>NC_141667.1:85085431-85475431 GCF_028749965.1 Puma concolor | reverse complement strand
AGCTCCTTTGGAAGCCTGATGAAAAATTCTAAACTCTCAGTCTATTCCACGATGAGCCAAACTCCAGGTCATGTATAAATAGTGGATGATGGTAATTACAGTGAAGGATCTGAGGTACTATTTATTTCTAACTAATAGCACCCATCAACTTCTTATTAAAGCCCTCTGTCTGGATGCTGAGCTGACTTATCTTACAACTAATTGTCTTTACAAGGAATCATGAAGTATATATAAAGTTTGGTAAGTAAAATCATCTAATTTGACGAGGGACAAATTAAAATGAAAGCATTTGTGTCATAAAATATACTATAGCAGCTTGGTTTCACGAGTGTCAAACGCAATTTCATAAATACACTGCCATAAACATCTTCTGATGAACTTTTTTCTTGTGTTAAGATGAAATTTATAGAGAAAAGCACCATCAAAAATTTTAAAAAGTGTTTAAGGAAGGGGAAAGACCCTTATTCTTTGATTTATTACTCTAAAATGACAGTGCAGATTAAAGGGGACTGCCACAAGCAGAGGTCATTCAAAGGCATTCCTCTTGTATAGTTACTCAAGTAAATCAAGTACAGAAAACTTACTTCCATTCTCTAAGAGAAACAAAGTTGAATCAGGCAGATAATTACATTTAAATGTACTCCCTAGAAAAATTCTCCTTCATCGGATTTTCTCCCTATTGTGTTTCTACCTTAATTTTATTTGTATTCAAATTTATTCTTCAAAATGAAATACTAAACACTAAATCTGGTCTATTAGCAACTAATGGAAAGCAAGCAAGGATTGCTATATTGCTTTGGATATTCATAGAAAGTAGGTCCGCCACATAGAGTAGAACAGGTTGTTTACTGTACAAGAACATCTAACAATAACTGTCAGAAGGCATGAAACCTAGCTCCCACTCCATGTGCCCTAGCAAGATGTTTCTGTATTTTAGACAAAGACAAAATTTCACCAAACTGGACATCCAGAAGTCTGTATTTGTCTAGAGGGGGTGACTTTTTCTACTTTGACATATGGTACACATGGATTATCAGAGGCCTTTGTGGAAAGCTCATTGTTTCATTAGTTTAAAAAAATAAAAATAAACAGGAGTTATAGCCAATCTCAAAAGTGAGTTTAAACTTGTTTGAAGTAAGGGGAAGGCCTCACCTCTAAATTACATAGAACTAGGAAATTTTGGAAGGAATGTCTTCCATAACTGCCTAACGTATAATGATGAGCCAATGCCATTTCCCCTTACCAAGGCCTCTTAACCAAAACAGTTTTACTATTTTGCAACTCTTTGCCTTTTTATGATAATAGTATTTCTGTTATATTTAAATTCTTTCCAAATGTTCACGTATAAATGAGTTAATAGCTTATCTGCATCCATACTTGGGCTTCTGATACAAAGTCACTTACTTCTTCTCTCATTGTCACAAAGATTAAAAATAAAACTGAACTAAGAAAACCTCTGTGGGAGAAGAGAATTTCTAGAATTTGCCAAAATTTTCAAAATGAAGCATTGAAGAACATGCTTTGCCTACTTCCTTACCTTATTGATGTATTAGTGCTAATCTTGCACTAGGTCAGGGTTAACCCCAAGAATAAGCTATTGAGCTTTGTAATATCTTTGTGGTCCTTGTCAATAATAGTGTGGCTGTGATTCTGGTTTCCCAGTCTCAATCTCCAATACTGTTTTTGTAATAAATACAGTAAAATAAACATGGGTAGTTACCAGGCCCTGTATAAAGTACTTTTTTGAAAGTTAATTAAATTTTTATTGACCACCTACTATGTAAAGACATTTGGAGTAAAAAAAATGGTTTTATTAAGAGTTGATTTTATAGATTTACCTATCCTTCCCTATCACATGAAGAGATGTCTAACACCAATATACTTAGTTTCAGCTCTATTTTCTTATGATAATCTCTCACACTCAATGATATAGATGTAGAAAATTATGTTTTCTATGGGAAACATTGGATATTTGAAAATCATCTCTAAAAATACAGAAACCTTTTATGTATTTGCTTATCTTCAGAGTGCTAGTGAATAACAGAAAATCACAAGAGGTATATGACGTATGGACTCCAAAGCAGTATTTTACTATAAAAGCATGGAACCCTGCTGGCATATGTAATTTAATGTGCACCATGCCTCCCCTAATTCAATCAGGTCTCTACATCCCTTCTTTTATATTCCAATTGGATTTCATGTGCTAAAGCCATCAAGATTTTCAGGATGAAATGAATGCTTGTATTAATCCTGCAATTTCCATTTAAAACACAGCATCGATTTGATTAATAAGGTTTGATGCTGAATAATTATATGGCAAATATGTAGGCTATAGGAAAACCACAGATGTGACCACCAGCAAAAGCCTTGTGGGAGAAGGAGGTCAAAGGGAAGCAATGGCCATGACTGAGGTGATGAATTCTTTGGCTTTTCTTTTATGCAATTAACAAGCAGGGCTTCTATTAATTTGCCACCTCCAGAGCCTTGACTGGTCAGATGTGTCTGGGTCAAGGGTCACAGGGGCAGAGTAGGGGTCAGCATCACAGCAGCCCTGAAACAAAATGGGAAAACTAAAGAAATCTAAATGATATGGCTGAGTATACATTCTGTAGTAGGGAAGGGATAGGACGAAGTGCATCTCCCTCACGTTAAGACTGCTGTTTTAGAATAATAAAAATGTTCTCTGCACATTTAATTCAAAGTAATCAATCTAAGGTGCAGTGGTTGAGCATCCAATAAAAGAAAATCAATGTGGTCTCTACAAGGAAAGACAAACAATGCTCGCTTTTACTAAAGGGATTATAGGTTAACATTTATTCAGTGTATTGTAATCTGATGTCAAGTGGTATAAAATCAAGCCAACAATCCATTACCACCCGTTATAGGCTAGGTGCTGATCTCATGCAAATTGACTTTTCGTAGAACTTATTAAATCATTTCTGTGTTCTAGCTATGAAACATTTTTCTATAGTGGCTGGATTCAGTAAATTTAATTTCACCTCTCAAATGAAAGTATATCAAAAAGACAAATATTTGTCACTTCAAAATTAAGGTTTTTCACAACTTTTTTTATGCTCCGGTCATTAATTATATAAAATACATATTATTTTAAATCTCTGTGTAAACAAAGTAAAGAATTTGGTCATGATACCGGACCTGAGTTATTTTTCTCCCCACTCCTCTTATTTCACTACTGCAAACATCATCATGCAAACTCGTCTGTTTTATAATACTTTGATATCAACTGTACTGCATTTCCAAATTCAGATCGAATTTAGATTTCTCTAGAATTTAAGAGAATAATTCATGTTACCAGTACTGTACAGGTTCTTAATTTGGAGCAATTTTTTGTAAAGTGAAAGTCTGTATTTCATCTTGTAGACAGGGTGAAACAGGATATTTTTTTAATAATATGCCTTATAAAGTAGATTATATAGCTTCATAATTTTTGAGTTAGTAATTGTTGAAATTATAATCTTAAATACAGGTAACCTAATTCATAAGTGTGTTGGTCTAGCGTATGCATGGTTTGCTTAGGCAATAAGGATTTATGGTGATTACTGCACCTTTCCTCTCAAAAACGTGGTGATCTTTTGAAGTATTAGAAGACGTTAGTGATCTTTCATTAAATGTAATAAAAAAAAATGGTCAGCAAACCTGTCAAAGTGGGCATTTTTTCTAAAGCAACTGTGCTTATTGTTAGAATTGGGGCCACTTTTAAGTGTGAGGAAAATCATTACCACATGTTTGAAAATATTGGTGATATTTTGCAGATTGCATTACTCTGTAGGCTGGTGCTACTTCAAAACATTTCAGAATTACTTGGTAGTAGAGAGGGAAATTGAATTTGACACTATTTTTATTATAAAAGCTAAGTTTAGTTTTACCACCCTTGCTTTGATGAAATCTTTTAGCTTTTTATTTTTTGGAAAGTAGAAGTTTGCCTATTCTGTATATAAGACTTAAAGACATGTAAAACCTGTTATTTTAAATCTTATCCACAAAATCTAATATACATATTGGTAAGCATATAAATATATATATATATTTATACACACACACATATATATGTAAACTACATTGTTATATTATTAAACTATTTTGATATTAGCATTTTTAACATTAAGATTTAAGAAATTTGTAAATTTCATCACAAGAATGGCTTCCATTATTATCTTTCTTAAATGTTGTGATTTTTTCCCTAATATTTAGATCAAAATATTAGGTCAAATTTATCACATTTACGTGAAGCAGTCTGAACTGACCAAAATTAAATCTTAAAATCTAACAATGACCTTGTAACATAGTTCAATTGACTAGCTATTTTTGTACAAATGTTGAATTAACCCTAAAACAGTAAATTATTTGTATTTAAATTTTTAATTTAAAATTTAATTGAGAACCAAATGAAACTTGAGTAAACTATGTCGAGATACAGTTACTTATATTCATACTGTGCATTCTAAACCTGAATTCTCTCCAGGATGTGAGTTTTACCAGGATTTTTCACAAGCCCTTAATTTCTTGTCGCATCTGTGTTAATAAGGTAGAAGCACTTGCTCACTTCTACTAAGCAAAAGCCACATTGGTTATTTTCCTTCTTCTCATTTTATAGCAAAAAAAAAAAAAAAAAGCTTTAAATAAATAAGAAGCAATTATATACCAAAAACACAAAAACAAAACAAAACAAAACAACAACAACAACAACAACAACAAAATGCAAGTGAGTCTTATGGAAAAAAAATTGGGTTCTTGTCATTTTTATTTGTAAAAGATTAGCTGGCTTTAGGGGATCTAAATAACACAGAATCACTTCACAACCAGAAACGACGAAGATATGAACTCTAGGCTAACAGTAATGGGAAAAATAATTTCAAACTGAAGGCAAAACCACTTCGTTTTGTGCACAATGTCTGAATGCCTTCCCCTGGACTTTAAATAAAAAATGGAAAACATTTTAGCAAATATAGGGAAGCCCTGAGTATATGGCACTGAGAGGCATTTTTGATGTTTTTGCATTTTTGTGCAGGGAGAGCCGTAAAAGGTTGCCAGTGGGGTATTGTAAAACCACAGTTAACAGTGAATTTTAGATAGATATAACCAGTTAAAGGTGATTGAATATCAAGGGTTGAGTAGTGCTTATTATAGCTGCTGTTGGGAGACTTCAATTCATTATTGTAACAGAATGAAAACAGCATTGCTGCTGTCCAGGACATGCTTGTAGTATTGATTGGGTATCTCCAAAGTCTTCTCTTAGGATGCAGAGTGCAGTCAAACATGCACAAACATCACTCAGTTCCCTTGATTCTGTCATGTGCTCCTTGTACCTCACACTAAAGCAGCCTTAAGACACAGGAAAATGCTTCTTTATTTGAAGGCAGACAGGGCTCTAAGCCTGACTCCAGGGGCTATGCAGATGTGGTGACCTTTCTTCCAGAGACCAGATTTCACACTCAAATTGTCATTACAGCTTGATTTTCCCTAGAGGTTCCCAGTCAACTTGTGTGCTCTCTCCATTAGGGTTAAAAGTCAGAGTGGCATCATGCCCACTTTGCATACTAAATAAAATGGAACATAAATAAAAGCAGGGAATGACCCTCCCTCCTGAAGAAATGGCATCATCCACAATGTAGCCAGAGGTAGTCAGGCCCGGTCAAAATTGCACAAAACCAGGATAAACACTTTGGCCAGAATTTCATAGGATCTTATGGCTCCAGCAGTGATCAGTTATCTAGCAGTGATTCAGTTACCTCTAAACTAGAATAATATCCCCTCCTTTTAATTTTTGGAAACAGTAATAACTACTGACTCAGCCTATGTGGATCTAGAAACCCTCTGTCTTTCTCATACCCTCTGGCTGTCTCCATAAGCTTAAGATCATTAATCTGATCGTTCGGGAACAAAAAAGTAAAAAGGAAAGAAAGAAAATTTTTAAAAATCTACAGCCTGTAACACAAAAATGAACTGGTTGGGGGCCTTTAATTAGAATGGCAAAATGTCTACATCAAGAGTATCCGTTTATAAAACAGTTTTGTTTCCTTTGCCTGTGTAGGTTGCCTCAGGACAAAATGACCTTAACAAAAGGCCATGATCTCTCAATTTCATAATGCAGCTCATTTTAAGTTTGTCTCATAAATGAAATTTGCAAAGAGGAAATTTCTCTAATGTCCCAAATGAATCAGCCTAACGTTGCAGAGATGAGAGGTAGTGTTGACCTACTGATATGCTGTGTTTGCCCCCATAGACCTATGCCAAGAATATGCTTTACCAAAGTAGAAGCCTTTCTGCTTAATTAAGTACCTCTTGATTTGAAATGCCAATGCAAACAGCTCCATTTTCTCGTTAAAAGGGGGAGAGATGGTGAGAACTGAAATTGTTCACAAAAATATTTCTTAGGACTTCAGGAAATCCCAGGATAGGGAATGTGAGAACAACGCAGGGGAAATCTCCATCCTATCAGACCTGTAGATTAAAATACCAGCAACAGATCTGAAGCTGGGATATACTCCAACATCCAAACACGAGATCTAGTCATAGTATCTGGATTTGGCATGATGTTTTTAGTTTTTATCTACAGGTTTGGGGCGATTATCTCATTTAAAATGAAGATTTGTATCTGAGTAAAGATGCAATATACCACAGTGATGTTGTAGAAAGACTGGCATCAGAAGACATGGGTTCTAGTCCTGACTCCAATATTTATGGTATAACCTTGAGCTAGTCACTCTCTCTCTTTGAACTTTTTATTTCTAATAGGCAAATTAAGGCTGACATATGCTTTGTCTATTTCTCAGGATTATTCTCAGATTACATGACCTAATTCATATGAGAGTTAGTTGGAAAATTATGAACATGATAGATAGATAGATAGACAGACAGACAGACAGACTGACCCTACTATTATCAGTTTGCCACTAAAAGTTAATGTGCCTAAAATGAACAAAATTCCTCTTGCTAACCTTTGGGCCAATTATGGCTTTCTAGCTCTCTTTTACCTTTTCCCCGGCTCCAAGTTTCCCAGAAACAGATTTTCCATCATGTGCCAAAACCATCTTTAATTAGATGATTCCTAAGTCAAGGTCATCCTCCCTGGTCTTTTCTCCAAACCTTACTCTCCATGGGGTTCATCTCCACATAATTAACATGGCATCCTTCACAACAACCTAACTGAAGAGGGAGATCCTGTATTTTTCCCTTTGAGTCAACACTCTGTTCATGGCTTTAAAACAAAACAAAACAAAACAAAACAAAACAAAAAACAAAATAAAACAAAATTATGATCTCTACTCTGTCCCAAACCACATTTTTAGCTTCCCTTCAATCTGAACCCTTTTATTTCATAGTAATGAAAACAATTATTACTTTTTTCTGATCACGTTCAGAATCACTAAGGTATTTTAAATATGTTTCTGGCCTGTCCCACTAGATTGTAAGCATAAAAGAAGAAGAGTGTGTCCTGTTCAGGCAGTGAGCTTAGTACTACAAATGCCACAATGAACCAATCCCAGCTTTATCATCATGGGATATACGCAGTCTCTGTATTTACAGTGAATTTAAAGATCACTCTCAACTTCCCACATGCTTTCTCAGGGTACATGGAGAGGAGCTAATTCACTCTCCTCCTCCAAAATGATTCTTGAGACTTCCCTGTCTTCCAAAGGCAATCTCATACATTATACACAGTGTTTAATAAATGAAAATTACAGTCTTATGTAGGACTTACCTCTGGTTATGCTCGTGATTTCTTCCACATTCTCATCTAACCCCACCTCCTCGCCCTGTCTTGTTAATGTAAACTGGTGACACCCTTGGAGAACAAGTAATTATCTTTTATTGGTGAAGGCCTGCTATGACCAAAGCCCCTAACACAGATGATTTCCATTCCTCACCACAGACTCATTTTTGCAAATGACAAAGTTGAGACAAAAGGGTAAACTAACTTTACTTATTCCATAAAGATAATAAATACCTGAGCTACGAATTCTTGAATTCTTTATCAGGTCATTCTGACTCTGAAGACTGTAATATATTCCCTCATATCTCCAACAGATTGGCTTTCTTCCCTATGTATTGACTTCTATAACCTCATTTTAGGGAACTCATTTTGACATAAATCTGCATTCTATGATGCCTCCAAAACTCATCATTGCTCACGTTCTAATTCATAATAATTTCCTGTGATCACATTATGCTTTATAGTTTCTCAGAGCACTTTTACATAAATGATCCCATTTGATGCTCATGGGAATCCTGAGGAACGCTGGACAGGTGTTATGCATTTACCATGAAAAAAACAAAACAAGTCCTTAGGTTGAAGGATTGCTCACATCATTACAATTATAAGCAACAAAATCATGACTAGACTTTATGTATTCTTCTCCACCTCCAGAGCTCCAAACTTATAGATTCACATATTATTATGTAGACCTATAATTGTAGTTTAGAAGTTGTTAGTACACATTTCATAGTCAAGAAGTTTAAGGGCTCAAAACTCTTTCTTTTTCTCCTAATTGGACTTAATTTCTTCCTTAAAACCTTATTTATGCCTGAGAGTAGAAACAACATAGTCACACAGGGAAATATAGGTAAATCCCTGATTACTCAGAAAACATTTTATGAGTAAACACCTTTGACTGACTCTCTTTCTACTCTGGGCCTCTCCTTCTTTTACTTTTCTTCCTTGGCCTGGTGGCCCATGTGCCCTCCTGACATAAAGTGCAGACATTTGGCCCAGGGTCATTGGTACCTGCTCACATTGGCATCAGGGAGATATGACTTAGCCAGCCTGGGATTTAGACATTGGCCTTGGGCTACACGGCATTGACTGCTTACTTATGAAGCTCTTCTGTGGCCACATAGTCCATCCTTTGTGTCCCTTTGGTTCCAACCCAACTTTTAGCCATTTCTCTGGACCTCTCAGAAACAACACAATTATAAGATGTCCTCTTGTGCTCCCCAGGGCTACAGGAGGCTTGAGAGCCATCTCATTGTCTTGAACCTTCTTTCTTTTTTTTTTTTTTTTTTAATTTTTTTTTTTTAACATTTATTTATTTTTGAGACAGAGAGAGACAGAGCATGAATGGGGGGAGGGCCAGAGAGAGAGGGAGACACAGAATCTGAAGCAGGCTCCAGGCTCTGAGCTGTCGGCACAGAGCCTGATGCGGGGCTCAAACTCATGGACCGTGAGATCGTGACCTGAGCGAAGTCGGACGCTCAACCGACTGAGCCACCCAGGCGCCCCTTGAACCTTCTTTCTTAAGAAGTAATGTCTCATTGCTGTCCTGCACTACTTTAGAGGACCTCAACATCAGGCTTTTTGCCACCCCAGGGTTCTTTTTTAGGAGCAAACTGTGAGTTTCCTCTGCTATCGAAGACTGGCAAACCCTCCAAGTGTTATTATCATCCAATGCCCCTCTTCCAACAAGCCTCCTTCAGTATCAACTGCATTAATTAATTATGTATTTTAACAAAAGTTTATATGGCACTTATTCTTTGTTCTAAATACTACTATTACAAACTCTATTTTATAGATGGGTATATAAGCCACAGAGAGGATACGTTACCTGTCCAGAATCACACAACTGGTAAAGAGCAGAACTGGGATTTGAACGTTGGCAGTTAATAACGATGGTTAGTAAGTGATTCACAGGAGTATATTAACCAGACCAGAGTAATGAGGACCTTAACAAGATGCCATTTATAAACTTTACTCAAAATGATCTCAGAGAGATAAAGTGCTTCACATAGACTAACTAGTGCATTATGCCTGCTTGGACTATTTGATGTCCCTAAGAACCTTTCTTTGTGGGCACGGTTCTATTTACATGTCAAGAGACACAGATGACTCTTTCAGAGCGAGAAATGGTGATTCTGTTGTATCATATTCTAAAATATAACAGTACCAAGGACAGGTATGCATTTCAATAATAAATGTTTTATATTTAAATTCAACATGGTCATGCAGATGATTACAGTATAGACAGCTCTTATTTAAGTATATGTTACTCATATTAGTGACAGTGTTTTTGGAAAGAAGAAATAAAAAGAACATTTCAGAGAATATATCTGAAGTTTTCTTCAATATCTTAACTTCAATATCATCTCTAACATTTTGTGAAATTAAGCTTAGAGTTGTAGATATGCTTCACAATGAAATTTCTTTTCCTGACACATGAAGCAATCTTTCTAGAAAACCAAAGCTTTTAATATACTTACATTAAAAAAAATCATCTATAATAATAGATAACTTCATCTTCTGAGTAAGATTAAGTTACAGGGCCAGAATTATCCTTCTATATGAGATAAACAAAGAAATGGACAGTTGTTTTCAAGTGATCTCTGTGACAGGAAACAAATGAGACAAAACTTTTGCCCCAGTCATGGCTGTGAGAGAGTTTCTGGCCTTTGGTGCAGATATGGGGAGCCCAGAGGAAGTCAGCAAATTCCCTGAGTTAAGAAGATGGAGGGGAGACACCAGGGAGATGAGGGCAGCTAAAGTTCACAAGACAGAGTATCACAGAACCAGTTCTCTTTCAAAGGGAACTGAGCAGAGAGAGAGCCTGGAGATCTGCAGAGGGTCTGCATAAAGTATTCTCTTGGGTGCTGAGCAATTCATGCTCTGAGGAAACCACACAAGGCTGAGGAAAGAGGCATCTGAGAGGAGTAGAGGTAACAGTGCCCAGCATGACCACAGGGCCAGGCTAGAAAAAACAAGATTCACAGGGAACTGAGTAGAATAGCTAGAAGGATCTTACCTCAGTAGTAGGGTTCCTTTTACTGAGAATTATCTGGGCTAATAAGTCTTAAATGAAAAACATCAAAGGACCAAACTGTTTCTAAGTAACGTAGCTGCATTACGGAACCAGACACAAGAATATTTATAGGAATTCAAAAATATCCAGCACAGAGCAAAGTTAAATTATGTCTGGCATCTAATGAAAAATACCAGTCATGCAAACAAGGAAGAAAATAAGACCCATAAAGAGGAAAAATAAACAATTGAAATCAACCCTGAGCGGATACAGATGCTAAAATTAACAGTGTATCATAACATATGTTCAAAAAGCTAGGTAGGGATATAAAGATATCAAAATACCTGACTCAAACTTACAGAGATGAAAAAAGGTTTAAAAATGAACATTGAGTGTTAGCAATCATTTGTAGGAACTGGAATTCTCATGCACTATTGGAGGGAATTTAAGTGGTACAATCATGGGGCAACTGGGTGGCTCAGTCGGTTGATCGTCTGACTTTGGCTCAGGTCATGATCTCATGGTCCATGAGTTCGAGCCCCGTGTCAGGCTCTATGCTGACAGTTCAGAGACTGGAGCCTGCTTTGAGTTCTCTGTCTTCCTCTCTCTCTGCCTCTGCCCTGCTTGTGCTCTGTCTCTCTGTCTCTGTCTCTCTCTCTCTCAAAAAAAATAAGTAAACATTTTTTTTTTAATTTTAATAATACAATCACAATGGAAGACAATTTTATAATGTGATAAAAAGTTAAAAAATATCTTCCATATGATCCAACCATTCCATTCCTGAGTTCATCTGAGAAAGTGAAAGTATATGTCCATGCAAAGACTTGTACACAATCATTTATAGAAGTTTTATTTATAATAACTCCAAAATGGAAATAATGCAAATTTTCATCAATATGTGAAAGGATAAAGAAACCCTAGTATATCGATATGGAATACTACTCATCCATAAAAGAGGATGAAGTATTCCTTTTCTCAACAAGATGGGTGAATTTCAAAATAATCGTGTTAATGAGAGAAGTTAGACAAAAATGCTGCATGATGCTAGTTATGCTAAATTCTGGGAAATACAAACTAATCTATAGTGACCAAACACAGATTTGGTTTTCTGGGTTCAGTGTGGAGGTTAAGATGGGTTGGGAAGAAGAGATTACCAAGAGCCAGGAGACAACTTGTAGCACTGATGGATATGCTCACCATCTTGATTATGATGGTAGTTTCATGAGTATATACACGTGTTGTAACTCCAAGTTGTTTACCTAAATATATTCAGCTTATTGTATGTCAGTTATATATTAATAAAGCTGCTTCTAAAAACCACATACACATAAAAAGAATGAAAGAAGCAGTTTCACATGAGAAGATTTTCTAGCACAGAGTAGGAACAGTTAAATTTGTTTCACCCTGGGGTGCCTGGGTGGCTCAGTTCATTAAGCATCCTACTTCAGCTCAGGTCATGATCTCATGGTTCATGAGTTCGAGTTCCACATCAAGCTCTGTACTGACTACTCAGAGTCTGGAACCCGCTTCAGATTCTGTGTCTCCTTTTCTCTCTGCCCCTCCCCTGCTCACACTCTGTTTCTGTCTCAAAAATAAAATAAACATTAAAAAAAATTTTTTTTAATTTGTTTTACCCTTCACCTCTTCCTATAATTTGCACTTGAGGTGTTAATTGTATAAAATCAAATTTCCTAAGGAAATTTGACAGTGAATGTGATATTATTTTCCACTATATTGAAAGTAAATTTATAGGACCATTCTTCTCCCTATTAAGTTTTTAAGGAAATAATCAAATGTGCTCAAAAATAAGTCATGCTCAATATTTTACATTCAGGCCTTTCCATCAGAAAATAATGACCTAAATCTCCATGATCACAATATATATTCAATGTCTATGCCAGAATTTATTGGAAAAATATAAAATGTAATTTAGTAACGTATATTTGAAGAAAAAGAAAATATTTTTAAAAAGTAGATGAGGTATAATTATAAGATTGTTGAGAAAATTTTGAGGTTTGAATATTCTTTTATGACAATTTTTTTCTATAATAGAGCATTAAAGCAATTTAGAATTTTACATTATCTTGGGACAATAGGCCTAGGCAATTGTGAAATCTTAGGTATGAAATGTCACTAGGGATTTTCATACTCTTTACCGGAAGATAATGTTGTGGAAAATGATCAGTTTCAAAGACTATTTCCAATGGATAACAGAATCACTTCTACAAGATCAGTGAGTATCCTATCATGTGAGAAGAGGCTCCTAATGCATTTTTCCTTCCTCTAGTCTCTTCTTCCTATAGTTCATTTTTCATATTGTTTCCAGACTTTCAGAAGTAAAGATTTGATCATGTCACTCCTCTATTCTAAAGCCTTCCATGACTGTGCAGTATTTAAGGCCTTAGAGTATGTGCATCATTATTTCCCACGATCGCCTCTCTACCTCCTATGCCTTCGAAGTTTTATCTACAAAGAACTTAGAAATATTTTTCTTTCGTTTATTAACACGTATGTATTAGTATTATTCTCATTATGTTTTATAAAGATCATTCCTCTGCTGTTTGGGGGAATTAATTGAAGGGGACTAAGAAAGAATAAAAGAAAACCATGGCATTAACCCTTGTGAGATAACTTCAGGTAATATCAATACACAGGCTGCTCTCCCCTTCCATGTTTCCACCTATGGACTTCCTAAATAATATTCAGACCCTATAGCAGCGTAATTTCATTTGTAAGTTTGGTTGTTTTTTTTTTTTTTCCCAATTGCCAAGACAGAATCCTTTTTGTTTTCCACTAGGCTCACTTACTCTCTCTATGTCTCTATACAGTACCTACCTCAGCTCAGAATAATCACTTCTGACCATGCTCTATTTTCCATGACCTTCTCACAAACCGGTATAAGGTGACTTAATATGTTGGTCAGGGTCCCCTTGGGAAATGCATGTCACACACAAAAGGAGTAATTGAAAAAGGTTTAACCACAGGACTCTTACGAGGTATGAATAGAGTTACATAAAACCAACAAGGGCTAGGGAAGCACCATTAGACAATCTTAAGAAGCTATTAGTCTTCTAGGCCTGCAGGGGCACGAGAAGTGAGCAGTTGCCAGAAGCCAGCATGAGCTATAACTACGAGGCCTCCTAGTAAATACTGTAGTAGAAGAATGCAGCCACCGACAAACTTCTCTTGAAAGGGAGCACAGAAACATAAATGCTGGCTTCACTCTCCCCTGACCTTATGAAGGCAAGGAACACTGGTAGACACACTCTTTCGAGGCTGACCTCCAGGACACAAGGAGGGTTGGACAGGTGGACAGTGGACCTGGAGAGTGAAAGCAGAGCCCCCAGAAGTTCAGTCCCTGGGAAGAGAATGAGTGATTGAATCGACAAGTGGAAACATGAATCCATACGTGGACAGAGAAGAGAAACCTACAGGGAGTTTGCATGTGGATTTTACTGTCTGACTGCACCAGGGCTACAATGGCAGCTAAAGATTAAATTCCAAGTCTCTGGAAAGTCTGTGTCAGTTCCTCATGAAGTGTTTTCTCGAGACCACTTGCACCAGATGGGGCACCTGGGTGACTCAGTCAGTTAAGCGTCTGACTCTTGATTTCCTCTCAGGTCATGATCTCGTGGTTCATGAGTTCAAGTCCGGCGTCAGGCTCCAGACTGACAGCACGGAGCCTGCTTGGGATTCTCTCTCATCCTCTCTCTCTGTCCCTCCCCCGCTCACGCTCTCTTTCTCTCTCAAAATAAATAAATAAACATGAAAAAGAAGACCACTTGCATCAGAATTGACTGGATTACATGCTACATCAGAGCTGTAGACACTATATCAGGCCTACTGAATCAGAATCTCTAGGGATAAGACCTAGAAGTTATTAACAACCTCCCCAAGTAACTCTGATGAATCTCTCTCTATTGTTTTGTTTTATTTTGAGAAGCACTGATCTTTAGCTTTTTAGAGTTATAAACTTCAGAAAATGGTAGGCAATTTTCTCCAGTTTATCAATTTACACTGGTTTTAACCTTCTTGATAAACTCTACCCCTTAGTTAAAGTGTTAACTTGGATCTGGAGAGAATGTGAGACAAGCAAAACGCTCAATGCAAAAACTTCCAGGCGCTGAGCCCCTTGGGGTAAACTGTCACTGAAATCAGAAAGAAATCTGCGCTGGAGAGGTGTCTTTCTTTGCTTCTTCTCTAACTGCCCAGAGTGTGTCTCAGGATGTCTCAACTCACCAGCCCTTTGTCACAAACAGGTGGTCTGGAACCAAACTTAGTCATTACTATGCACCCTAATCCCAGAGGCCCCACAGCCCTTAGACTAGCAAAGCAAGCTCATTTTCAGGAAGCTTAATGTTGGTGATATTTCATCAGATATTGGCAAGTGGCCTCCCTAACAAACACATCATCAGAAGCAATGTTACCGAAAGCAGCAAGTGCCAACTTGAGGATGACAGCCCAGCCCTTAACGGAGCACCCCTGGGGACTCGTTATGAGGTGGTGGGAGAGGAGGAGGAAAGCACTTAGGGTGGGCCGCATGTGTGAGAACTGAGACGGCCAGCCTCCCAACCGTGGCTCTGCAAACCTGTTCACTGACGAAATATCCAGGATGGGAATGAGAACTGTGTGACGTCAATATTGGAACATCAGAATCTGTCTCCTTTTTATCATCTAGACAGAAGAAAAATATGTGTGGAATTTTTTTTAATTGCTGGAATATAGAATCTATACTATCAAAGAATTAGCTTCCTCTAGTGATAATTGAGCCACCAATAAAATATATCAGATCTTATTAAACATATTTAGGCAGGATGTCCTTATGTGTCAGCTCACAGGAGCATGCTGAAGGCCGGTGAAATTAACTAGTGCTTAGGAATAGTTTTTAAAAATATTAGTGGAATACAGTAGCAATTATAATAGTAATATTAGTATTACCTGTTACATATTGAGTAGTTGCTATGTTCCATGTATGTATGACTTCATTTAATTGTTTTACCAACAACCTGAGTTTATATGTGTGATTTTTTTCCCCTATTTTACAAATGAAGAAACTGAGACTTAAGAAAACTTTGACTTAAATTGTCAGGATCCTATAGTTTGTAAGGGGAAGCGGTGGAGTTCTAACTGAATAACTACGGATCCTATGTTTTGATAAAAAGTCATTCTACAGCATTTGATATATATCACCTTTAACTTCCCAAATATCACTTCAATTCTAGAAATGTGGACACTCTTTTAAACACACTTTCAAAGTAATATGCGGAATGTTACATATGTAACAACTATGGAATAAAATCACGGCCTTGGAGTCAGATAATAATTATGGTACTAATTAGCTCGATGGCTTTCATATTCCTGAAATACTGCTGTGAGTTGACAGAAAGTGCACTGAATACCTGTGTCAGTGTAGATATTCGTCAAGTGGTGGCCATCATTTTCTGGATTGGGTAATCTTCACATTAAAACTCAAGGGGCCATTTTAAAAAGTAGATGCATTCACTTATATTTATTTATCAGCGAACTCACATATTGTCCTTCAGAGAAAAAGAATGTATTAGAATTCTGGATGTAGGAGGATCAGTCTTAGAGAATAATTTTTTTTATCTTAAAATAGATGTCAATTTACCTTCAAATTAAATCGTACTTTTACTCTCTAGGTGAAATTCTTAAATCTGAAACCACAGCTCAAGACTATGGTTAGAGAAGCAGCTGGGAAAAATGACTATGCCATGAGAAATATAGGGGTGCTCTTGGGATACTAAGGTGGAAGGAGATTCAGTGAAACAGAGCTGAGGAAGTCAAGAAGGGACTTTGACACAATGATGTTATTAACGTGGATCATGAAACAGTGGGAGGATGACGTCAAATGTGAGGAGAAAAAGATTATGACCCATGTATTGAAGTCACCAAAGCAGATAAGGGTCATTGGAGTTGGTAGAGAAGAGCAATAAAGATCAAAAACAAACAAACAACAGTTTGCTGGGTCTTTGAAGGTGCTGAAAAGAAGTCTGTAAGCAGCAATAGGAAGCAAGGAGGATGCTAATTACCTAACCCAGGTAAACCTCAAAGGCCAGTTTTTCTGCTCTTGGATTCTCAAGTCATGCCAGAGAGAGCTCTGTAACAAAACAGCCGGTTCTGTCACACGCTCAGCAGAAACCAGCCACTCACTGCCACTGTTCAATGCTCTAATTTGTCTCTAAATTGACTGAATTTGCATAAAGGTGTTTCATTCCCTCAAGAGCAGAGCCCCCACCCACAGTTATTTTCTGCAAATAATTTCACCTTCTACCTAAGCGAGATGAAAAACTAGTGGCAACGAGCTTCCTCAGTTCCTCCCGTTTCTGGTTACAAACCTCAGCTTCTCCCTCCATCTTCTCCTCTCTCCCTCCCAATGCAAGTAAAGCAATAACTTCAGGACTCCTGCAGTTGTAACCTCCTTCCATCCCTTCCACATCCTCTGAGAGCTTGTCCCCAGAGCACATACCTTTTCTCTTCTCTCCCTTGCTCTCTCACTCTCGCTCTCCCTCTCTCTCCCCCTGCCCTAGGTCCTCAGACTGTAAGACTGCAGACGTGCTAACATGTATGCTCCCATCACACTACCACCCTGCCCATGTGCTCGTTGACTGCTAGGTTTCTCACAAGCTCTTTCTTGGAAGAGGAGCCTCCATTTCCTCACTTTTCCTTTTGCCATTTGCTCCACTGATCCACTGAACTGCTCTCTCAGACGTGTAATAATAATCTGCCAAATCGAAGAAATTTCTCTTCCTTCCTCACCCTTAACTGCTCTGTGGAATCTTTTGCATCATCGCCCTCCTCCAGTGCCTTCCATGATGCTGTTCTCAGATTGCTCCTTCCTTAGGGGACTTGCTTTTGGGCTTGTTATTTTGTATTCCGCTCCCTAAACAGAAGTTGTTTCCAAAGTTTCCGTCCTTGGTCCCTTGACCGAGTCTATGTTCTTTCCCTGGCTTTTGCTATCATTTCTAAGCAAATCTATATGCTCACCATTACCTCCCTCACAAGCTTTCTGTCACTTCAAAACTCCCCTCTGATCATCTCCACCAAGACATCGCACAAACAACACACGCAGACTACGCACCCTTCTTGCCTCACCAAGGTCAACACTCTGGGCCTCTTGGATGCATAGCCCCTCTTCCTCACTTTGGAGTAGGTATGAAATCCTACAAATTCCACCTCCCTGAAATCTCAGACAATCACCTCTGTTTCTCTCAGCACTCTTCTCACTCTCTTTCATCTGGTAGCAGACAATAGTTTTTAAAGAATACCTTTAAAAGTTGGAATGCAAATTTTTAAGTTTGGAATCCTATGAATGGACGTAGGGTGGACAAATTTTCAAAACGGGGGTTTCCTCACTCCAACATCTACTTGGAACTCCCTTCCAGTTTCTGACTCCAGCCACCATAAACAGCAAACTTTGGGAAGTATTGCAAAGCAGAGAACATTCTTGAGATTCCTAGGACCTTTTTGTTCTTTACCTTTTCATCAACATTCAGAGACTCTCTTAGATTTTATGTTACCCCCTGGCTTCCCAGAATCTCAGCACCAGGACTGCCCTCTCCATGCACTGTCCCTGGCTGCTTCTCTAGTCCTTTTTTAATTGAGTTAAAAGTTCTTTTCTTTTTTCTTTTTTCTTTTTGCATCATGGTATCATAGAACGAGTTTGAGATTTTGAGCCAAAACGCACTAATATAAAATTCCACCTTTGCAAACTACTGACTCTGAGACTTTGGAGAAATAATATGTAATATTGCTGTTTGGGTGTTTGTTTGTTCATTTGGTTTTATTTTGCAATCTGTGAAAAAGGATGATGACACCTACCTGAGGTAGGTAAGTAACACCAACCTCACCTATTACCGAGGATCAAATGCAGTAAAATGTGTAAGGCACCTACCACATAAACCCTCAAGCTGATCTATTCATGTAATATAATGTCTGGTACTAACTTATGGTGCCCTTTCTGAAGCAACAATATGGTCTTTCAGACAATACCTGAGTGAAGGTGTGTTTCTAGTGAACCCAGTTGTCGGGTAAGAAGGTTCTTCCTACCACACTTCTAAATTTTTTTTAATGTTTATTTATTTTTGAGAGAGAGACAGAGTGAGTGAGCATGAGCAGGGGTGGGGCTGAGAGAGAGGGAGACACAGAATCTGAAGCAGGCTCCAGGCTCTGAGCTGTCAGCACAGGGTCCAACTTGAGGCTCGAACTCACAAACCACGAGATCATGACAAGAGCCGCAGTTGGACGCTTTACCAACTAAGCCACCCAGGCACCCCCCTACCAGCCTTTTGAAAAACTCCTATTTTGCCTCCATCTTTATCATGCCCAGGACAAAACTGATAGCTTGTTGTTTTCAAATCTGCTTATGAAAAAGATTCAAAATGTCATTTTTCTAACCTCGTGAAATCAGGAGTGGAAGCAACTTTGAAAGAACGGCTATGGCAGTCAGGTTGCCTGAAAGCCGGAGGGGTGGGTTTTGGGTGAGAGGTGGCAATGCTGTCAGACAGATGGCAGGGGACAAACTGAGAGGCACAAAGGATGGGCTGGCAGCCTCAGGTACCCCTTTCCCTTAGCCAAGATTCAGGGAGATTTGGGGGTGTGAAGAGGAGTGAAAACCCAGGTGGACAGTCTTTCTTAACTAGCACTAATTAATTAGTCTTGGCTGAAAAATTCCCACTTTGACATAAAAGAACACTGCAAATCATGCAGTGTTGTTTGTTCAAAGATCTTGGATTAGATTTGGCCATTACGCTGCAGTGGGCACTATGCTTGCCACTTTTTCATCTCAGCATTTTTGTTCGGAATGGGAGCATAGGATTCAGAATCTAGGAGCTTTTTACCATCAGTAAAATTCTCTGAGACTAATATCGATGTTTTTGAAACCCAGGTAAGTGACACTTGTGCAATTCTACCTTTATCACTTCCTATTTTTTCTTCTTCAGGATCATGTTCAAAACGTGATCAAAAATAGCAGAGTCTCTGGCACGGTGGTTGGGACATGGGCTGTGAAGCCAGATGGCTGTCTAATACTCTACCACTTACCAGCCATATAACCTTGGACATACCATTTAACTTCTTCCTGCTCTAGTTTGCTCATATATGAAATGGGAATAATAACACCAACTTCACAGGACTATGAATAAGATTAAATACATTAATACAGCTAAAGTCCTTAAATCATGTCTGGCAAATAGTTTTGAGTTCGCTCCTAGGCTGGCACATAGTAAATGCTATACGTAAAAGTGTTAGCTACTATTGCTGCTAGAAGCTGTCGGAGTAAATTCCACACGCCATATTAGTACTTTAACAACAGTACACTGATCCATCGTCTCAGAGGAGCTCATTCAAGTGTGCCAGATAAATGTCTAAATACACTTACTCATCAAACCAAACATGAATTTACTCCGTAAGTTGAAAGGAAGCACAATGAAAACAAACATTTTATTTTTTAACAGAAAATTGTTTAAGTTTTCGTAACTTGATATAGGATTAAAATAGCTTCTAAAAAAAGCGTTTGGCAGACTCTAATGTTGATCAAGTTCAGAAGTAATGTGAGAACAAAATAAAATGACTATTCAATGGAGTATTGATTCATTCAATAAGCAATTACCATATGCCTTACCCTGTACCAAGGTTTGAGGAAGACACACACACAAAATAAGACCAGTTTCCTACCTTTTTGGAGTTAGAATCCAGTAAAAAAACATGTTAGATAGATAAATAATTTTAAAATCACAGTACTGAGCACAGTGATAGTCAAGGATGCAATGATATGGGAACATACAGAAAGAAGTGATTTGTATATGAGGGGTGTATGGTGATGCTTTGGGGTTGGCTGCTAGAAAGCAAACATTCATCCCTACCCTTAAGTGGGATATCTGTTCATAGAGAAATTAGAAACTCATGACTTCAATATTCTTTCATTCTTACACTTAAACGTTTTTCAGTCAAGCCTGAGGAAAAAAAATATATAATAACAAGCATATAGGCTTGATCCCAAGATACAGAGCTTTCAAAGTCTTCAAATTTAGTAGGAAAAATTAATTATACCAAGGAATATTAGTTCATTATATTAATGCAACATTGTAGTTAATATCTTGAATGTCTAGGGGAAAAAAAATTGTAAAACTTTACCGGCACACCATAGACAGACCTTTGGGACAATGATATGAGAATGTTTTCCTTGGTTCTTATATTCTCCCTGAACTAATGTGATCTGTCAGGTCCCCATGTATTAATTAGTGCCACAGAAATACACAGGTGTTTCAGCAAGATAGGAAGATAGCTCATTCTTGGGAACTGTTCTCACGGGAACAAGTCACTCAAACCCCTTCATACAGCCATTTATATCCTCCCTGGTCAAGTGAGAGTGAGGAAGTAGAGATGGCTTCCTGGTCTCATTCAATATATTGTCCAATCATGATGAATCAGTTCTCTTCTTCAAATGAAAATCTGTAAGAAAGGAAGTTCAAAAACTGTAATACTACTTGAGTAGAACTAAGTGGATTTTTTTTTAATTTTTTTTTTTTAACGTTTATTTATTTTGAGACAAAGAGAGACAGAGCATGAACGGGGGAGGGGCAGAGAGAGAGGGAGACACAGAATCGGAAGCAGGCTCCAGGCTCTGAGCCATCAGCCCAGAGCCCGAGGCGGGGCTCGAACTCACGAACCGCGAGATCGTGACCTGAGCTGAAGTCGGATGCTTAACCGACTGAGCCACCCAGGCGCCCCACTAAGTGGATTTTTAGAATGTATAAATACCCTTTAAAAATTTCTTACACTCGGCAAGATGCAAAACTCAAAGTGTTTGTTAAAACAGCAGGTTTCAAAATACAACTTCAAGACATAAACTACCAGAAGACATAAGTACTTTCAGTGAGGCTCAGCTTTTTGGTCATCATCAGGTCTCAAACTCTGACACTTCTACACTAAGCGTGAGCTTGGGAACTTAGGGAGATAGAATCCTGGGTGCTCAATCACAGGAAATTTTGAGTCACACCCTGTGGTAATTGGCTCACCCTTAAACTAACTTTGGGACCATAGCTCAAATTATAGGTATCATAATTAAAATAGTCAGCTACCTGCCACAGCCAGTAAAGAAACATAATGCAAAGAGAAATCCCATCCATAATAACAAAAATATAAAATACAAAGGAAGAAATTTGACAAGAAGTGGGCAAGACCTAAATAAGAAAAACTATAAAATGGCATATATATATGATATATATAAGATATATGCATTAAATATATATGTATTTGTATATATATTTGCAATATATAATTTATATTATATATTATTTAATATATAATATTATATTATATATAATATTATATTATATAATTATAATTTTCATTATATGTTTGAAATATATACTTATATGCATTAAATATATATTTATATATTAAGTATATATATTAAATATATATATATTTTTTTTAAATAAAGATTTGAGAACCAAAGAACCTTATCATCCTCTGAGCACATTAGCTAAGGCATCATCCTTCTCTATACTACTACCCCTATTTCTATCTAAAAGATCAAATGCAAGAAAAAATCTTTGTCTGAAACAATAAACTGTCTTGTTTCTTTGTTTGCTTCTTTTATGTATTGGATACTAAAATAAGCTTGTGAAAGCAAATAATTTGTCTCGCATGTGTACTCATGTCTGGCACACTCATAAGAATCTTTAATATGTAAAGAGTTTTTATTAACCCAATACATAGGATGAACTCTTGTGCAGAAAAATAATTAAAAGCATTAATATATAAATAATAAATAAAATTGCTAAGAAGTGAAAACAGTTAAACTTCAGTAAATAGTCAAAGTATAAATTGAAAATGCATGGAATAGCATTTTGACCTCCAGTTTTTATGAATAATTTGGTAACACATATCAAATGAATTTTAATTTTGTATTTCCTTTGAGCCACTAATTCTACTTCTTAGGAAAGAATAGGAGATTTACCAAAAGAAGAGTATGTATAAGGATCTCCAATACAGAATTCTTTCTGATGCTAAAATGGAAAAACCACTTACATAACCACAAATGGGCTAATGGGTAAATAAGTCATGCTATGGCCATGTCAAGTAAAAATATGAAGCATTTAAACATTGTTTTCAAAGAATATGAAAAGCTTTGGAAAATATACAGAAAATTGATGACAGAAAAATCCCCCAAACAGAATGCAATACCGTCTACATAGTATTATCTTAATTTGGAAGTATGTACCTGTGTAAAAAAATATATATAAAAAATTGGGGGGGGGGCACAAACACACAAATTAGCAATGACTTTTAAGGGTGCTTTAAATTTTGTTTCCCTTCATATGCTTTTCTTTATAGTTCTTAAAGTCTACAGTAAAAATGACATTAATTTTAAAAGTCAAGTAAAGTTATTTTTTAATTGCCAACTGGCTTATTTAAAAATACAACCCAGGGGCGCCTGGGTGGCGCAGTCGGTTAAGCGTCCGACTTCAGCCAGGTCACGATCTCGCGGTCCGTGAGTTCGAGCCCCGCGTCAGGCTCTGGGCTGATGGCTCGGAGCCTGGAGCCTGTTTCCGATTCTGTGTCTCCCTCTCTCTCTGCCCCTCCCCCGTTCATGCTCTGTCTCTCTCTGTTCCAAAAATAAATAAAAACGTTGAAAAAAAAAATTAAAAAAAAAAAAAATACAACCCAGAACTTTAGCTATTAAGACTACAGAGGACATATAAAATGGAATGTTGTCTGATAAGTGTAGTATAATTGTTTCATTAGAGAAAATTCTCATATTTCTACCTACCTTTTAGGTTGAACCACATAATTTTTTTATATTGTTTTCTTTCTTTTCCTTTTTTTGGAACATTATGGTAGCCAATTTAATTTTTTCATAGGTTAAAATGCAAGTATTTTATTAGTATGCTTTATTACTATGGGCCCAAATTCTTGCTTTTGAAGGAAACAGTAAGCTATGATCCATGAACATGGATGGTAACTGAATGCTTGATTAGTCACATTAGAGATGTTACATTTCCTCAGCACAGAATCCAGATACCATCTTTCTTGATGTAAAATATATCCACTCTCAGGTTCTTGATGATAACAAAAGCATCATCCTTGAGCACTTAGAACACAAAAAAAGCTCAGAAGAATTTATTTCTCATGCCATAGACAGTTTTTTTTTTATATCACTCTTACTAGACCAACCTAGATATTGTTTTAAATGTGGATTCAATTAGATAAGTCACACATCAATAGAAAATTTACTTATCCTGTTTTAATACCTCACAGGCAGTTTCAACCACCAAATTATAGACTTCCTTCCAAATGTCAATGTCAATGCCGATTCTCATCTGAATTCAGTATAAAAGGCACAGTTCTTGCCACATTCACTTCACTCTACATAGCCATGCTTGGATCACGATGGTCTTCTCCAATCCATCCGTGGCAGCTGCTGGGATAAACCAAGATTTTTAAACATAAAACAACCCCATCTAGTAGAACCCAGGTTAAACCCACTTCTAATCATACAGGGCTTATGTTGTTCACCAAGTCTCAGATAACATATGTAAGATCATCCACTGGTTGGAAACCACAATTCGGAGATAATTTGAACTGTGCTATACAAATTTAAACACAATGAATTTGAAGGCAGCAATTTTTCTCTGGACCATTTTGAGATAACTCAGTTTCTCTTCCTGCCAGAATCCTAGGATCACCACAACAACCTTAAAATTGACTTCAACAGAGTCATCTTTTCAGTTACAGTGCCTGGTGTCTGAAGAAATAAACTCCTATTCCATGGATTTATATATAGTTTTTTCTTTTCATTTCATCAAAATAATAACAAAGGCAGATTCATCAGCGAAACTTTTCTCTAGAATGTTGGTGGCCCAAGTTATACAAACCCTACTGATGGTGGAAGTCATCCCAAGTGTACAGTGTCCCAAACTGGTTCTTCTAGAGGGTGAAGTATAAGGCAAGGATTAAGATGCTAACACGTTTTGGGAGGTGCTAGCCCTGGTGGTGAAGGTAACAGGAAAAGTGAAGCAAAGCAAAGCAAAGCAAGGTGGAATCAGGGCACTATGATGTGTTCCCACACTGGTTTCTGCTAAACGATGAGCCACAGAGATGGCAGATTGACTGAACTTTGTGTTATTTGGCACTCAGAATTTGTTTGCAAGATTTGCAAGAAGAAAGCAAGCCTTTGAGGAGTCACTGGAGAAGACAAAGGCAGGGAAAGGAATTTATGTGCTCAACACCTTCCAGTCTCCCTTTCCTTTCGGTCAAAGGTCACATCACAAATAGCCAACTCCTCAGATTCCAGGTTGCATCTTATAGCCTTCTGGTGACCACAAGGGAAGCCATGTAGTGAGGATTTTCATCTAAGTCAGAAAGTGGAGGAGAAAACAACACAGGAAAAACTCATTAATAAGGAAAAAGAAGGAACATGTAGCAATCTGAAAAGTGATCTGAGATTTGTGCCTCCAAAGACAGTGTCATCTCTAATCTTCTGACATGCACAAACTATAAGATTTCATGTTTAAGTATTTGCATTCCAAAACTGAATTATTCTTTGTGTTAACTGTATTAGAAATAAAGGAATTTAATATTGATAGGAAATGGAATCTAAATCAAATATCTTAATTGAGTAATAGTTAATATCTTAATTAAATCCCATATCTAAAAAATAAATAAATTATATCAGTAAACAATAATATTTTCATTTTTGAATAGAAAAATACAAAAGTGTTCAAAAATACTTTTTAAAGAAACTATAGAGAATCCATAAATTTCTATGAATCCTTTTACCTAAAATTATATTGTTCATGTCAAAATATAATTTTAAAGTGAAATTTGAAATTTATAAAATAAAATATATTGAAATTGGAATTATTGATGTGCTCTGTTATGTCACCTTTATTAATACCATAAGTAGTAATCAGGAAAAATCATTGTATCGTATCAATAAAATAAATCACTTTCTATTTTGTGCCTGTCAATTGTAATAGCAATACAATGTTAATTTAATAGAATTTGGACATTTTAAAAGGTATAAATAAAGCAATATAGTCATTAATCCATACTCTAACCAATTAAAACTTGTTAATATTTCATTTCAATCTTTTTATTTAGGCATACATATTTTACATCATCATAATATTTAAGTTGGTATTAAAATCCATGTATAATTTTGCATCTTTCTTTTTCACTTATCATTATATGTTATATATTATATTACATGCTAAGAATTTGCTCATATATTCATCTCTGAAAATAAAAATTTAAAGGGCTACATAATCTCTCTCTATTATACTGATATTCATAATGTTCTGAAGCATTCTCTTATTAGATACAAATTTTTTTCTGTTTTTATTATTAGAACTAATATTATAATGCACACTACTGTCTGAATTTTGATTATTTTCTAGAGATCAACTCATAGAAAGATAAAAAGCCAAAGAAAATTCATTCTGAGAGATTTATTAATCTATGTTGCCATGCTTTTTCCCAGAAATATTTTTTGGATTTGAACTCCTATCAGCACTGTATGAAAATGCCTCAGTGAAAAGGCAGGTCCCACAAATTTTCCTGTGACACTTAACAGAATAAAAGTCCAGTTAACGAAATATCACCTAACTCTAAATTTCCAGGCAAATTTAAGTTTTTCCCCAATCCACTAAAATCCTGGAAAGAGAAGGAAGAGTGAACTGAAAGATTTCTGGCTCTCCCTTTCATGGGGAGCGTTGTGGCTTTCTAGAAGCCTCTTCCAGTTAGCTGCCCTACAACCCTCCCTTCAGCACCTCTGTTAGTGGTAGTTCAGCCTCTGCAGTAACCCTGTGCCCCATAAGTGGTTCTGTTAAATGGCGGAATCCCTTGTGAGAAGACTCAGGGAAGGCTTCCTTCCTCAAGGCTCCCACTGACCCTTTGCACCACATGCAGCTGCAGCTGACTGTCTGCTGGACCCCTCTCCATTGCTGTGCTGTTTGCAGAGTGCTCCCTAAGGAGGGCAGTGGCCAGGCCCTATGGCCCTCAGATTCCAGGCAACTGTAAAAGTCTTCAAACACTTCTCTGGAAGGCAAACTTCACTTGAAAGGAGGTAAGAGAAAATACCATAAAGCAGTGGGGTCGGTGGGGGGTGGATTGTAGGAGCAAATAGTCCTTTTTATTTTTTCTCTTTCATGTCCTAGAGATGTGCGATGGGCTAAAGCTTGCAGAACCAGTTTCATAATCTTTTGGCATGTGCTACAGATATAGCTATAGCAACTTCTGATGGGTTATGAAAGGTTCTGGTGCATATGGAATTGAGACTTCTGCTTAGATTCCGAGACAACAGAAAGCATAACATTTAACATTATCCTAGATACATGAACAGTATTTATTTATATGTACATGATACTCCCGTACCTCTACATTTACGTATGAACATATTCAGAGTTTGGTATTGTATCAAAACAGATACATTTGGAGAGCGCGACAGATGAAAAGGACAGAGAAAAGTTGTCTAACTAAACCCCTACAGTATTTAAAGCCTAGGATACAACTTGGGATGGAATTAAATCCTCAATTTTAACTTTTGCATGTATTAAGTATAAGGTTTTGAAAGTTTATTCCTAGTATCTCTATCTGTAGCTACAACTCTCACTCATCATCTAGGACCTATCTGAAGATGTTAACAACCCCATGAATCTGTTCCTCTGGTCTCAGTTCTGATGAAGTGCAATACCACTTTTTAAGGATACATCTTTAGATACTGATTAAAGTTACAAAACTGGTATGAGAAGTCTTGAGGAAGCGTCATCTACTAAAATTTCTCTCAAGCTGCGGATGAATCCAGCTCAGATATCTAATTTTTTAAAGTCAAGAGAAGTATTTCCATGAGGGTCCAGCGCCTATAAGAAAATATCAGCGCAGGGACATTCTGAAGGTTTGTATCTGACCTTTCTTTGGTTTTAATCACTGAAGTTCTCGACAGCTTAATAAGTTGAAGGTGCTGGGTCACCGTCTAACTTAATAAGGCCCGCCACTGAGACTTGGTCACCTCTGATTGCTCCCATAAGTCTTAACACATCTGGTACACTGTCCTTGGGTGAGAAATGTTTTCCATAACTTTCCTCTTGTTCACTACCCTGCATATAAATTGTTTTTATTAACCTGAGAATGATACAGCACTGTATATTTGTGTGAGCTTTTGCCATTTTCAGCTTTATCCTACAGAAAGAGAGTTGATTGTTTTCTCCAAAATGGAATTAAACACTGTTTATCACCAATGTCTTCTTTTCTATTTTTCTACCCTTATTTAATATGGGTCAAACTAACCTTCAGTTTGACATGAGATTAAAGAACTAAACATTGTAACTAGACTCTTTGAGACAATTTACAACATGCCATAGTTGTGGGAAGAAAGAGCCAGATAAAAACAATACACCACTTCTAATGATTATTTCATAGGACAATATACACAGATGTAAATATCTAGGACTAATCAGTCGTATATGGAAATATATGTAGCTGGATGATTGGCACATTCCTTTGTCCAGAATGACAAATAAATTGATAGACAACCTATTCTGTTTTATTTCAGTCTATTTTACAAATCTAATGAAAGTCATATTTCTGCTCTCTTTACAATTTCCCATATGGATAATAGTAACATGAAAGTTGATCCAGATGGATAAACCTACAGTTTTATAGTATGGCATTATGTCTGTATCTTCCACCTTAACCTTAGCCATGGAGAATGCTTTTTAGGGCCATTATAGTTACATGAAGAAAATTGAGCATCTTTATAAAGAAAGTGGACCAAAGACAACATGACTGTATTTTCACTAGGAAAATTCGGCAGGTGGAAATAGTTTGTGCTGGAATATATCCTATCTCCATGAAAACCAAAATATTTGCATACTGAAGGCATCAGCCATCCCATCTTGGACACTTATCTTCTGATTTAATGTGATTTAATCCTGTCTAACCTGAAGTCATACACAAATACCACATTTTTCACATAGCATTGCATCAAAAATATGAAAAAGGAAAAATACGAAAAAGCTAGATAGTGTCAGAAAACAGCCAGCTAGTCATTCTATAGCACACAAGGTAAATACCAGTCTGGTTGTAATTCGGTCCTCTCCATGATACAGAAGTTAGAATTTCTCATGAATCAAGCTAATAGCAGTTTTGGAAGCAGTTAAAGCAACGTCTTAGTTGTGTTATTTTTAATTTGCATATTGAAATGTTGAATTAAAAGCTAAGTGCTCCCCTCTGTCATATGTCACTAATGTAAATCTCTACACGAAACAATGGTTTTGTCATGTCACTTCAGCCTTAGACGAAACTATTACTTACATTCTTTCTTCAATTACCTACTATAATTCCCTCATTCACTCAAAGGCTGGGGGCTCAGGCCTTTGGTTGTGGTTGTTTACCTTTTATTACTAAGCCACTCTTCCAGAATTTCCTTTAACTTCACATCACACAACTCGTTTGTAAAGCTTCATGTGATTCCAAAGTAAGATGCTTAAATTAAGATTTTAAACAGCTTTATCTGCTCACATGAATTTATCTACCATATACATGTACACGCAGATATCAAAAAAAATCTACCTGCCGTTCCTATCTCTCTCATTCAGGCAACTTCTCAGGCACCTGGGTGTCTCAGTCAGTTAAGCATCCGACTTTGGTTCAGGTCATGATCTCACAGTTCGTGAGTTCAAGCCTCGTGTCAGGCTTTGTGCTAACAGCTCAGAGCCTAGAGCCTGCTTTGGATTCTGTGTCTCCTTCCCTCTCTGTTCCTCTCCTGCTTGTGCTCTCTCTCTCTTTCTCTCAAAAATAAAGACTAAAAAAAGAAAAAAAAATTAAAAAGGCAATTTCTTATAGTTCTTCCCTATGCCCTATAAGATCATACTCTCTATCACATTTCTGTGAGCTGATCATTTAGCTATCTAACCATTTGCACATCTAATCATTTATTTTGTATTTTATATAGCACTTCCCACACCTGCACACCTTGTGAATGTACCTTTTGTCAAACTTTGAGGAAGCCCCACTGGGATATTCACAGCATCCTAAGGTTCTAATTTGCAGTCATACTTGTATAACGATCAGACCTCAAAGAGGCTCAAGACCTTCTATTCCATCTCTCACATTTGCAGCTAAGGAAAACACTCTAGGTGGCAAAGACAGGATTAAAACACCAATGAGTAGATTTCAAGTTCACAGCTCTTGCTGCAACAGCTTGCATTTACAACCCATAAGAACTGCTGTAAGTTAGTCCTCAGCAAATTAGCAGTCTTTTTTTTTTTTATTTTAAATTTTTTAAAACATTTATTTATTTATTTTTGAGAGACAGAGAGACAGAGAGAGAGAGAGAGAGTGTGTGAGCAGGGGAGGGGCAGAGAGAGAGGAAGACACAGAATCCAAAGGCAGGCTCCAGGCTCTGAGCTGTCAGCACAGAGCCCAATGTGGGGCTCAAACTCACAAACTGTGAGATCATGACCTGAGCCGAAGTTGAACATTTAACTGACTGAGCCATCCAGGTGCCCCATGCAAATTAGCAGTCTTAAAAATGTTAGTACTCTCTACACTACTGGATTAATCAGGGTTCTCCAGAGAAACAGAATCACTAGGATATATACAGATAGAAGTACCAGGTGATTTATTATATGAATTAGCTCACATGATTATAGAAGCTGAGACGTCCCATGATCTGCTGTCTGTAAACTGAAGAACAGGAAAGCCAGTGGAATATTTCAGTTTGAGTCACAAGGGCCGAGAATCAGGCCAGCTGATGATGTAACTCCCACTCTGAAGAGGGTGCACTGCTGTAAGTCCCAGAGTCAGAAAACCCAAGACCCAAAAGTTCCAATGTCCAAGGGCAGAAGATGGACATTCCAGTCTCGAGGAGAGAGACTATTTACCCTCCCTCTGCCTTTTTATTCCTTTTGGTCCTATAACCAATTGGATGATGCCTATCAACATTGGTGAGGGGACCTTCTTTACTCAGTCTGCTGATTCAAATGCACACTCTCATGGACACACCCAGAAATAGTGTTTTATTAGCTATCTGGTCATCCCCTAGCCGAGTCAAATTGATATAAAATTAAGTATCACAACTGCTCAGGTCTTCCAGTGGATCCCAAGCCATGTAGATATTTACACTGTGCTTCATAACTTTTCAGAATTCTCTGCCTCATTCTTTACCTCATTATCCCTCCTTATTTTCTCAGGCATACTTGATGACTTTTATTACATCTCTTGAATCTGCATTTGCCTCTTAATCATTCTCTTCCAGTCTACTACCGCCATTTTAATTTCATCTTCCTCCATTTAAAAAGTTTCTAAGATTCACTTCCCTTAACTTCTCAGAATAGTTACCTTCTGCATTGCTGTTGACAGATAGGATCATGCTTCTGATGATAAAAACCACAAATACTGTTAGTGCCTGCTATGAGTTAGCCACTGTGGACACATGGAGGATATGCATTAGGTACCTCAAATGCACACCTCACGTCCTCTCTGCCTCTCCTGTCTCTTGTCCTAGTGCCTACTACATGACTAGCTCTAAATAGACTCTGATCAACTCCATGCCTAACCGAATTTTATTTCATCTCAGACATCACATCTCCTTCAACTAACTATGGCCTTTGGGAGGGGAGGATTTTTTGCAAATACATAATGAAAAAAGAAACTTGGACCTCTCTGTTGGTGGTAGTTAAAACAAGATTTACACTCATCCCCTTATATCCCCACTTAAATTTACCTAAAGGACAGAATTAAAGGAAATCTCACTAGCAGGAAGAGATAAGAGCAGTATACTGAGTCATTCACCTAATGTGGAAGGAGAAGTGACCTGAAGTGTGGTTATATATGAACTTGTGAATAGTGGGAAATGCCTTGGCTGCTCAGTTATGGGCCAAAGAGTGCTCAGCATAGAGGAGGAGTTAAATAAGAATATGAATAGGATAACTTGGCTTGTAGACAATCAGCCAATTTACTTCCTCTGCTGCCACAGCGCCTGAGTGTCCTTGTGCAATGGGACTATGAAAAGAGTGGCCAGGATAAGCGGAAGCTGTGTGTGGGCTCCTTTTCACCAAGGCTAGTCTACTGCCACATCTTAATGTTTACCAGTAGCTAAGACTGAACCTAAGTCTGTGATAAAGCACCATTTCTTGAAGCAACTAGCCCCTTGGTGGCAGGTGCATTACATCAGACCTCTTTTCCCTTTAGGGATAAACAATGATTTCTTACCAGAATCTAAGAGGGGAATTAGCCAAGAGAAGAAGGTGCGAGAAATATTCCAGGTGGTTGTACCAATAAGAGAGAAAGCTTTAAGGTCTGTTCCAGTAATTGAAAATATTTAGGTGAATATTTACCAGAAGGGTGGCAACAGATGAGACTGAAGCAAAACAAGGCCACACGAAGAAGTCTTAAACACTTCCGGACTACAAAGGAATTTTTGAGTTTATTGTCTCATTGGTAACCTGAAAGAGGTAAATCTTTTTCAGTGTGCCTTTTTCTTAAAATAACATTACATTTTAAGATACCTAATGAGATTCCTGCATTTGAAGGCTGATCTGTTTTCAGCCCACAAGGCTCTTTTGCTGGTATTTTCTGCCTACCTCTCTACATACAGGCAATATTAGAGACCTGAAGAATATACTAAATACTTGAGACTTTTATCATAAGTGGCCTTCATGAAGCCACTCTATGAATTTCAAAGTAAGGAGGTATTTTAAAAGACATCTAGTTCAAGTTTCTTCTTGGTTTTCCTATTTTTTAATATCAAAAATGCACTCCTTTTCTTATAAGAAATGTAAAAGTAAAATAAAGAAAAATACCAAATTGAAGCTTTCATATATATTGAGAATCTGCCAAAATTGAGTTATAAGCATCCATCATTGAGGGATTGGAAATCTGATGTCTTCAGTTGCCAGACAGGTAAAGGACATTAGTAAAATGGAATTAGTATACAAGAGTAGAGAATGACATACAAATCTGAGTTAACCAGATTGAGTGTGCCTCTTTTAAAGACATTTTTATTTTTGTTTTTGTAAGTTTATTTTGAGAGAGAGAGCATAAGCAGGGGAGGGGCACAGAGAGAGAGAGAGGAGAGAGAGAGAGAATCCCAAGCAGGCTCCATGCTGCCAGTACAGAGCCCAATGTGGGGCTTGAACTCATGAACTGTGAGATCATGACCTAAGCTGAAACCAAGAGTCAGACACTTAACCAGATGAGTGCCCAATTTTAACCAGATGAGTGCCCCAACTTAACCAGATGCCCCAATTTTGTTCTTAATTGAGCTCTGTGTCTGTGGGCTCATGTGTGGTTTCTGATACATGGTACCAAGCTGTAGACAGGTGGTGGTAACCAAAATTAGGTGATCATCAAAATCATTGGGCAACCTATTAAAACTGAATAGGTTTCGAATTTCTGGGATCTACCTAAGTTTCTTATTTTAACATGAGTGCCTTGGTTTGCCTTGGCTTTGTAATTTATCTGTCTCTTTTTGGTCAGGGAAATCACTAATTTAGGTAAATTTGTTCAGCAAATAATTTATCTAAGGTTAAATATTTGTCAGGGACTGTTCCAGATGCTAGGAATATAGTAGTGAATAAGTCTGTTATCCTAATCTCATGAAGCTTACATTCTATGTAACATAATAAAAATGGGTATGTTTCTACTCCTAATGGCAACATGATAAACCAAATTCTGTTTATTGTATTAGACAAGGATAAATCAAGGTTTAAATTAACCATTTAATCAGAAAAGCTACTGATTCATCCATGAACAAAAGAAAACCATAAAATCACAATATTCTTTCATTCTCTTATTACTTCCTATATTTAGAGATAGCAATTCTGCTTGATAGTTCATTTATACAAGTCAGTTCTATAAATCCAGTTTTATAAAGTTATGAAGATAGAATAGCTTACATAAGGTTTATTAAATTAATGTTAAATTATTCATTGAATTTTCAATACTGCTAAAAACAGGATGAACACAAAACAAATAAAAAATGTCTAAGATTTTAGATTCCTCCATTGTCTTTATTCTATGAATTTGACACAACCTTACTACAAGCCTTCCCTTTCTTTTTTTTTTTTTTTTTTTTTTTTTTTTAAATTTTTTTTTTTCAACGTTTATTTATTTTTGGGACAGAGAGAGACAGAGCATGAACGGGGGAGGGGCAGAGAGAGAGGGAGACACAGAATCGGAAACAGGCTCCAGGCTCCGAGCCATCAGCCCAGAGCCTGACGCGGGGCTCGAACTCACGGACCGCGAGATCGTGACCTGGCTGAAGTCGGACGCTTAACCGACTGAGCCACCCAGGCGCCCCAAGCCTTCCCTTTCTTAAAGAACTCGCAGTGCCGTCTCCCATTTTGTCTTGATTTTTGAGGACTGCTCATAGGAGCTAGGTTTATCATCTAGAGCACAAAATAAGATAAGTTGTTTAAGAAACATATTTCATGGCCTCCTGCCATGGTAGAATTTTCCCCAGGAATCTTGCATTTTTTTCTTTTGAGTCACATCAGATAGTCTCTTCCACTTCCACCCTGGTCTCCTCCACTGGGTGGTCAGTGCACTGCTTGCTTAAAAACAGCTGCGGAGACAAACCACCCTAAATAACCTCCATTTTGATAGAAAAATTACAACTCTCAAGAGACTTGAGGCATTGTAGTCCTGACTTGCTGACCTCGGCCAACTGTTGTGGCTGCTCACAAATGAACCCACCAATGAGGAAATTAGAAAAAATCTGGAATGCGTTTCGTGGCCAGAATAAACTCATTCTAGAGGGAGGGAAAGACACTGTCCATTTTATTTTCCAGGGTAATGTCTATCACATGGAAGTCCTAATGAACACTCAGATATATTTTTTTTTCCTCCATTTTTGGCTGCACACTAATTCTGGTGGACACTCCTTCATTCAATGTTCTTTGTGGGCCAGCAGCTGCACTATGGAATTATTCTGGTAATTAAACAAGAATAAGATTTTTTCTTCTTTTGAAGTGATTAAAGTAAGTTCTTTAGATATCAAAGATGGAGCCATGTAGCATTGGATAGAAATATACTCTTATTAGACCTAGTTCTTTCTTCTCATCGATATTGTTTATTGGGACATTTTATTCAATACCTACTATTTGAAAGATACTAGGTAAAGTGCTTCATTTGTTTGTTTAATATTGGAATGTGAAATCCTTTGCTAGCTGAGTAATTCACAGCGATTGCATTATCATCAAGCTTCTTCCAGGAGATTACTGAATTTTTATTTAGGGAAGAGAATTTGTTGGATAAATTCAAATGCATAATATACTTAAAAACGGGGGACTCCATAATCACAAATGACAGGAGAAACACTCGAGTGTTGCCAGGGTTAATAACTCATAGGTTTCACAGGAACAAGTTTGTTTTTAGGTGGCTAAAGTACAATAATTCCTAATGATTTTTCTTTCAAATCTTTCCTGTAAGCATACATCTGCTGCTTTTGAGATTTAATTGTAGATACGGCCTACGCCGGCCAAAAAGAAAAAGATCTGTGCTCTCTTCAAAACACCTCTCATTTCACATTTAATCAAAGGCCTGACTTCATTTGATCTCAGTCCCACACAGCTATTCTTCACACTCCAACTTAAAGGCACTGGGCTTACAAAGTACAAGCACTAGCGTTTGGGGTGATGGTGAGGAGAAAATTTCCTCACAGTGTCGAGCATAGTGTGAGACTGGGGTGCTCATCTTCCTTACTGAATTGTTTGCCAAGGAAATCCAGCCCATGATAAACAGACAAATGTCTGAGATCACTGTGGCTCAGTCTCTGATGAGGCAGCTGCTTCCATGCTGTGTTTGTTGTTCCAGGATATTGTAAATACTAATATTTTATAAGCTCTGGTACAGTTTAGAAATGAAGCTCATAAACATAATTCACTAATTCCGAGTTTTCCAAAACACACAGCCTGGGACAATCTTGCTCGAGGTCAGCCTGTGGATTGGACTCTGAATTCCTAGTAGTTGCACTGGGCAGAAGACATTCGGGACGTGCGAAATCTCAACTGATCCGTCTTTCAGAAAGACAGAGCGAGTTTGTACTTACATACCCGAATCCAATTCCTAGGGACTTAACAGAAGAGGGTACCTGCATTTAAAACGTATAAAAAGTGTTATAACATGAAACAAGAGGACCAGCTGGCAGGACAGTTTAAGGGGGGGAAAAAAGTGTGTTCATTATTAAAGTCACCACGATTACTTGTTTTCTTCCCTAGCATGAACAAAGGCTGTGATATCATATTGCATGCAAAGCATCGATTGAGAATCTTCTGCTAAAACACTAAACAAACTGTCACATTTGTTTCTGAATTCTCATCCTCTTTGGCACGTTTTTGGATCTGATCTATATCAGCAGTCTCTTTTTCTCTTACTTATTTCTGTATTCTCAGAACCAAGGCTCCCCTGCTCTTTCTGAATGCTTTCCTTCCTCTCATCACTAACTCAAGTACCCTTTAGAGGTGCTGAGTTTTCTGCCCACTAACCACTTACGTTTGCTTTGTAAGAAAGTACCTATCTATGTAGTATGTTTAACAGTGTGCCTGTTTCCTAGAAATGCAACAAGAAATAAAAATGCCAACCCCCTTGTATATATTGGAGATTCGCTTGGTTAATTTTATTAGATAGCTTAGTGGATACACAGGCAAATGCACCAAGGACTGAGATAAAATCCACATCTTAAAGCATGGCAACCGATAAAAAACATATTGATGAATACATGGCTAAAGCAGATACTATGTGAGAGTAATAGAGTAGATGAAAATATTTTGTAAATTCTTTAGCACTGTACACACATTACCGCGATTGTTTTTCCTTTAAGACATCGCACTGAGAGTGAATTAAATAAGATGCCAATTGCCTATTAAAAACGTTGCCTTAATTAGTAGTTGGGAACCCCCCTCTTTGTATTAAAGGGCAATAATGATGGAAAGACCTGCTACATGTGGGATCTTTCTTTTCTTTATCCTAAGTTGGTGATGCTATTTGGGTAATAACTGATGAAAGGACTAGGGTGCCAACCAATTTGCAGTTAAGTGGCTAATTAAGACCCAAAGCAAAGCTGCCAGGAGGTTGGTTCTCCTACTGTAAAGTGACACATAAAAGCAATTAGAATGGGGCTGGCTTTGCTAGGACATATTTAAATTTGAACCAAACTTTGGGCCGGTTATTATTTTATGTTAATATATTCCTCTGTAAGACAGAATCAGAGAGGAAAGGGAATCATTTAGGACATAAAAATAAATTAGAATATGACTTGGATTCACAGGACTTCAGAAGTGAAAAAAAGCAAAACTATAAAATCACTTCCATGTTTGCAGTCATAACAGGGGCACTATATGTAATTAGCTTCCCTCCTCTCAGAGGAAATGAGACTAGGTGCATGGAGCACAGTCATCCAAGAAGAGAAAAGTCTCTTCATTCTTGGGTCTGTTGTCACCTGTCTGTCATACTGCATGAGTGTGACACCTAGCCCAGAACGGCAAGGTTTTTAGAATTGTTATATTTCAAATTGGGCCAAGCCAGGGTTAACATTTAAATATAGATGCTCTAATAGCACAGAGCGGAAAACAGATTCTCTCTGGGGTTAGAAAAAAGATTTGAAGTGGATGAGGAAAAGTAGAGAGAACTGGAGAAGATGGAAATTACAACACAAATTATCCACATGTAAGGGAAGGGTGGTTGGGGAGAGGAGACACCTTTAAAATCACAGCTCCAGTGGCACCTTCGAGTTGTGGGGAAGCACAGTCCATTTATACCTTGCCCTTGTGATTTATGATGTCACCATTAAACCCCCTGATGGCCTTATATCCTTGTAATTTGCGGTTGCCTAGCATTTTTTTCTACATACAACTCAATAACTCATTGTGTAGCTGTTTCGCACACACATAAACACACACATTAGTGTGAATATGGGTGTGCTGAATCTGTCGTCGATGGAAACCATGATTTTTGATGTAATAATGAGTTGGTTTAACAAAAGGCAAGAAATCACGGGCTGGATGCGTAGCCAGCATATCACCAGTGTTCCCGTGAGGCATCAGAAGGAGACAGGGCACTGCATGTTACCACAAACAGATTTCACTCCGACTGTCTCTCTACTCTTGTTAAGAATTAAAGAAGCAAAACTGTTTGGAAGGGGCAGCCAAAAATCATTATTGAAGGAAATCTGTGAGATTGCACAGAGATAAAGAAGGAAATATATTCAATTCACCTCAACATTATAGTAATAGGATTAGAAAATAACAGGATTAGAAATGAGACCTTCAGGGCTAAATTCTACTTCCCCGGGAGATCGCTGGTTGGATCTCTTCACCGCCCAGGGAATCTCTGCTTCCTTCTAGAGTGTCTAGTCATGGCCAGTAATCGTGACACCATAAATCTGAGACAGAGAAGGTTCTGGAACCTTTGCTTTAAGACTATAATACAACTAGTCATTAGCATTTCTGTGGGGGTGAGAGGTGGTTTTCAACATCTCTTATGTTAGCTTTTAAACTGACTTCTGTAATTATTCTCCAACGGAAACATGAATGCCAGCAACTTTCTGGGGAGTTATTTTTATTTCTATTTGAATATTTTAGCTACAATGCTGGATATGCACTGCTGGATCTCTGAGAATGCTGTTCTAAAATGCTATATTTATCAAATGACCAAAGAGCACATGCTGCCTGGATTAAATTTATCCCAAGATGAGAGGTTTTATCTCTAATCATCTGCTTGTTGACTAATCTGGATGCATCTTGTGCAGGTTTGATGGTTGAGACGTAACACGCTAAAGTGATCCAGATCTCTTTGTCTTTGCGTTCGCCTTCCTGAAACATGGAAATAATGAAGGTGGCTACCCTGAATTCATCACGCCTTACGGTAACATCCTCGTTGAATAAGGCTGCCGGTTCGACATGAGAAAAAGTGGGGTGCTCTTTTTAAAGCAATGTAATACATAAAATCACAAACATTTTAAAAAACTGTAGGATAGCTTTTCTGCAATGCATTTAAAGCCCGCATCAAGTGTAATTCTGAAGAGTATGTGTTTCTATGGAATTCTAGTCCACCTGTTCTGGGGCCCATGTCACATTATAAAATTGTTCTTTTCGCCTGCGTCTGATATGCTAGACTGTGATCTCCTTGAAAAAAGAAATATTTACTTGCCATATTTATATGCCTATCAGCCTCCCACTCAACTCCAGGCACATTGTGAGCATTCACTAAACCCACCATAAGAAAGGTTGACTACTTCCCTGTGTTTAAGACACTTCATGGTGAGCAAACCAGCCTTGTTTACCTTCAGTAACCTCTTCCATGGGACTGCCTTATTATTATTATTCTTATTTTTTGCATTAGGGTTTATAAAATTCTACATTGGGATTAGATCACGTGTCTTGCAGACCTGCTTTCCACAAAATGAAAAAATCAATACGAAGGATATCCATAACAAGCTCAATAACGCAGCCTTTCTCTTTGGCAGCTTTTAACGCCAGCAAAGAAAAATTAACGAATGAGGAACTTTTAAGATATAGAGTTCTGGAGTGAGCATAGAATCATTTGCGTTTCTACTATCCTATACTAGGGCCTATCAAAAATTGTAAGCAGCTTTTCTGCTGGCTACATTTTCCCCGTGGGTTATTTTCTTTTCTATTAAGTAATTCCTTAATGCCCAGGGAGTTAAAATTCTGTTGAAAAGAGAGTTCTTAGCATCTCCTAAGATTCAAAGCCTTCCCGCACTTTTTTTTTTTTGATCTTGAAGTTTTTAAAGTGCTGCCTGTATAGTTAAATGTGTCTTTCATGACATATTTATTTTACAGTATTTCTAAGGTTAAATATATTTGTGTAGATGTTGTATAATCAGAATCTTACTCTCAATCACTTTCCACCTCATTTTGTTGCATGATCTAATACTTTCGAGAAGCTATGCAAACTTTTGGCCTTTTATAATTCTCATCTCAATATGATATCATAGTAGTAACCAAAGAAAAAGGAAGAATTGAAAATATGTCAATGCCTGTTTATTTTTTTCCCTGAGGCTAAGATAAACATCATCTTTCCAATTTCCAGCCAACATTTTAGAGGTGCAGGGGAATGTCCATCAAAAAATGAGATATTTCAAACACATTGTGTGAACCATTTAATATTTCTTCACCAATGAAAGCATGCATTAGCTATGGTCAAAGCCATAAAAAATTTTTTTCTTCGTTTTTTTAAGTCTACTTATTTATTTTGAGAGAGGCAGAGTGAGAAAGGGAGGAAAAGAGGGAGGGGGCAGAGAGAGAATCCCAAGTAGGCTCTGTGCTGAGAGCACAGAGCTTCATTTGGGGCTCAAACTCACAAACTGTGAGATCATGGCCTGAGCCGAAACCAGACACTTAGCTGACTGAGCCACTCAGGCTCTCCTATTTTCTTTTTTAAATGAAGATATTATCTAATTATAAAGTATTCTTCTCTTGAGATTAGTATATAATGATGGGGAATTGATTCATTTATCAATTTTCCCCTCTCTTGCTTTTGATAAAAAATCATAGACTATGGTCTTTGAACCTTGGCTAATTCTAGTCATCCAATGTCTTACTGGCCTTGCTCAGGGTGGGAGTGGCTTTTGAAAATTATATGCTGCTCCTCAATCACAGTGATGTATTATATAAAAGCAACATGGTTTTAGCAGTTCGGCATTATAAAGAGAGTTGCCGGAATAGATATAGCATACAGAGGTGAATGTGTGTGTGTGTGTGTGTGTGTGTGTGTGTGTGTGTGTGTGTGCATGCGTGCTCATGCATGTGTATATAATCCTAAAATGAAGAGACATCTATTCTGCTAATAGCTGTGTACTTGGTCCCATCTACACTTTGATTGTACATCAGTTATGATGTGTCTCTTTCTAACAGGAAGGATACCGATTTTGATGAATAGCTAAAAGGTAAGATCATTCTTAAAGGTGTGAGTGATTAATAATGGCCATGCATAGATTTTTTTCTAAGAGTGTAAATAAAATATATCATTCACATGAAGGGCAGGAGTTTGGCAGAATGATTCATAGTGCATTTGAAAGCATAAAAAGTCAAATCTAGGGTCTCTTCTAAGTGTGTCAAAGAGGAAACTGGTTTAAACATTTGAAATATTCAAGTAGATGATGAAATATTTGAGTGGATGTATAGAAATTATATGCCTTACAGGGTACTAAAGACAGAACTAATGTTTTTAATTACCACCAATTAGACAAAACCAAACATTTCTCTTTTAGTAGCAAAAAAGAAATAGTATGACAGGACTAAGTGGATAAAAGAAGAAGGTGGCAGGTATATACCATGGCACTTGGACCATTTACTTCAATCCAACCAAGATTTACTACAGAACCATTAGATTGGAGGTTCCTGCGGGAAGCTGTTGCATTAACATAAAGCTTGGCTCTGACATGGTCAGCATCCATACCAAAGTACATGGGCCCTATTAAATTGCTAACTAATGCAAAAAACCGACAAAACTGTTATATGAAGATAGAAGAATTATTCCATATATCAAAGTACATTAACAAATAATCTATATGCTTGGTCTTTGTTTATTCTCTGCCAATGGTCTGGAGCTCATGATATTTTCACAAGTCACAAGAAAGCAAGCTTGTTGGCAATAAAGTACTATATGGCATGCTCTTCTATGACCCAGTACCCCAGAGATTGTGCATGTCACAGAAAGAAAAAGTCTCGGGCCCGGGGTCAAGATGAGATTCGACTTTTCTTCTACAAATCCTAGGTGAATGGAGGGTCACTAGTTGTGCCTTTCTCGCATGAAATGAAGGTGAAAAAATAGACTTCAAAATAAACTGCATAAAAAGGAACTTTGAGGACTATCTAGGGTCAAATGCCCATACCCCCTAGAGATAAAAACAAGAACCATCGTTTGTACTCTTTTAAGAATAAAGACAAGCTGATGAAGTTTTTAATTTTTAAAAAAATTTTTTACTTCATGCCTATAAAAGATTTTAGGAATGTAATTATCCTCATGTGATGCCTCTCCCTGTGAGGACATAGGGCATACATCCTGGGCGTGATAGAAGGCACAGTGACATTCTCTCTCTACAGTTATCATGGCCTTCCCCCTGTGTTCTTTGGCTGCCAATGTTCCCTGAAAGTCAGGACTCGTGTAAACAAGCCAGGCATGAGGCCTATTGATGGACAGAGATCTGACGAACACCTGACACCATCAGGAGCACGACTTTCAAATCAGAAAGGTAAAAACGTAGGAAATACCAAAGGATCATGTCATAGGTGAGACTTCACTACATTAAGGTCTTCACAGTATTTTTGGAAACTAAACTCCCTTTCAGAAAATCTAAGATATAACACGCTTTACTGAGTTGAATGCCACAGAATCTGTTATCCCCACCCTCTAATTCTCTCTCTCTCTCTCTCTCTCTCTCTCTCTCTCTGAAGACACATGTTGAGCATCATCCTGCCTCTGGGTGTGGGAGTGCAGATATGTGTGTACATTATAGGCATAGATATGAATATCTTGAACTTCCTGGGGTAGTAGGATTTAAAATCAGTTCAGTTCCCCTATTTAATACATTTCAGGATTTGGGAATTCTTGGATAAATGTTGAACATGTTGCTTATAATATACATCCAAATACAGAATTCAAAGTATAATTCTGTATTTAGATATGTGTTATCCAGAATAGAAATATTTGTATCTGGTAAGCACCCTAGTGAGACACTATCATTTGTTTTACTCTAAGTTCTAACTCCAAAGTGTAATGTCTGAGCTTAAATAAAAATTAAAGCATCAAATATCTCAGAGAAAGCAGGACTGGGAAGGTGATGCTTAGGGAGGTCAATAACGGTAGATGTATTAAAAAGGTTATACTATATTTCTCTAGTTCAAAGTTCCTTTTTAGGATATATCTATTTGGAGATTTCATAAAAACACATTTATGCTTTCATTTACCAATATTATTAAGTACACAGTGATCTGAAAGACAAATACCATTTCAATATAATGTGAGTCATACATAAATAATTACATTGTGGTCAATGGAAAAATGGAATATACTAATCAGACAATGAAACAACTACTTTGAAACTCTGTCAACAAATTTTGCTTTTTTTCTCTTGACTTTGCTTCCTGAAGGTGAGGGTAAGCAAGTCATTTCTTCCTTTGTTTTTCTCCCTTTGTTGGCTATGCTGCAACAGAGTAAATGAATCTGTATGGTTGTCTTCCTCATCTTGTGTGGCCTGGGTGATTAAAGACTCTGCTAATTCTCTAGATGCTTACCTAAAGGTATCCTTCCCAGGCTTCCCTTTTCCCTGTCCTTTAAAGGAATCTTCAGGGAGCAAGTGGATGCCATTAACCACACAATGAGTCCCGAGATGATTGTGCCTTCTTCCTCATAAGCTGGTTGTTGTGGCCAAGTGGCAAAATGAGACACATGGAATAAGAACCAGTTGACAACCAGATGCAATGCATATATTTGCAACATGAGGGAGATTCAAATAATTGAAGTGGTAAGACACACAGCCACACCTACTTTGAGTTTCCTCGAAGGGTACAGTCTCTGAGGTCTATCTCTGATTTCATGCCTTCTGTGGTGACAAAGAGGTTCGTTCATGTGCTTTTATTTTCCCTTTTTATCTTGCTCTGACCACCACCACCCCTGTTCTTTTCAGTTCCTCAGTTCCTCAATTCTTGCAGTCTGGAAAGACCCCATGTTTGCTTAGGTGAAAGACTTTCTATGCTGAGGTCCCTGACTATGGAGCCATTAATGGTTTCCAGATTTAGAACATGATTATTATTCTTTTGTTTTATTTTCTTTGACTTCTTCATTCTTCCTTCATTGCCAGAGTACCATTTGCAGATTGGCTATAGCCAACTAGCTCCATAACTTAGCAAATCAATAAGTTGTTCGCCAAATCACCAACAAAGGGACAATCTGGTAGGACGGTACTATGAAGAATTAGTCTCTTTCCACTAAAATCCACCTGGTTTTAGTCATCAATACAATATATTGTACAAAAGAGGAGACTATTCTTCCTTAGAATTGCAATTAGAGCCTCCATTCAGATTGTAGTCATACTTTAGTTTTAATTGCTTGTTTTAAATGTAATTTGTTGGATTCCTTTGACTCAAAACATACACAATCAGACTAAACAGGTGTTTTAGTGAGAAGAGTGTTTACAGAACAATTCAGGTGAGGTATTTCCAGATTGACTGGATGCAATTTTAATGACACAATCATCCTCAAGTGTGTGCTAACTCTTACTACATTCCAGTGACTTATTTATCAACATCACAGAGCGCAGGAGGATACATTTCCCTCACTTTAAATATTTAATATTGACGATTTGAAATCACTAAAAAAGAAGAAGTAAGAGGAGGAGAAAAAGGAAGAGAAAGAGGGGGAGGCAGAGGAGGAAGGTGAAATACTCCAGTGAAAAATAATGAAATTACAGGAATCATTCCAATGATGCTAAACTTTGCTTCAATTAAATTTAGTCCCTTCTACTTCTAACTCACAAGCCTTCTTTGGCGTCATCAGCCTCTGATATACTTTTCAGTGAGTTCCAAAGAATCCATAAGGTATAAAAATTCCAGAAAAATTATTTGTTGGAGACCAAACGTAAATAGATATATGTTCAGCATCTGAATGTTACAGAAAACTTCTCCAAAATGGCCCATATGTTCTTCTAGAAAAAGCAACAGTCCTGACAGTGAACCATGAAATATTCTGGAGGCAAATGGCAGAGTGCCAGTGTCTTAAGGGACAGCATTTTCCACTTTAAATAACAGACAAAATAAAGCTTTAAAATGTTCTTGGTGATATATGATTCAGTAAACCCTTCAAGGCGATATAAGGAAAACCTTTTCTTCTTAAGACTGATGTTGGAAAGAAACAAAAATTAAGAATTGCTCTGCCAGGCAGCATAAAGAATCAATTGGTGACTTTCTGAAATTCAGGAAATTCAATGAATCGATAGACTGTTAGGAACCAGGCCACACACACTGAAAGTGATTCTTTTTAAATATGAGATACCAGAGATAACAGAAAGCTCTTCTGAAAGCACGGAGCATAAGCATGCATTTAAAAGAAACTAAATTGTGTACTAGCAGGAAATGAAAATAGCTTATTTTTTAATAGGCACCCGCAAATGGGGACATTTGGCAAGGGTAAACCAATGCTTAATTGTAAGATAAGCAATTTACAGGTAAATATCAAACTGTATTTTTTCATTTCTCATTTGATTTTTGTCATTTCTAGTTCACTTACCCTGTCTCTAAAAATGGCAAAATCTCTATCATAAAATAATTTGGATTTAATTGACATTCCCCAAGGCAAGCAAGCTGGAAGTAGAATTCTTTTGAAAGCAAACACTTTTTGATGACTGTAAGAATCAAGTATAATCGGAGAATTTTTCTTGTTCATATTACAATAGTCTACCCATCTTTATGTAGCTTATGACACAAAAATTAAAATGTATAAAGTGGTCCTTTAAAAATTATAAATAATCAGTGGGACAGTTGGGTGCCTATAAAATTCTTTACATTATGATGGAAGATACATTAGACTGAAACATTTATTTTATCCACGGTTTTATTTTAAATTATTTAAATTACCATTAAGACATGTGAAATGTACTCAACTGAAATCATCACAAATAATTTATAGTTTTATTTTTCAAATAAGAAAAGTTACAAATAGGAAGTAAAGGAAAGCAAGGAAGCTTTATAAGATTTATAAAGGAAGCTTTATAAGATTTCCTAAGCAAATTGAAAAAATAATTATCATAAGAAATTAATCTTAAATTTAGAGTTATTACTAGGAAGTTTTTGGTTTCTTCCCACTATTATGGGGTTCATTTGTTGACTATTAAGCCATGATCATAAAACATGGAGAAAACATACAGTTTTAAATGTGTAAGTCAGTAATATCCTAGATTATGATTGCTCCTCATGGCAGAGTTTTAATTGTGTCTAAATAATTTGGGGGAAAAGACTCTTTTAAATATTTAGGACAATAAAATTTAAAACCTGGGCAAAGCAGGAAGATGATGCAGTGGGAATATCCTGAGCTCACCTTGCCCCCTGGACACAGAGAAACAATTACATGTATATAACTAACTCTGAAAACAACCTGAAGACTGGCAGAACATATCCTTCACAGCCAATAATAGAGAGAAGACCACACTGAAAAGGAAAGGATGTGCAGAAACACCATTGGGAACCAAACCCCAGCATGATTAACTACAAATGGGAGGGACATCACAAGCATGAAGAAGTGAGAGGATCAGACCTGACAGGGCAACACTGGCACTAGGGACCCACCTTGGGAAAACAAGTTCCCATAACATTTGGCATTGAAAATCATTTAGGGGAACCTGGGTGGCTCAGTCAATTAAACCTCTGACTTCGGCTTAGGTCACGATCTCACAGTTCATGGATTTGAGCCCCGCATTGAACTCGGTACTGATAGCTGAGAGCCTGGAGCCTGCTTCAGATTCTGTGTTTCCTTCTCTCTCTCTCTACCCCTCCCCACTTGTACTCTCTCTCTCAAAAATAAATACTTTTTTAAAAAAAGAAGAAAATCATTTAAGAAGCAGGAAGCTAAACTCAGAGAGTCAGAGGGTGATAGGATACCAAATCCCTGCCCTTAAAAAGCCAGAATACTAAATAATGGCCTGAGACATAGCACAGAAGCAACAGTGTGGAAAGCACCTGGGGTATACCCGAAGATTTATTAACTAATCTTAGAAAATGTGCCAAAGGGGCAAGGATATACAGGAGATTCCTTCAGGAATGAAAGTGCTGGTGGGGCACCATTTCTCTTGTCTTCCCCCAGTCTAGATAGCCAGACACTTGTGGAAGCCAAGAGTTAAAAATGAAAGAATTGAAAGAGTTAAATGAAGCAAACATAAATAATATGCTTGATAAAAAGATTCAAAGTAATGGTCATAAAGATATTCACTTGATTTTAGAAAAGAATGGATGAACTCAGTAAGAACTTCAAAAAAGAGACAGAAATATAAAAAAGAACAAGTCAGGGGTGCCTGGGTGGCTTAGTCAGTTTAGCATCTGACTTTTGATCTCAGTTCAGATCACGATCTCAGTGTTGTGAGTTCAGGCCCCACTTTGGGCTCTGCACTGGGCATGGAGCCTACTTAAAAAAAAAAAATCAGAGCTTGAGAAGTCATCTGAAATGAAAAATATGCCAAAGGGAATAAACAACATATTTGAGGGGGCAGAACAGATCAGTGAGCTAGAAGACAGAAAAATAAAAAGCAAAAGCTGAGCAGCGCAAAGAAAAAAGAATTAAAAAAAAAACAAAAACAAAAACAGGAATAGGTTAAGGGAACTCTGTGACATTATCAACCATAATAACATTCACATTTTAGGGATCCTGGACATAGAAAAGAGAGACAAGGGACAGAAAGTGTATTTGAAGAAATAGTAGCTGCAAACTTCCCTAATCTTTGGAAAGGAACACACATCCAGGTCCAGGAAGTACAAACAGCCTCTAACAAGAATCCAAGGAGGTCCATATCAATAAACATAATAACTAAAATGGTAAAATGCAATGATAAAAAGAGAATTTTAATTTTTTAAATCTTTATTTTTGAGAGAGAGAGAGAGAGAGAGAGAGAGAGAGACAGATTGTGAGCAGGGGAAGAACAGAGAGAGAGGGAAACACAGAATCCAAAGTAAGTTCCAGGCTCTAGGCTGTCAGCACAGAGCCCGACAAAGGGCTTGAACTCACAAACCACGAGATCATGACCTGAGCCGAAGTCAGATACTTAACCAACTGAGCCACCCAGAGGCCCCGATAAAAAGAGAATTTTAAAAGCAGCAAGGGAAAATAAAATAGTTACATACAAGGGAAACCCCTGAGGCTATCAGCAGATTTTTCAGCAGAAACTCCGCAGGCCAGAAGGGAGTGGCATGACATGTTCAAAACATTAAATAGAAAAAACTTACAACAAAGAATACTTTACCTGACAAAGTTATTATTCAGAACTGAAGCAAATATAAAATTTCCCTGACAGACAAAAGTTAAAAGAATTCATCATCATGAAACCAAACTTACAAAGACACACACACACACACACCAGAAAGAAAGAAAGAAAGAAAGAAAGAAAAAAAGAAAGAAAGAAAGAAAGAAGAAAAGAAAAGAAAAGAAAAGAAAAGAAAAGAAAAGAAAAGAAAAGAAAAGAAAAGAAAAAAAAAACTACAGGCCAATAATCCTTGATGAAGATAGATGCAAAAATCAGCAAAAATCATCAACAAAATACTAGTAAACCACATTCAACAATACATTAAAAAGCATTAAAAGGATCATTTAGTACAATCAACAGGGATTGATTGCAAGGATGCAAGGGTAGTTGCCTCTGGCAAATCAATCGATCTGATGTATCACATTAACAAGAGAAAGAATAAAAATCATATGATCATCTTAACATATGCACAAAAAGTATTTGACAAAACATAACATCCATTCATGATAAAAACTCTCAACAAAGTAAGTGGGAACATACCTCAACATAATAAGGGCTATATATGAAATACCACGGTTAATATCACACACAATGGTGAAAGACTAAAAGCTTTTCCTCTAAGGTCAGGAAAAATGATAACGATTTTTTTTTTTCACTACAGTATTAAAAGTCCTAGCTGCAGTAATCATCAAGAAAAAGAAACAAAGTCACCAAAATTAGTAAGGAAGTAGGAAAACTGTCACTATTTGCAGATGACCTGACACTATATATAGAAAACCCAAAAGACTCCACCAAAAACTACTAAACTAATAAATAAATTCAGTTAAGTTGCAGAATACAAAATTAATATTCAGAAATTTGTTGTATTTCGTGTACTTAACCAAAATAGCAGAAAGAAAAATTAAGAAAATCCCATTGACAGTTGTACCAAAAAGAATAAAATACCTAGGAATAAATTTAACCAAGGAGGTGAAAAACCTATACTCTAAAAGTTATAAGACACTGATGAAAGAAATGAAGATGACACAGCAAACCCTGGAAAGATATACTTAGGTCATGTCATTGGAAGAAATAATATTATTAAAATGCCCACACTCCCCAAATCTGTAGCCCCTTTGCTCCTGAGAATAGCAAGGCCAGTCACTTCCTGATCCTCTTCCGCGACTGAGCTGCCAGTTCCGGGCCCTCTACACGCTGTCCAGGGAGACAGAGGAGCTGACGAGGCTGGCCGGCTACGGCCCCCGCACAGTCACGCCTGCCATGGTCGAGGGCATCTACAAGTACAACTCGGACCGCGAGCGCTTTACCCAGATCCCTGCCAAGACCATATCCATGAGTGTAGACGCCTTCACCATCCAGGGCCACCTCTGGCAGAGCAAGAAGCCCATCACCTCCAAGAAGGGCAGCAGCACCCCCAAGTAGCCTCATCCCGGTGGTTCCCAGGGCAGAGGACAGCCTGCAGAACAATCAGTTGGCATTCCTGGGACTCGTCTGTCCCCAACCTTGTCTGGGTAGGGCTGGAGTCCCTATCCCCTACAGATTCAATGCAGTCTACAGATTCAATGCAATCCCTATCAAAATACCAATAGCATTTTTCACAGAATTGGAACACATAATACTAAAATTTGTATGGAACCACCAGACCCCAAATAGTCAAAGCAATCTTGAGAAAAAATAGCGAAGCTGGAAGCATCACAATCCCAAATTTCAAAATATACTAGAAAGCTATAGCAAACAAACAAACAAAACACAACAACGGTATGGTACTGGCACCAAAACAGACACATGTAGATGAATGAAACAAGATGGAGAGCCAAGAAATCAACCCATGCCTACATGGTCAATTAATCCATGACAAAGAGGCAAAAATATACAATAAGGAAAAGACAGTCTTTTCAATAAATGGTGCTGGGAAAATTGGACAGCTATAGGCAAAAGAATGAAACTGGACCACTTTCTTACACCATACACATAAACAAACACAAAATGGATTAAAGACCTCAATATGAGACCTGAAACTGTAAAACTCCTAAAAGAGAAAATAGTAACCTCTTGGACATTAGCCTTAGCAACATATTTATAGACATGCCTCTTCAGGCAAGGGAAATAAAAATAAAAATGAACTACTGAGACTGTAACAAAATAAAAGCTTATACACAACAAGGGGATCCATCAACAAAACAAAAAGGCAACCTAGTGAGTGGAAGAGGATATTTGTGAATGATATATCTGATAAGGGATTAATATCCAAAATATATAAAGAACTTACACAACTCAACACCAAAAAATAAACAATCTGATTGAAAAATGGGCAGAAGACATGAATAGACATTTTTCCAAAGAAAACAGCCAACAGAAACATGAAAAGATGCTCAGCATCACTCGTCAGGCAAATGTAAATCAAAACCACAGTAAGATACCACCTCACACCAGTCAGAATGGCTAATATCAAACAGGCAAGAAATAATGAGTGTTGATGAGGAGATGGAGAAAAGGAAACTCTTGTTCACTGTTGGTGAGAATGTAAATTGGAGTAATCACAGTGGAAAACACTATGGAAGTTCCTCAAGAAACTAAAAACAGAAATACCGTATGATCCAGTAATTCCATTCCTGGTTATTTACCCAAAGAATATAAAAACAGTAATTTGAAAAGATATATGCACTCCTATACTTACTGCAGCATTATTTATAATAGCCAAGATAAGAAAATAACCTAAATGTCCATCGATAGATGAATGAATAAAGAAGATACATATATATATGTACATGTGTATACATATACGTATGTATATACACATATACACACCATGAAATATTACTCAGCCACAAAAAGAATGAAATCTTGCCATTTGCAACAACATCATGGACCTAGAAGGTATTGTGCTAAGTGAAATAAGTAAGACAGAGAAAGACCAGTATCATATGATTTCACTTATACGTGAAATCTTAAAAAACAATAAAAAAACATACTCTTAAATACAGAGAAGAAACTGGTGGTTTCCAGAGAGGAGGTGGAGAGGGGTGGACAGAATAGATGAAAGGGGATTAAGAGGTACAAACTTCCAGTTATAAAACAAATAAGTCAGGGAGACAAAAAGTACAACATAGAGAATATAGTCAAAAACATTCTAACATACTGTTTGATAGCAGACTGCAACTACTCTTACAATGGTGAGCACTAAGTAATGTATTCACTGTCAAATCAGTCTGTTGTACACCTAAAACTAATATAACATTGTATGTCAATTATATTTCCATAATAAAAAATTAAAACCTAACGTTTGTAAGAAATAAAGCATTAATTAAAGCAATACATGTGATAGTCAAAGAAAAGTTGCACTTTCTACAGTAAATTCTGTCACAGGAACAAGATCGATGTGTATACTCCACAAATGTGAACAATTTAAATATATATCTAAATATATAGCAGGGAGCACCCAGTGAGTGACCAAGGACTATTCTGAATTTCTGAAATATGTCTTCTACCTTGTGGTTATATGGATATGTTTGCAGGTTACCCTATGTTGGCAACAGTAGCTCCTCCCCTAAAGACAACTTTGATTAGCCAAAGAACAATGGTATAGGTATTCAAGGTTTGAATGACTCCCTTGAAGTTTAAGTCTCTTTCTAAATTTTTTAAAACTCTATTCATATGCTCTCTTATATTAAACATATAATATAAACAATATCATTATTCCTTGATGTTTCGTGGCCCAACAGTCCAGAGCACCGTTAGCAACATTTATCACTGACTATGCTACAGATGTAGTTGTGCAATATATACTACTGAATTAAAATCATGCTGAGAATTTGAGGTATATGGCATCTATTTTCCTATTTCTTTTTTTACTCATAAACTGGGGGAAATTATACCAAATATGCTTACTGGAATGCTCTAGTTCACCCAAATTTTTCTTTGCAGGATGTGGATTTTATGGGATCCTAAATATGAAATAAACAATGGAGACTGAACCAGAACAGGCCTCACTAACTTCCCCATAAATTTGAGTTGTTTAACAGGGCTGACTTTGTATTCATTGTAGATGGTATGGTAAAACACTGACTTTTGCGTGTTTGTTGTTTTTTAAAAGAAGACTATTAGTATGGGTGTTCATCTGGCAGAAAATGCCATTCTAAGCCAAGAGTCAGTTGGTATAAGAAACAAAAGTGCAGTGTTAGGAAAACAGTGACTCTCTTCTGAGGAAACTAAGAACGACGAAGTTGAGAACTTCTTCAAAACTATTCTTGGGGCACCTGGGTGCAGTTAGACATCTGACTCTTGATTTAGACTCAGGTCCTGATCTCACAGTTTGTGAGTTTGAGCTCTGCATAGGGCTCTGCACTGTCAGTGCTGTCCTGCTTCAGACTCTCTCTCTCCCTCTCTCTCTGCCCCTACCTCACTTGCTCTCTCCCTCCCTCTCTCTCTCTCAAAATAAATCAAAAACTTAAGAAAAAAACACTATTTTTGACAATGTCTATGTTTTCCTTTGATATGTTTATCCAAGTCCATTCCTAGTTGTGAGGTGCTCTGGACAAATACTTTTGTAGGGTCTCTGTCTATATAAACAATTAGATTTAAAAAGTGTTACCAAATGTATGGGTCTGTATGAGGTAGAAATAAAGACTTAGAATAATGGGTAAAGAAGAAGTAGTTACACATTTGTTGTCCAATCAATAGATATGAAGATTCATCTTAGTTTCCAGGTATCATTTCTTCCTATGCACGTTAAGGAACGATCTCTTCATGTTATTTATCGTCTAATAGGTCATTTTTTAAATAATTTCATGCCTCACACTACATGAAAAAAGTAGTAATGCCATTATTATACATAAAGCCATAGCTCTTCACAATGTACTTGTATCGAAACAAGATAGATCTTTCTGCTACTGAAATTCCCTCACTGCATTTATTTGGTTATATCATCACTCATGACACTGCATCACCTAATGGCTTCACTGTGCTATCAAAGGTTTTAGCTGCACTTCATTAACGATGACCACACATAAATGCAAGTCTTATCCCTCGTATGCAGCAAAGCATGAGTTATCATTCATCTATCATTTTAATCTTACCAGACAGAATTTTATACTTTAAACATAGGATAACACATCTTCTAAATATGTCTTCCTTCAAAATCTCTAACCAAAATCATTGCATTTGTAGAATGTAATACCTTCCAGTGTTGCCCTCCACATGCTGCCACCAGTGGGGAGAATTAGTAAGAGCCCCATGAGCTGAGCAAGAAGAATGGTCCTATTCATCTAAGAAGTGTCCACCTCGTTTCCAACAAGGCTTATGGCTAACCCAGGAAAGTATGTCACCGCATCAATCACAGGCAAGAGTGAACTTTGATCAGAAGGGCTGTTTGGCAGTGAGAAACAATGTTCTGGGAAACTCTCCAAGGAGACAGGCACAGCCAGCCCCAGAGATGTGCCTGACACCCAGTACAAAGCCTGAGGCAAAAGGAGTAGGGTAACTTTCCTAGACTACAACAAAGTAAAGGGTGCTTGCTGCCACCCAGACACCATCTGGTGCTGCAGATCAGAGGAGACACCTGTTCTAAACGTGGACAGGTGAGAACTGACTCTGTGGCCCACATATACAGCTCAAATCTAAGGGTCACAGATGGACTATCAGGAGCCTAGAGCCCTGAACTCATCCTGTGTCCAAAGTGAGTAAGATTCACCCAAAATCTATAGGTCAGCACTGTTCTGTTGTTCAATCTCATGTGATCCCATGAAAGAAATACTGTGATCTGAACTCAGGGTACCTGGCCTGAATGACACTCCTGGATCCTGTAGGTCCTAGCCTCTATTCTATCTTTTTTTTTTAATGTTTATTTATTTTTAAGAGGGAGAGAGAGAGATTTCGAACAGGGGAGGGACAGAGAGGGGGGCGGATAGAGGATCCAAAGTGGCTCTGCACTGACAATGAACCCAATGGGGAACTCAAATTCATGAACCATGAGATCATGACCCGAGCCAAAGTTGGCCGCTTGACCAACTGAGCCACCCAGGTGCCCCTCTAGAGATGATCTTTAAAATTTGGTAAAAGGCATTTTAAAGTGCAGAGCAACCAAAGACACAGGTTAGAAAAGCAGGGGCTCCTACTTGCTGGTACTATATTTTCCTCCAGTTTTTAAAAAAGCCCTTAGATACAAGCTGGGTCTTCCTATAGCATATCCCTTTTCATCTTACTAATCATTGTATTTTCAAACATATTGCCAGAGAGTAGGCTACCCGATAACATTAGAATAGCCTTCCCGGAAACAGTCATGTCTTATATTTCTGCTCTGCTCTGTAAAACCTGGCCCAGGGCTAGTCACATAAAAGTCCACAAATACTTCTTGGTACATAACAGCTATTTACCAAATACAACAAATACAGTTAACAGGAAAACTGTAGAACTGCTAAACGAGAAGTTAAGAGTCACTGATACTATAAAGGTAATTGTTACTGGAAAATAAATTCATAGTCAGAGCAGTCATTCTTCATCATAGAGATTTCAGCCTAAAGAAAATAGTGCCATACACCAATTCTCTGGTTGAAATGAAAGGGCTGGGCTGATATTACATTTCCTAAAATTATTCACCAAATGAAGTCTTCTATTATTTCTCTTCCCTTTCTCTATTTGCATTATTGAGAGCATGCACATCTTCTTCTTCCTTTTTTACTACAACAGGTACAATACTTCCTTTTATGTTCAATTTAATACTGACCTTTCTCTATGACTAACCCTACTCCACAGTGACCTTTTAGAATTGAAGTATCACTTTTTATGTATGGTCTATACCACATTGATTCACACTGATATGTCTAGGAATATGCAAGAGCATTGTGGGTCTATATGTATTTTGCATATTATTTAGATACATGCATATGTATATATATGTATACATATATATATATATATGCATGTGCCATCCCCACAAGAAAATTATATGCTTTATGCTAATGAGCACATTGTTTATAAAGCATGAAGCACTTTCCCAGAAAGAGTAGGAGCTGAGAAAAGTCTCCTACATTTGATTAAACTTTGATTCCACCGTTCTACATCTGGACTTTGAAATCTTTTGAGAAGTTTGCTGCTTATTAAAATACACATGAGATTTAAGAGTGATAGGAATCAATAATTATCAATATCACATTTAAGCAAATCTGTGGTAATAAATGGAGTGAGAAATTGAACTAGTGTAGATTTTCCAGGTGATATAGGTACAGGTCCCAGGTGATACATTTTCTTCCCAATAATTCTTCCCCAGCACAAACCAAAATTATCACCAATCATCACCCACTACCTATCACTACTATAACCAGCACAACCAAAGATGCTCGATTATTAAGTCTTTGGGCACTGAGGCCACATATTAATCATATCTCCATCCTTGAGCAAAGAGCACATAGTAGTGCTCAAGAAATATCAGTTGGGGAATAAATGAAAATCTATATTGTTTTGCCTTCTTAAACTGATCCGGCTGTATCTGAGTCAGCACATCAGAGTTGGCATTGTAATTTCCATTTTTCCAGAAATTTTATCAGAAGTTGTGGGGTCATAATAATTACCTTGCCAAAACTGTGAACATTACACAGGAAATCTCTTCCATGGTTCCAAGGCTACACAGCTCACTTTACTCATTCTTCTCAAGGGAAATTTAGCAAGAGGATATAGGTGGCTTTTCTTTTCAATCATTGCTGTGGAAAAGATAAAACAATGCAATCATGAGTCACCTTCATTTATGAAAATATTACATCAAGCCCAACTGGAACAAATGACCTTATTACTTAGAAAAAGAAGAGATGACTGTGACACACTAGAAAATGTGTGGGTCAAAATTAAAAAAAAAAAAAAGGGAACATGCAAAATTTATAGTTTGTGGTAAAATATTAAGTCATTACAAAAATGCTCAGCATTACCAACAGTAAGTGGTTAGAAAATGGCCATAAGGTAGTTCAGAGAGTAAGACACTGTCATATGCTTCTTAAAATTTAGAACATCTTCTGAAATGTGGTAGCGTATATCTTACTTTGTGTTTAAGCTATATAAACACGTGGAATATAGAATGCTATAGCTTGTGAGGCACGTTCTGATTATACAAAAATAAAGAGCCACTGAAATGAAAGGATACTTTTCATCCCTATTTCCAGTTCAAAACAAGAAGGTAACCTTCCATACCATCAGGTGGATTCTGGAAGATAATTATTTTGCATGCTCAGTTCAGGTTCTTAATTCCAACGCAGCAGGTTACTACAGGTTTTAGAGGAGAAAGGAGCCAAGATACATAAACTTTATTGTTATCGTTGCCCATTTGACAAGATACTGCCCCAAATGAATGGACATTGGCCATTCAGATGGAAAACAAAAGCCTGTTTATCAGCTGGTTAATTGCTCTCAGATATGAAATAAGATTCCCAGCAGTAAAGCTCCCTCACACTTCCATTCCTCACCTGAATTATAAGCTATCTGCGAACAGAACTGTTTCCAGCAACCAAGTGTTTATCAGGATGAAGCACATCTGCCACAGATGACTGCTGACCTTTCAACTTTGGTCAGCACTTTGGCAGCCGGCATAGTCATAGGAAAGGGGGATGGATGCAAGTTTCCTGGCATTCTCATTTTCATCTTCCCTTGTGTGGCTGAACTCTGAAATGAGAAGGTAACTAAGTAAAGCCAGCACACTGCAAATATCCCTTTCGCAAGATGAGTCTGGTGAATGCACTTACTTCCCATCACATTTTCTAGATTGGGGAGGACAGGGGTTTTTTGCAGTTAACTCATCTTATTAGCTTCTTTTATAACTTACTGTATTAGCTTATCACTGGGAAAGAATATTCATTGTATAATTCTTCAAAAGAATGGTTACTAATACTAATACAATACTTGACTGCTAGATCATCCAAAAATCACCACAGAGGCTCACCATAACAATGGAAAGAGATTTAAATATAGGGCTTTGTGGGGCGCCTGGGTGGCTCAGTTGGTTGAGCATCTGACTTCAGCTCAGGTCATGATCTCACAGTCCGTGAGTTCGAGCCCCGCATCAGTCTCTGGGCTGACAGCTCAGAGCCTGGAGCCAGCTTCAGATTCTGTGTCTCCCTCTCTCTTTGCTCCTCCCCCACTCACACTCTGTCTCTCTCCTTAAAAAATAAACATTAAAAAATAATAATAAATAAATAAATAAATAAATAAAGGGCTTTGTCTTTCCTCTGTGGAATTTTTGGACAAGCTGGATAATCAGTAAAGGGTAATTTTAAAAAGGTAAATGTAGGAACTCTTGCACTAGCAGAGAAGCCTTAACTCTGATAATAAACCACTACTAAAAATAATACCAATAACAACTAACTAAATACTTTTAATAGATTCTGCACTGATAGCATTCTTATATCAATTTTCTGTTAACCTGTGGGTTTTCCCGCTTTTGCATAACCTCAGTGCACATGGAACACAGGTCTTACAAGGGAGCCTTCTGGATGCGTCTGCTTACCTGGCTCTGACTTGTTTCAGCTACAGAATAATGACTGCATTCATGCGTACATGTAACCCAGGCATACAATTTTAATAAATATTAAATTATCTCTTCCTCCATCTGTCTCTTCCTTCCTATAAGCAAATACCTGGCCATCTACTGGCCAAGGCTTTAGTGATCCTTTTAACAGATGATGCAGTATAAAGGCAATCCCCTGTGCTTCCAAAACTAATCATTGAATCAGAGGTTAGTAAAGAGATGGCTGCTCCCTAGTGACCCCTCAATTTCCTTTTTGGAAATCCCCTCCCTTCCTTTGTGTGTGAATTCCATGCCACTCCCTCCCTTCTACAAAAGTGAGGGGAGTCCAATCATTCTTTTTCCTGGAACACCAGTAGACCAGGAGGTTCTAACACCTTAATTCTGTCAATTAGATCTTCACTGCTAAGACATTGGGAGGAACTTGCATGACTCAAGAACAACTGTCCCCGTGATGACATTGTGACCACTTTATCTCAGCTGTTGGAAAGTTACCGTGGTAATCCTGTCCTTCCTGAGTTCTCTTGGATCACGGGCTGAAGCCTGGTCTACAAGTGTCCTGTTAATTGTGTGAGCCTCCAGCCTCACCTTCATATTCTTCCAATTAGTTCCCTTTCACTTTTGTTAACCAGAGTTGGTGTCTGTTACTTACAAGGAAGAACCATTACTGACATATAATGCATGTAATCATGAAAGACAGTTTATAAAGTAAGATAATAGACGTGATATTCGGGAATGGCATAGACAAAAATCCCAATGTGTTTTAAGACAGGAAAGTGGCAGTGGCATCAGCTAATCAGGAACGGATAGTAGAGATAGTGACACAAGGTTTCAGCAGGTGTGGTCAGATGGATGATAACCAGTGGGCAGGGGGAAGGGGCAAAATGTGCCTAAGGCACAATCAATAGATAACTTCGATGAAATGGGGATTATCTCAGAGTATTCTTCCTGCCACAAACATTTCTTTAGTATTTTCTAGTGTGGGTGCTGCTGGAACCCAGTGTTAACGTCAGGTACCTGCCCCTGAGGAGCACAAAGTCCAGTCTCCCTTCAAGTAGAGAGGGACACTCTTGGAATGGGCTAATAAAAGATTTTTGACTGCTGTCCCAAAGCTGTTCTCTGAGGAAGTAGTGTCTTCTCCAAAGTAAATCTTTGATGTCACCAAAGCATTATTTACAGGTGGAAAAGGGAAATAAATGCTAGATTTAAATAAATGCATTTAAAACTGTAATGAGCAGACGTTTGCAACCTTCAAGGGTAGCACTCCATGGAAATTGTGAGAATTTCTAGCTTCAATTGGTTTTCACTTTAACACTTGAAGTAAGTGTAAAAGCATTCATAAAAAAGATATATAACCTATATGTGAAGAAAAATTTAATTTTACCATTGTGATAGCTTTATATAGTTTTCTGAAAAATCCTTACTCATACGTCTGCTTCTTTCTGACAGATATTAGCCAGTTTTTATTATTTTTTTCCCTTCAGGACCCAGGTAAAGCAAAAGGGATTTCTATGGACCATCCTACTGTGAACACAGTTTATACCTTCTTTCTATATTTTGCTCTAATAATCAGTATTTACAATTTTGTTAAATGTAAAGAGCAACTTCCTACTTGGTAATCAAACCGAACCTTCCCACTGGAGGAACATGGGTGGCAAACAGCCATATGTACCGTAGTAGAACAGCTTCCCTATAGGGCATAGTTGAGGAGATACACGTGATTAATCATCTCATCTAGTACGAAGTAGGAATACCCACCATAGACTACCTGTGCATAATTCCAAGGGTTGCTGATGAAGAAAACTTCTCCACTTCACCCAAACTTGAAACAATTGTCAAGAGTGATGTTTTTTCATGGCTGGAATTAAACAGTGATGGCCATCTGGATATAATATAATTTATTGAGTCAATCTTGTACAGTTCGCATTTAGGTTGATTCTATTTTAATGACCTGGATTATCTGACCATTTACTTTGGATAAATTCCAAGCAGTAGAATCGTTAGTATCTATACATTTTCAATGTTTTTGACCTATAGGGCATTTAATTTTTTTCCTTCAGAGAAATTATACCGATTTATACTCAACCAGCGCTGTGCGAGTCACTGCTCCACTGTCTTCCGAACTGCAGTCCTGGAGAGCAGGTGGAGGAAGAACACAGTTGCGTCATTCCAGTTGTTGCATGAATATCTAACCTGAGTTTCCATCCTCAGACAGAAAAGTGATAAAGTTCAAATTGCTAGGTTTTCAAATCCCTCTTTCCCTATTTCTCAATATTTGTTATATTAAGATAAACATCTCCTTCATAAGTTTTAAATGATATAAATTTTCTATTTCTATTTTATTTCATTTTTCTATTTAATAAGCTTCACTAAAATATCACCACAGAGTTTCGCTTCCCAGTGTGAGTTTCTCCATTCAACACCTACCTATTCAACTATCTATCTATCTATCTATCTATTTATCTATCATCACTGTCATTTTTCTATTTATGCAAAGGGAAATTCAGAGTTTGGATATTTCCCACCTATACTCATCCTCACATCTGTGTCTGCTCATTTCATTCCTCTTCCAGAAAAGGCCCTTTCTCCTCTCCCAGACCTATTCTAAACCTCCTTTCCTTCAATCTAGAGTACAAGTCCCTGTGTCTGCCATGCCACTTCCCTGGCACCTGGCTCTCAGTAATTATTTGCTCAAATTCTCAGCCCTGACACTATATCATTATAAGCTACAGGATGAATATTGGCTAAATACAGTGAGTAATGCATTTAGGCTGAATAGATTTCAGAAGGAAAGCATTTATCACCTAATATTTTAAGAATGACTGTCAGCTGGGTATTTTATCACTTGAACACCTTTCTCTTCATCATCAAAGAAACTAACAGTTTTCATAAGAATAAATAGCACAGAAAATAATCATCATATTCATAAAATAAGTGAACCATTCTCTCATGATGATGATAATCTACATAGATTTTTATATTTTTAAGACCCTGAGTTTTTTCCTTGAACTCTTAACCAGAAATTGTCAAGATAGGGCTGACCTATGGGTCACTATTTTTCAAAATAATTGGAATTCCTCAACTGTATAGTGGGTACCTTATTAAATATAAATGAAATGAAGAATTAAATATCTTCATTTTGAAAAGGCTCTAGTATGAAGTAGTTACTATTCACTACATAATTCTACTTTCTGACTATCATTAAGAAAAACTTTTCACACAGTTACTGAAGAGTAATCTTTAATTTTGGGTCATTTGAGCTCTCCCCGAGAAAAAACTAACTAACTAACTAACTAAATAAATAAATAATAAACAAATAAGATAGAGACCTGTTCTTTTAACATGCACATATTTAATTTCATGTGTTAAAAGTTAAAAGTTGGCCTCTTGTTTCGTCTCACATTCAATCTTTGGCTCATATCAGTGTCCCACATAACTTCCATGCCCTAATAACCAAAAGCAATATTAGATTAATCTTGTATTCTAAAACAATTTTATCTGTGACTTTCAAGTTTCATAGCTATAAACCTATCGGTATCAATTATGACAGGAAGATTTTTAAATGTATTGTTTACCTTAGGAGATTTTTCATGAAGACCATTATCAAAGGCAGTAGAAATATAATCACTATAAAGAAAGACCATACAAAAATACTCTTCAGGTGTTGGATATAATCATTTCTGCTCGACCTTCTAAAATAAATATGCAAATGCTGCAGTTTAAGGTATACCTGCTATAAGTAAAAAATGAAAACAGAATTCAACAATCTTGTTCACTTACTTGTGCAAACACAGATTTCATATGCAACTGAGGAAAACTCTCATATGATCAGTTTGTTAAATAGCCTACACATAGGTTGCTTGAAGACTGACTTGAAGTCTACATAAGACGAGTGTTTCCTGTCAAGTACTCTGCATTTCTGAACTTAAAAGTAAAACAAAAGATGGTTCATATTTCATTGTGAAATATACAGCATTCTTTCATGTTCAACCTTTTAAGATTTTTTTTTTCCTTCATAGCAGGCAAAAGATAAAAGATGTAACAAGGAAATTAACTTTCTCCTGTTTTTCTTGTTTTATTTCACTTGCACTCTCTTCCTTCTCTCTTCATCTCTCTCTAAAGATTGGAAATGTGTAGTAACACCTGCTGGGGCGGTAACAGCAGTTGAGCTTTGCCTGAATAATGCCCTGTGAGTGCTTAGAGGGACACAGATCACTGTCTCCATACTCCTTCCGCTCATCGCATGGTTACACCTGGCATCAGAAGGTTGGCCACAATGAACTGTCTTCATGCCTACCATGGCAAGACCTCGAAACTTGGAGCTCTGGGCAGTGGTGTCCCTTCCGTAGCCCAGCGGAACTGAGAATAGAATCTTTGTCCTTCCACCACAGATGGTCAACCGACTGGAGTGTGCCAGTAATCTGAGAAGGAGGCCAAGCTTATTTTAATTACAAATTACCCCGTCACTTCACGTTTGTTATCTCTCTGTACCTGTAGTTCATGCAGCAGACAACTTAATACACATGATTTAAATAATCATCAAAACCTTCTCTGTTTCGGCACTTTCCACCTTTCTCTGGAAAGCCTGCACGTTTGTAGGGATTTATAACTGCAAGTGCCTGAAGTCAAGTTTCAGTTCTAGCAAATGTGGGGTAGATGCGACTTTAAAACAAACTGATCAGACATTGGAACAACAAAGACCGGAGGATTAAGGCAGTCTCTGAAGATGAAAGTGTAAAGAGATCTTGGGGGAAAATCGCTTGAGAGAAGCCTTTTAAAAATCAAACAGAAAAACTCTCATCAGTGGGCTCCTGCTTCTTTTTTAGAATTTTAGCAACATGTGCAAGGGGTTTTATTTATCAAGTCAGATCTCCCATTCTTTAAATAAAAAAAAATTTTAAGCGAAAGCCAGGTTCATAACCCTTCAGCAGTTTCCCCAAAGTTACTTAGCACTATTGTCACTAGAAAAACATCTCATAATTTCAGAACATTTTCCAGCAAAAAATACACGGAACTGAAGAGAAACCCATGTGCCCATGTGGAAATACTTAGCTGCTTCTCCTATACTGAACTGTGCGCATTCACAGAGAACACATGACATATTTCCTTGTTATGTATACACTTTTTTTGTTCAACAATGCCAAAAAGTGATAACTTGGAGACTGAGAATTATACTGACAGTCACCTGTCATTCATTGTCCTTTATTCTGACAACCTCAGGCATTCAGGCACGGATTTATGGGTTTTGCCCCCTTTTGCTTTATTTTTAAAGGAGTTGGGGGATGGGGGAGAATATCAGAGGATTCAGTCCTGAATAGACTTTTGTTTTGCTCTTTCTTTTACCTCTTGACTGTGTCAAATGCAGTGTGTCCCTCATGCAGTTTCTCTCTTTAGAGAGCCTCGGCTGGGCCAGCTAGTTAGTATTCAGAGACAAGGCAAAGAGGATAAAATTCTTCTCTCTGCTTGCTGAGACTGCAAATAAGCAATTAGACTAAAAGCAATGTATTAGAGGAAGAAGGCCATCGCAGACATCATTGTTGACTGGAACCTGCCAATATAACTTTAAAATTGTAAGAACTTCATAGCAAGGAGAAATAGTCACTTAGAGGCACATAAGTTGGTTAAGACACTAAGTCCGTATTCGCTACAGACATTTCTGCTGTGTAATGTACTCTGTGAACTGTAAGGTTTTCCATTTAATCTTGTTTACTTATTGTAATGAGAAACAAATGGTTGAAATTAGCAATGGTGATAGAAAATTCAACCTTTTATAGTATTGCGTGTTATGAAAACATTTTCTAGATTGGCATGTTACTCCCATTTTCATTTGAGCACACTTTAAAGGACTGTAATGGAGGTCTGAAGGTTACAAACTGTTTTATGTCTAACCGAGTAATATCATAGATCTCTGCTGAAGAGTTACATGAGAGGTTTAAAACAATATATGCCAGCCTTTTGCTAGGTATCAATGATAGCATATGAGGTAGTGCTTAAGAATCTTCTTCCTCCCTTTAATATAGAGATTGCATGCTGGGTTCTAGCGATTGATGCATTTCCTGTGCAAATGCTCAAATGCAGCTACTCTGTTAATTACATTGGGATTGCCTAATTCCATTTTGTCATAGACCAATCTCCAGTGAGCCTTCACGATTGTCCAATGATGGGAGGTAGCAAGTAGACCTTCCTGATTCGATATATTTAATCCATCTCTTTTTCCTTTTTCCTCCCTCATCCTTCCAAACCACATTTCCCGAAAGTTGAGAAATGCTAGCCTGATGAATTTATTTTTACATTTTCTAAGCCAGGAAAAAGAAAGGAATCTGGATTATTGACATTCTTTACCGGAACTACAGTAGACTAGAGTTAGCAGAAAAAACTGCTAATCATCACAGTTTTCGTGTTGGAAGCAATTTGCCTATAATTAGTAAGTTGATAAATACCAACAAAATGGGTGCTAAAACGAACAACTCTTGTGCTGAGAGACATTTGACTCTACATTACACTTTGCATTTTTATATATGCAGCATTACATTTTGTTACAAAGAGCGACAACTTTAGTGGCAGCTGAAATGCTCTAATCTGTCTTCTGAAGGAAAGCAGACATACATCTTAATATAACGACTTCTTTTATAAAACGTATCTTTTTTGGAGGAGTAAGCAATGCAAGGATAAGGAAAGAAGTTGGTGTTTTATTTATTTTATATAAAATGGTAGCAGAAGACAGAAGACTTGTTTTGCTAGAAAATGAAATGCCATAGCATGGAAGATTAAACGGTACCATTGACTTCAGGTGTATTCTTCATTGGTAATACCAAATGCATACTTGTGTGTAGATATTTCTTTACTACATTGCGTGTTAAATGATCATGGTATGAAATGTTTCAACCGCATTTAGAATCAAGCACATGGTCATTCTGGTTCGATCCAAACAAGGAAAAGTGTGTGGTGTACTAATATGTGAGACAAATGTTTAATTCAAATAAGCAAGACATGGTATGTTATATCTTTAAAATCAAATATCTTTATATGTTAGAAATGTTTTAATAAAACGCTGGCTTTTCAAGGGTCTAAATCAAAATAGGTATGTTATATGTAATGAATAAAAGAATATGATAGCTTTATCCGTGGTATGCTGAAATTCTGACTCGCATTGTTATCAGAAAACATAATACCACAAAATATTCAATCTATGTGATCTGATAGAACAAAAGAGATTATCCTAAACAAATTGTGAGGGTGTAAATTGAAAAAAAAAATTTCTTTATGTGAACGGGATTGGGAAAAAACTACACCTTGTTAGTGCTTTTTAAAAGCCTGGTGTTTACTGGGGTGCCTGAGTGGCTCAGTTGGTTGAGCATCCAACTTCGGCTCAGGTCATGATCTCATGGTTTGTGAGTTCGAGCCCCAAGAAGGGCTCTGTGCTGTCAGCTCGGAGCCTGGAGCCTGCTTCAGATTCTGTGTCTCCTTCTCTCTCTGTCCCTCCCCCACTTGTGCTGTCTCTCTCTGTCTCTCAAAAATAAATCAATGTAATAAAAATTTTAAAAATAAATAAATAATAAAAAAGTAAAATAAAAGTCTGGTGTTTACAGACCTAATTTTAAGAGTATCCTTATCTACAGCTAATTAACTTGATTAGCACACGAGATTCTCTGAGATCTTGCAGAATCTTTATACTAACAGACCATGTGGTAAATGGATTGATTTCTAGTCATCAAGCATCTTCTAGTATATCCCTTATATTCTTGCATTCAAATACATTTGACTAAGTTTGCTCTTCATTTCCTTTTAACAGTATACCTTTTGTACTCCTGCATACTAAATGAGACAGTAAGAAATGACCACCGGCAAAACAAATACACGTTTTCCTTCCCCTCTTCAGAACATTCTATAGTGGGTGGTAAAATATTTAAGCCATTTCAAAGTCATGTGAACTATCCCAAATATGTCAGGAAAGAAGAGGCTGCAATTCATTATTTTTCTGCAATGAATCCACATGAAAGAAAATAATTTTAAAGGCCTAAGTAGCTTTGTTTTCATTTACAGTTCATGTCATCAATTTCACACCATGAGCATTTTGCTTATTTGAGGTACAGCATACCTTTGATCAGTAGCAGATTGATCATTATGCAATAAAAACGCAGAGATTTTGAGGAACTGTGTATTGCAGTTATTTGTGAAGTACATGTTCCATCTCATTTATTATTATTGATATCATTATTACTTTTATTATTATTGTTTTCCTTCATATCCATCCCGGTTGAAGCCTGGGCTTGAATTCGTTGGGCACATATGGTTTTAATGATGATTTATTATACGATGGGCTCAAAATTAATTTTGCAAATGTAAATTTTTCATGGTATGTTATTTGATAAAAAAGGTAAATATTTTCATATTTAAATTTAACTTTATAACTCCTTTTTAAAAGCCTTTCTCTTACCTATTTTCCAAATTCAAGAGCAAGAGAGTTGGAGATCAAAGATTGAAGCTATGCAGTTTGGAGCTGGTCAATTTTGCTGCCATTTTTTCTTCACCAATATTATTTGATTCATTGTAGGTCCTCTTCCTTCCACATACGACTCCATTTAGGAGACAGCAAGTGCTGTTTAGACTATCTTGGTGGAGTATTTATTCCTTTCTAAAACAAAGTTACCTATAGTGAGCTGCAAGTGTCTTTCTTTGTGCTTGGTTTATTCCCAACCTTTTTTTGCCATTCAAAAACAATGCTGACACATGCATGAAATGACAAATAGCATTAGTGTAATAAAGGAGTTAAACCAAACCCAAAGCACAGTCATATATTAAATTGTTTTTAAAAATACTGACCTAAGCACCTCTATGAGATGTTATTAGTAAAATGTGAAGAAGAAGAAAAAAGACATTTGGAAGTGAGATGTGCTCTCCTTTGTCGCCTGTATAATTGCTGATTTGCCATCATGTTTGCTTGCGATGCCTTTGTCAGATATTATTTCATGTCTCTTTGTCAAAGGAGAGGTTTTGAAGCCTTTTTTTCTGCATCTGGGCAACTGCTGTTCAGGGCTCAGACCAAGCCTCCCAGGGTTACAGCAATGTGTCCAAAAAGCTTTGGGTAAAAAAATCTTTTAAGCAGCCCCTCATTTCCACTCACCAGGCCAATGCATATGTTTTACCAAAAGAAAACTTCTAACATTTCCACATCGGCTTCAAACACCGTAAGTGTAACGTAGTGTCGAATTTTCATTAAGACCTAGTGTTGAATAATAACTTGCTCACCCCCCTACGGAAGGATCGGAATCGAATGCAACTGTTATGTCATCTTCCCTGGTAAGTGGTGATTTTCGAGAATTTGATGATTTATAAGGCTTTTCTAAAAATACTTCGCATTTGTAAGTAGATACTTCCCAACACATAGTAAGTCCATACAGAGTCAGATGGAGTAAAAAGAAGTTTCTTTTTCACCCATTTACTTCATCCTGGGGAGTTCAGCAATAAAAAAAAAAAAAAAAAAAAAAAAAAAAAAAAAAAAAACGCTATGGTAAAGCTTTTCATATCAGCAAGCAAAAACAGGAAACGAAATAATTGTGGAATATACAATAATAGGACTATTTTCTGCACCAATCCAACTAGGAGGAGAACTATTCAATTAGGCCTCACGGTTACTTTTAATGAGGGTTGTTGTGGAATAAGTGGAAACATCTGTTACCATGAACCACCACAGTGGCTACACAAGAGAAAAACAGTTCTCTTTTCTATTGATTGGGACTGGTCTTCACGGAACATTCTTATTAGTATGCTTAGAACAACCATGCAAATCTCTAAACCAAATTAATTATTCTTGGCATTCCCAAGAGATAATCCCACGGTCATTTTTTACCAAAGTCAGGGAGCAGGGGAACCCTTTTTCTGTACCTATTTTACTATGGTTAGTGATGCCTAATTGTCCTACTGTATGCTGCCTTATTTTACCAGCTACAGACTGAATTCATTCCCATTCTCTCCTTAAAAGTTTGAAACCCCCTAGTGACAGGAATATTAATGTGCCAACACTGTCATATCTATTTCAGCTCATACATATGCAATGTCTTTGTTTTCAAAGATTTATGTCAGACTTTGCTGAAGTGAGGTATTCTACCATTTTAGATAATAGCATGCCAAAGTGATGTTATCAGCCACATTCAGCACTCACTCAAGCAAACGGGAGGAGCATCCATTCCTTCATGGCTTAAACTCATAGAAACTGTTATTTATCCTCATTTGATGAGAAAGTCTTTCAGGGGGAAATGGTGTATTTTTAGAAGAAGATTATGGCCATCCTGTGGATTATCTTTTAATTAAGAATGGATGATTTGTGCCCACTCTGCTGTAGCAAACGTCTTGCTGCTAATGAAGTTTAAAAAGACTTACTTTATTTAATTACAGCTAATCACCAGGGTAAAATGTGGAATTTTCTTTGATCCTACATGTATTGTGGTAATCCCTTTGGCAGATAGCATCTCCTCAAAATATTTTTGAGTTTTTTTGGCGGTCACATCTTAGCAGAAGGTGGAACCACCTTACACTGAAGAATTTCTTTCATTCCCTCTGTAGTCGCCTACCCTGGCATAAAAATTCCATGAAATTTTCTTAAAAGTAGAGATGGTCCTTTAGACAGAGAGTGTGGAAGTCTTCACGTATTTGAATCCTTTACTTTGTCTGATATCCAGAATGGGGTTCTTTTCTCTTGTTCAATGATTTAATTCAACTCACATCATTGGCCAGTGTTAATGTGCCCAACACTGGGCCGAGCACTGGGACTAGAAACATACAGAGAACACAGACCGACAATAAGCCAACCTTTACAGATGAACCGTGTTCACTTTCTGCTGCATCCATCCCACGTGGACATAAATATGTAAATGTGCTGTAAACCCAGGGGTGGCTTTGTCTTTGGTTTAAAACCAGGAATGGCTTTGTCTTTGGTTTGGTTTGTTTCTAATCACCAGAATGCCATTATTTTCTTACTTGAAACTTCTAAGATAAAGCAGGGCTCTACTTTTTATTTTCCTCCTCTATCACTACCCTCTGGAATCAAGTACGGTATATATGTTAACCCCCTTTATTCCTTCCTGAATCTCAAAGAAAATTCTTTTCAAGAATATTTCTTAAGCCAGTTCTGATTCTGGGTGATAGCTGTCCCTGATTTTTCATCTTTATAAACACCAGACTTAATCACTCCCACTAAAAGTAAAAATAAAATCTTGGGTATGCTTCTTACATTTACTCTTTTGATTAGAAATTACTTTTTTTTTTTAAAGTGCAAGCCCATCCCCAAAAAACTAATAAGCATGGTTTATGTTTTTAATCTCAAAGATGTCATCCTATTTTTTCAAAAAATTACCTTTTTCTCCTTTTTCTGTGTTTTTATTCTGTAATCTTCCGTCCTTTTGATCCAGACAATGTAGGCTTGTTTGGCAAAAAGGCCCTGAAGGGCAAGGTTGGCTCCCTGAGGAAGAGAAGAAAAACTGCCAGTGGGTGGCAGAACAGGGTACCAACCTGCCCTACTCCACCCCAACCGCCCACACTCACTTAGAGATGGGGTCAAAAACAGCATCTGAACAGAATAAATGGACTGTTTTTTTTTTTTTTTAAACTTTCCTGGAAAATGACTATATCTAAACTAATCAAAATGAAAGAAATATAGGTCTTGGTACAACTTTTTCATGATTTGACATTTGGCTGGTTTCGAGAATATAAAAAAAGAATACCCAGCATTCCCCCAAACAGAATTCACACCAAGGCAAATAATTTCTTTCGAAATAGTGTAAAATAATCTATTAAATCATTACTCTATCATTTTTAACTTCAGAAGAAGAAGTCATCTGGGCAGAACTATTTGCTACGCATCTCCAAATATTTTCTGCTCTGTTTAACAAATGTGAGTTTCTATGAATTCTTTTGGTTTGCCAGGACTCCAGCAGATTTAAAGCAGGTTTGTTGTGAAATCAGTGCGAGGTCTCTATCTCACACCTAGGGTTCCACTATCACACAACAATGAGAACTCTCTCCTCATGCCTGCATATGAGGACTTACACATATCCCTCCAGGCATCCTTCACACTGCCCCGCACCCAGGGAGGGGGAATCTCTGGACCACTTCACCCAGAACTCGCCTCATCCTAGCAGTGGGCATTTAGACTTATGAAGTAATTAAGTTGAGAGGAAGTTCTTCCAAAGTGCAATTCACGTCGTAAAAAAATTAAACATTATAAAGTTGGAGAAGCAAAACAGAATTTGTGGTTAGTTCCTGTAATATATTAAACATCTGCAGTTTTGTCTCCTTATCAGGATGTGGGGTTGTGCTGAAGTCACATCCTGATAACATCTGCACATTACGGATAGTTTTCGCTTTATTCTTTGTGGTCCGTTGATGAGAGATTCTTTAACATCCCTTCAGTCATCAAGACCCCAGTTGAATTTCTTTGCTTGTGACAGCCTTAAAGGTGGTCTCATTTACATTTGCGAAAATGTCACAATATAGAAAGATATTTTCAGTTTGATGTTTCATCCCTTCCTTTTTTTATCCGGATGCTAGTTTTAGCTTTTCAAATGAATGTCGATCTCAAAATAGATTTTCCATGAAATATATTTTGTCTGATTTTTGAAACACCATGTCTACAGCAGAAGATTTTTTTTTTCCCAAAAAAGTTTCAGCGATGGATGGCGCCTCTGCTTCTGCTTTGCGCTGTGGGAACAGCTGCGCGCCACGTAAGGGCTGGCTGGTGTGAGGCCCAGTAACACAGCGTGCACCCTTTATTGGAAAAGGTCAGGTATTGACCGGATCCCTAATGACCCCAATTACATCTGAGCTGAGTAAACAGTCAATAAACAATGACATTAACATCTGTAGAAAAAGCATTTACTTTAAATTTCCACGATGATTGGCAACACCCTCTGCAGCTCCAGGAAGTCTTTGAGATTCTAGAGGTTTTAAAAGAAGATGGAACCATGGAAAGTTACAGCATCTATCTCAATAATCTTAAGATAGCTAAAAGGCTCGTTCATAATGCTGAATACATCTTTTTTGATGCAGCCAGCCTAGGGTTAATGGCAAAGACAACCTTACGGAGCCCTATTACTTACACATTTTAAAAGGATTATTTGCTTTTGAGTGGTCATTTTCTTGATCAATTTAGTGGATACTTTTCTGTACCTACCTGGAATTCAGAGAGTTGGATAAGTTGTTTTCCCGGCACTCTTTTTAAGGGTTGAGATCATATTCATAAAGCATACCCTTTTTTAAGTTTCCAAATATTTGGAGATTTTTCTCTATGTTATTGACTTCCAATATAAATCTGTTGTGGTTAGAGAATATACTCTGTGCAATTTCCCTTTTTGTAAAAATAAATCATTTATTTTTTTCACCTGTGCTATTGTCTCTCTTGGTCAACTTCCCATATGTACTTGAAAAGAATGTGTATTCTGCCGTGTTGGGTGGAATGTTCTATAAAATACTGTTTGGGCCAAGAGTTTTGACAGAACTGTCCAAATTTTCTATATCTTTACTGATATATTTTGTCTATATGTTCTATCAGTTACTGAGAGTGGAGTATTAAAAATGTCTAGCTGTGATTGTGGATTTAAGTGCATCTTCTTTGCTTCACAGATTTTGAGACTCTTTTATTAGACGAATACACATTTAAGATGTCTTCTTGATAAACTGACCCTTTTATCATTATGAAATGCCCTCTTTATTTCTGGCAATACTCCTTCTCTTGAAGTCACTTAGTCTGATATTAATATAACCACACAGCTAGGAAACACAGATTTTATTTTTAAGCGTCTGGCTACATTTGTGGGTCAGATATTTAGAAAGAGTGCATCAGCTTACCTGTCACCTTGCATTCCCATAAATATCAACCACAGGGGCGAATTTATCCTTTCTCATTGGTTAAGACATAGCCTTCTGAGACAGGAGCAACTAGAGAAGGAGAAATTAAACTAAATGAAAAATGAGTGAGAATATGATACGAAATAAATCCAAATAAAATCTTCATTACTTAGAAAACTTCAATCTGTAATTTTTATAGTTATTTTAATATTCTCTAAAATTTTTAACTCAATTATGAGCTGCTGTGGGTTGACTAGTACCCACCCCCCCAAATTCATATCCATTCAGAGCCTCAGAATGTGACCTTCTTTGGAAAGGGGGCATATATATACCTGGTTTTTCCCTACCCCCTTACATAACATTCTCCTTGCCTTTAAGCTCACGCAGAGAAATATTTTTATGAATTTAAAAAAAATACTACTATGCAGTGTGTTCATACTCTGATAGGAACTTTAAGTTTGGCCAAAGAAGTATATTAAATGTCAAGTGACCTTGCTATATGTAAGAGAGAAATCATAAAACTGTAATATTGACAACAATACTAATAAAATGCAAGTCACTTCTAGGGATCTCCAATTTTGTAGGGGAAATCTCTTCAAAGTAGATTATCAAGGTAATATATCCAGAATATGTAGAACACAAGTTCCCAAATCTCAGGAGAATCACCTGGCCCAATTCTCCAGTTTCTAGAAAATTCTGGTTTTTCATGTGTAATTAAGGGACATAGCAACCTTCTCCATATAACTTTGTCTTGTCAATTTTTCACTGCACCTAGTGGGAAACAGAAAGGCCAGAGTTGCCCTATTAATGCCGCTGCTGCAGTGTGGATTCTAGCTGCTCAGCATGGCATAACCCCCTGAATGATGAGAAAGCTGACGAAGCCTGCCGTCCAGTTTCCTTCCAAATCCATTTTCTGTCACAACCCTTATCAAATAAAGCTCACACTTCAGTTATGAGTATGTGTCTGTGTTAGGTATGTCGCCCACATGTCTTTCACTTTGTAATCACTCGGATTAACTCTTGGATTTTGCTCTCATGTGAGTAATTGAGATCTCCTAATACCAGAACTTGCCAACTACAATCACCATTCCTGGACTTGATTTTGAGGTATTGGGAAAATTCTTTCAAAGACTCAGAATCTACAGCCTATATTTGTGTTTTTTGTCAAGACAGTCTAAATGCAATCCCCTAGAGTTTAATTGAGGTTCTAAACAAACCTACAGATATTCTGGAAGATAAATTACTTGTGTGTCCCCGATTCTTCTATGAGAACATGCACGTCATATGCTCTATCTTTTACTATGTTCTGTGGCGATTTGTTCTAATCTAAATACTAATTTTTCCCCTTTAGGTTACTTGTTTCAAACACAATACAGATTTTGATTGCAAATTCTCCATCTCTATTGACAATGTCCTATTTGGCATTTTCTCTTTCCCAGGTTCCTATCACCCCATCCGTAGTCTCCTGATCTCTTCCCACTTCTTTGATTACTCTTGATTCTTTCTCTGCATTTCCCTTTTTTCCCTTTTCTCTAAGATTCGGTTTCCTCTCATAGATCTCTCTAGGCTATTTTCTCCCTTTTATAGTTTTTACAGTGACTTTGGGGACACCTCAATGCAGATGACTCTCAAATCTATACAACAGTCAAAAACTCAACTGTTCTTCCTCATAAATCTTTTCTACTTGTGCTTCATATTTCTCCAAAGTATATATTTCAACAAGCCTCAAAACCTCATACATCTCTTTACCACCGCTCATTCCCTTCCCTATAGCTTTCACATTGTGTAACGTATCCTCCAAATACTTTTTGAAAGCATTCTTTTCTCCTCATTTTTACTGCTAAGGTCACATTGCCAGCAGTGTACAATATGTCATTCACCCCCTCCGAAAAATGTGTGTATATATAGATAGATATAAATATAGATATAGATATAGTTAGATAGATGCAAGAAAAAATACATAAATTTGATATAAATGTTATTAATATAAAAGGTGTGTAGCACACAATTTAAAAATTATAATAAAATCTATATTATTCTTTGCTGTAAATTTCACAGATCCAATTCATTCTCACACGATGCATTTGTTGATCTTCACCAAACTCTCATACCTACAGTCAATCAACCCATGGTTGCAATTGATGAACACATGAAGTTCTGATGTAAAGATCCTAAAAAACATAAAGGCGTAAGTTGAAACTTTACTCATTCAGTAATCACATGGGCACCTTTGGATAATTCTATTTTATTGGAAAAAATATTCCACGGGGGTGCCTGGGTTGTTTAGGTGTCTGACTCTTGATTTTGGCTCAGGTCATGATCTCATGGTTCATGGAATGAGGCCCTCCATCGGGTTCTGCACTGACAGTGCAGAGCCTACTTGGGATTCCCTCTCTCTCCCTCTGTCTCTGCCCCTCACCCACTTGTGCTTTCCCTCTCTCAAAATAAATAAATCTTTAAAAAAAAGAAAAAAATGTTCTATGAATTTTTGTGGTATTCACAATGGAACTACTATAGACATAATTTTAAGTTTAATCTGCATTATTATAATCATCTTCATTACTTTCTTAAATCTAGACAATAAACACGCCAAACACTCAAGTCATGATTGCAGCATTTGCCAATCACTGTAGTGTAAATGCTCTGTCATGACTAATTTCAAGCTACTACCGTAATGTCACTAAAATTGAGTTGGGAAGAGATAGGCAATAGTACATAATTTTATCTCATGTGCACAGTGTAGATATGTGTAAACCTCAAATGCATAGATAATAGTAAACTAAGTATGAAGTGAATAATTTTGAGTATTTAGTACTTTACTTTTAATATAAATTATTTTAATTGTAAGTTTACATAATTTAACCTTTAATATAATGATTGTATATAAAAACTGCCTCACAAAATTCCTGAAAACAGCAACTGGCTCTCACTAGCAGGTACAAGCTGGCTCCAGAATAGCACTACTTACGGTTCATCCAGCCTATGCAATGATTTCCTAACTAGTTTTCTTTTCCTTCTATGAAGCCTTCTCACATTTAGTTTTCAGACGACGTGTAGCTATAGATGCATGATTCCTATTCAAACACTCAGAGTATTTCCCATTCTTAAGAGAATAAAGCCTGAACTTTAGACTGATATCGGGAATCTAGATCCGGACCTTGCAAATATCCCTCACCACTCAACTTCCTGTTCTAATTCACTCTACCCACACTAAATTCTCACTGTGTCCAAGATTCTTTTTATATTCTTCAGCTGTACTTTTTGCCTGCAATTGTTTTCTCTCCATCTTTGCATGTGCAAATCCTATACATACCACAAAATCAATTAAAACTTCAGATTCTGTGTGCATTTTCCCCTCTTTCTCTCTATCTGGAAATAACTTATCCCTTTGCCCTCTCATTACAACACTCATTTTTCAACCTTGTATTCACTTTTACTGCATTTTTTATGTGTAAGGGAGTGTTTTCATTACTGGGAATATTAAAGGAAATACAGTCTCTCTGTTTTAATGAAACTCAGTTTACAAAGGAAGATAGAAAATCCACAATTACAATAGATTATGTGTGTTGCTGTGGTAAAGGAATGTACCTTAGGCTAAGAGCCAAGCAGAAAAAAGGGAAAAAGATTGTAAGAGGCTCAACAAATTTTGTCTGTCTCATGTCCTGAAGGAATACAGTATATTTGATGCACAGATGTGGAAGGAATAAAGAGTACATGGAGGTAAGAGGCAAGAAGTGAAATAGGAAAGCTAGGCATAAACCTTCTATGACAACAAGCTTGAACTTCATTCTGTAGGAAATTGAGAAGTTTCAAATGATTTTAAGTAACTATCACTTTGACAGCAGTATGGAGGATGGATTGAAATGATGAAAGATGGGGAAGGGAAGACCAGACAGAAGTCTTTTGAAGAAATTTGGGAGAGAAACATGAAAGCACTGAATTCAGATAGTGACAGAGAAGTGGGAACTTAGTTTAAAATATGATTATTTAATGACTGGATGTTTGAGTGAGAAGAAAGAGTCAAATGACCTCCCGGTTTATGTCTTTGTTCAATGGATAGGCAGGGATCTCTTTTATTTAAAAGGTAGGATAATCATATAATTGATCATCCACACCAGGATAGATTTAAGAGCTGAAGAGGATGCTGAAAATAACGGAAGTTGTAGAATTTTAAAATTATTTTGCTTTGGCCAACTAACTGTTCTTGTTTTATTGGTGGTACTATGTAGTAGATCTACTCAAAAAAATAAATTTCCGAAATAAATGATTTCTAAAACAATAACACTTCTATTTTGATGCGTAGAATACATCAGTTTGTTTGGAAATAGCTATGAGCTATATGTGTGCCACGACCAAATCTGCATACATATCCACTTCATAACTTTCTTAGTTTGTTAAAAACATTGTTTTTAGTATGATTCCACACTACTCCAAAATTTCTTATGATCAATGTAAGAAAAAACAATTTTATCCTCAGTGTTGCCCTTTGTAAAGAATTTACAATTCCATTTCCAGGAATGTCATGCATTTCATCTATGACAAAATACACTTTCAAAAGTTTTACTTGGATTCTGTAAATTAGATGGGAAAAAAGTTAAACCACTTTTGGAATTAATTTTCTACTTGAAATATCTGATGACATTGATGTAACATTGACATCATCTAACACTTCATGGAGTTTCTTTTTTCCTACTAATGGGTCAAAAATAAAAGCAATAACCTCATTTTTTGTATGTAAAAGAAATCTTGGAATCAAAATAAGTGAAATTAACTGAGATGAGCTGTCATCTGATCTAAATGAAAACTCATGTCTCAAAGAGTGATATATAAACACACTGACTATATACGCGTGTTAAATAGTTTACTTTGGACTCAGCCTCCAAAAGACATTTCTTTTGTAGTATATATTGATGGTGCTTAGCAAATTGTCACCTTCTATTTACACGTACAGCTATGTCCCCTGAGGATAGGGGATAGTAAATGTCACCTAACCTCTTGTGCAGGTTATATAGTCAATGTCAAAATATATTTGAGGTATGGTAAACCAATTTTTAATTGTTCAACAAGCATGCACTTTTGTTTTTTCAGTTTATTTTTTTTGCTTAAAAGGAAATATATTAGGAAACATAAAGGTATTACCAAAAATAAAACTATTGAATAGTTAGAGATTTGCACCATATAATAAATACCAAAATCATTCTAGCACGACTGTTTAAATTATTCTTTGTGTTTCCCATGGCAGGCTATGCTCAACCTTTACTAACTGCTTATGTTTCATGTATACACAACCTGTCATTTCCCATTTTCTCATCGAATTCACTGATTGACAACTCTGTGCATCTCACAGACCACTCTATGGACCCTGGCACAACTGGTTAGTATACCAAGTACCATCGCGGGCATCAGAGGAGAATACCCCTCCCGTTACCCCACGGGTACCACATGGAGTTAGCTTCTTTGGATGAAATGAGAGCTTAGACGCACTGTGCCTGGACAAAACTAGGAATAGTGATAGAATATAAATTCTGTTCACCTTACATATGACTCACACATTACTGGATGAGAACATGACAGAAACTAGTGGAGTTCTACTAAGTTCATGTAAGACTAGTTTAATTCAACTGTTAATAATATGAATATCAAATATAATATAATTATTATAATATATAATAATAAAAAAATAAAACAGTGGAAACAAATATAAAACAAGACAGGATGCTGGGTGAAGAGGAAAAAATTGTAACTGTTCCAGGAAAACTGGGATATAGAGTCACCCTAATACTAAGCCTTCCTCCAATAGCCAAATAAACTGATTTGAATTCCCAAATTACATCTTGTTTTCAGACTGTGTGTGGGCAAACATTTTATTAATGTGTGATATTACTGGCAGCTTTCGGATTTTAATTTTCTATTCCAAATTCCAAGATGTCCTTTTTGTATCCATGTTTTTGACTCTAATGACGCTAATTTGCCAATATTCACCATAGCCTTTACTGTGTATTTGAAAAAAAAAACATCCACCTTTACATGTTAAAGAATACTGGAAGAGGTACAGATTTTGGAGGGAAGACGATTTCAGTTTTGAGCATACCGAAGTGAAGTGTCTGAGAGACAACCATGGAAAATTAAGTAAGAAGACAGATATATGGATCTGGAGCTCAGGAAAGAGCTGTATGCTAAAAATATAGATTTTGGAATCAAACTTATAGGAGGTTATTTGAAAACACAGGTGTAAGTAGCCTGTTTCCAGGGAGACTGAATGGAGATGGCTCAATGTAGAACACTGAGAAACAATATACATTTATATACATATTGAAAGGCCCTATTACTGCAGGATCCAGTTTTGGCTTCGTTAGTTACCAATTCTGCAATAAAAATCACTCAGAACTGTTCTCTTTAAGTGCGCCCCCTGAACATGTTTTACCACATAATTTCAGTCCTGGTCATGAGGACAAAGCCACCTCTTGGGACGAAGCATCTATTTTGATCCAGTTAGAATCACGTACAGTTAATAAGTGTAATTGGATTGCAATATCTACATTCCAGGATGGTGGACCAGCAACATTCTCTGTCAAGTGAGCGGACAGAACACAAGTGCAAAGGCAAAGACATAACACATGGAAATTGACCACTTTCTGGGTTTCCTGCTACAGTATCTTCTACTTTTTTGATTGGTCTTTAATCAAGTATCTTCTACAATTGTTAATCAAGCACTATTAGTCATGTGCCAGGTACTGAGATGGCAGTCATGGCCCCAGGAATAAAGGACTACATTCCATGGCCTCCTGAAGCATCTTTCCCTGAGGTTTGGTATCCTCGCTGGCTTAGAATGCCATATCTCCTTATAATAAATCTCCCCTGGGTTCAATGTTAACTTTAGCTGGTTTCTATCAACAGAAACCCATAAGCGTTTATATGGCTAATATTTGTTTCGTCATCAGAACAAATCATGGTATCTTATACTACATCTCTCATTGATCCTCAATAAATGTGCAATTAGTTACTGAATTAATTAATTAATTTCTATCTATTTTTAAGAACTCCCTAATGCCACCATAACTCTAGTGTTAGCTTCTAGGAGCAAGGAGCAAGGCATCCTTTGACAAAAATATTGCTTCCCCCAGCATCCTATCAGGTGTCTGGCCTCCTTTTTTATTTTTTTCTTTTTTGAGAGAGAGAAAGAGAGGGAGTGCGCTCACATGGGGTGGAGGGGCAGAGGGAGAGAGAGAATCCCAGGCAGGCTCCATGCTTTCAAGTGCTGTCAGCACAGGGCCTGACTCAGGGATCCATCTCATAACTGTGAGATCATGACCTGAGCCAAAATCGAGTCAGACGCTCAACCAACTGAGCCACTCAAGCACTCCAGCCTACTTCTAATCAGAGCCTTCTAGCTTGTTTACTTTAGGAAGAACTAAATCCTTTAAGCCAAGAAATCCTGAAAAACAGATTGACATCAAACTTGTTTGCAAGTTCCAAAGTAGGCATTTCAAGTGGGTGGCTCTGCTTTTCCTATGGGAAAGTCATATCCTGTTTCTTACTATATTAATTTATTGCTAACTATCTTTGAGGATAGCTTTGTACAACAGTCCCAATCCTGTGCTTTGATTTGAGATTTACCCTGGACTCCACACAACATGAGAAGCTGCTTCGTATCTGTGGATTCAGGTGTCAAAATGTAAATTGAAGATAGCTATTATCTCTTCTCTGCAGAATCTGTAGTGTAATACTTTGTTCTTCAAACATAATCACATCACTGATTAATCATTTGTAGATTATATTCTTTGAATCCAATTCCAGTGGAATTGAATCAAGACTGAATTCTACATTCCATCTGGCAATGAGAAGGTAATTGAATCCACGAAATTTTCAATGCTGCCTTCTAGGTTCCCAACCTTCTGCTCATTTCCTCTTTCCCCATCTCAATGGTAAGTCCATCCACATTGCAGAAGCACTGAGTTTTGTAAGTTTCTTTCTACTATCTTTCCCACCACATACACTCATCAAAAAGGAAGAGATCTAATATCTGCCATTTATAGATGTTAACTGATTGATTGATGACACTTGAGTGTGAATGCGTTTCTGTAAATGCCTAACCATAGTCAGCCTTGTGTATTTTAAGCCTTTTGTCGCTAATTATGGAATGAGAGACTGTATTCCCATTAAAGCAATTTCAGGCATTTGCAAGAAGAAAGGCTAGGATGCTTCTGCAAGGTAGGGCCTACACTAAAGGTAAATCTGCTTGACTCCCTTTAAGATAATTGTACATACATTCAAAAAGGACATGAGGCCCACCTTGAAATGGTCTCTTAATCACTTAACAAGAATGGCTGTAAGATGTTTGTTCCTGGGTGACTGGTAGCAACTGTCTTCTGACTTCTCTACAAGCCTGCAGCCATCCTGCCCAGGACAAGTGTGTATGTTGGCATTTCTTCTATAGGAGCTTCGCTTGATTCCAAATCAGGTAAGACAATGAGGCTAGAAGGTAAGCCTACTAGAACACAACAGGTAATCAGAAAAAGGAGCCAGAGGTAGCCTATGATGTGAGTTAAGGCCAGCAGTCAGCCCCATGATCGTACCCAAAACAATCTTCCAATTATAAAATAAATAAGGCCCAGGGATTAAAAGTACAGCACAGGGAATGTAGTGAATAATATTGTAATAACATTGTATGGTAACAGATGGTGACACTTATCATGGTGAGCACTGAGCAATGTATAGAATTGTCAAATTGCTATATTGTATACCTAAAACTAATGTAACACTGTATGTCAACCATACTTTAATAATACATTTTTTAAAAGGATGCTGAGTGGAGATTTCAACTCTCTGGATTCATAAGATGATCAAGAAGCTTGGAGCAAACATCAGGCAGAAATCCAAGTCATCAGCAGAAGGAAGTGAAGGTATTATCTTAAAGATCAGAGTGCCAGGCAAAACTGTGGTCTTTGGGAAGAACAGGGCAAATGAAACTGCTGGTTTGGGAACCAAGACTAGATGAATCACCAAGATTCTAGTTCCAAGAAATAGTTATTACCCTTGGACTAACAAGAAAAGTTCCCCCACTCTGACTCCTGTACTTTGGAGAACACTTCTGGGGCCTTTCTCCAGCCATGCTACTTCCTATGGAACAGTACACAATGCTAAGAAGACATGCCCATCTAAAGGCTGCGCCCAACCTTCTAAACTCTGCTCAAATGACCCTGAGCTTGCTTCTAAGACCTGAAGAGGCCCTTTCCGTATTCATTTCTTGGTAACTAACAGCACCAACTATGAGACTACAAGGTAGCTCCGGGGAAAGATGGACATAACTGGTATTTGAACGTGTGGCTATAACACCTGCATAGGTGTGCACAAGACCCCCTGCAGGTACAGAATGAAGCTGGAAGTGAAAAGAGAAGGGAAATGGCCAGGGGACTTCTATTTGTACAAGAATCTTGGTGCTCCTTGACCACCCTGACCAAAGAAAGAATTGACCCCAAAGCATGAGTTCTCTTTGAACTTCCAGTTAAGAATTAAGAGGTTATAGTTCACAAGGTGAGTGGACTCCAAAGGTAAAACATTCAATAAATCATTCCATTACTCTTCCTATCAGAGCTGAAGAATAAATCCTCTACTCTACTTTTTTTCTAATCATAGCCCTTTTCTAATCATAGCCCTTTTTTTCTACTTTTTTTCTAATCATAGCCCTTTCTTAAACAAATAGCCGTAATTCTCAAATGTATAGGGTTTTATTTAATTAGTGCTGGATGTGTTTGAAAAATTCCAGTTTGGAGTTTGCAAATTCAAATACCTTAGGGCTCAGGAGTGGGATGAGCCTGTGGTAGCTTCAGGGTATGGGAATTACCCCATGGCATTTACATTTTGAAGACAAAAATAAAAGACAATTTGAAGACAGAAAAAAATTTTTTTTTCAGTGAATAGGAAGAATTTAGGCCGACTTGTTTGCCACCTCTAGATAAAACTTCCCTTTCTGGACTTCCTAAAATATAGTTCTATGCTTTCTTTGGTACTTCTAGAAATAAACTTTCTGTCCAAAAAAAAAAGAGTGTTATTAGAACATTTATTTCTATTAATTAGCATAATGTATGATATGTGTTCCTAGTTTACTGTGCTTCTCATTCCTAAAGCTACCAGAAAAAGAATATATGTTTAACAAAAATGTTCCCAATCCTATATCTATTCATGAGATACTATGTTCTATATGTCCTAGAATTAGTCTGGATAAAACATAGACACACACACACACACGCACGCGCGTGCGCGCGCGTGCGCGCACACACACACACACACCTCCTTGCTTTGATATAAATGGTTTTCCCCACAAGTAGATGGGTATTTTGAAATCACACCAGATATATTTAATATATAAGATTAGTCACTTAGCAAGTTGGTTCTTAGAGAAAATATAAGAAACACAATCATTAAATAATAAAACCAAAATTTAAAATCCCAACAATACAAAATTAGTGCTGCCAATTTCAAATTAATCAATTTAGGAGGACATTTAATCCACCGCTGAGAATATTTTTGGAAATCCTCTTTTGGGAATTTTTGGGTACCTTTGGTACAAATCCTTTGAAATATCCTTAGTGATGGTGAATTTTCACCAATTGAGGTCAGATTTTATTTTTAGAGAGAGCAAAAAGTCAATCAAAGCCAAGTCTGCTGTATGAAATAAGTGATCAAGCTGAGTTGTTCCACTTCTAATCAAAATCAAAGTATGCTTATAAATCTCAGAGCAGTGTGTTTATGTGGCTTTATAACTGTCTACTGGCATTGAAAATAATTTTAGATAAAAGTTACAAATATGTTTAGAATATCATTAGAATATGTGATTAGGATGTACAGCTTTTAATATATGTGTTTTTTAAAAGTAGAAAGACATTTTTCCTCACACGAAACATCAAAATGAATTGTAGGTGAATTAAAAATGTGCTTTTTAAATTAAACCATAAAAATCTAGGAGAAATTATAGGTGATCAGCCGACATCATAGTAACAAAGTATGAACCTAGAAGGAATATATTGATATAATTGATGGTTGAAAAACTAATACATTCAAAAAAAAGAAAAAAGAAAAACTAATACGTTCAAAAAATAGTGTAAAAAGACAACAAACGGAAATGGAATAAAGACACTTAGCAAATTCACACTTTTAGAAAATGAGTTCTTTCTTCACATTAGAAAAAAAAAAAAAAAACTTACATTGTTATACTAACTGAAAAGAGAGACGCGCTCTCCCAGGCTTTGGGAGCACAGAGTGGCACAACTTTGCTGTAGGGAAAACTGGTCATACGTAAAAAATGCCTGAAAAACAAGTATACTCTTTGACCTAATAAGTTAATTTGTAAGAATTTATCTTAAGAAAATTGTTATAAATCTGCACAAAATTTATATCCATGTAAGTTCTCTGTACTAGTGAAAGAGAAGAAAATAATCTGATATCTACTTAAAAGAAGATTAAATTAGTAAATTTGGGTATTTCTGTATAATAGAACAAAAATGACAAGAAAATGTTTATAACATACAGGTTGCCAAACAATGACACATTGATAGCCATTTTACTTCTTTAGACAGACATTTACTCTATTTTCCAATAATCTTAATTCAATCATTTAATGAGGAACAGACCATTGGCTCTCTGTGTGTGTGTGTGTGTGTGTGTGTGTGTGTGTGTATCACAGATTTCTGATTTTGAAACACTCCTATGCTGGCTATTTTGTAAGCTCTTCATTTCTGGGGAAAATGTCATCTCTGTTCATGGAGTTTTTCTTACCAGCTATGCCATACACTTTATGCCATGTTGGAACAAAGATGCATAAGAACATTGTTTGCTGCTCACACAGATCTACTCTCTTTCATGGGCACATTGTGTTGTTTCACTTTTTCCTTTTAAGAGATGGGGTTTTTGCTTTCTGAGACACTCAGAGTGTGTGATTTAAAGCTTGGGTTTATCACTTCAGGATTGAGTGTTTTTAATGACAATTTAAATCATAGAGAACACCACCGAATCTACTCATACCTTTTCTATACCAGATGACCACTTAAACCCTGTCTTTCTACAGATCTTTGCACCTTTTCACATGTGTTTTCTTTTAGTTAAATCTAAGAATATGATTTTGATTATTCATTTATTTTTGTATGTTAAAGCTCAAGCTCCTTCATCATATTTCAGGCTCGTTAAATAGCTTACAGAGGTTAAAATATCTTCAGTGAAATAACTAATCCTGGATTCAGCTACATAACAGAGGGTATTTTCTGAGTTCTTGAGAAGAAAATCCCCCAGAGAGTACCTTTTAGAAATGTTGGTATGTCTCATTTGGGAAAAACATGGATTTTTTTAAGCTAAAAAGAGGCTACTGAAAAAGGGATGATACTGAAATATTGGGGATTTTTTTAAGTTCTATTTAAAAAAAACACATTTTAAATGATTTTTCAAAAATACTGATAAAATGATTGTTTTCAAAGATAAAATAATTTTTTTTTAATTTTTTTTTTCAACGTTTATTTATTTTTGGGACAGAGAGAGACAGAGCATGAACGGGGGAGGGGCAGAGAGAGAGGGAGACACAGAATCGGAAACAGGCTCCAGGCTCTGAGCCATTAGCCCAGAGCCCGACGCGGGGCTCGAACTCACAGACCGCGAGATCGTGACCTGGCTGAAGTCGGACGCTTAACCGACTGCGCCACCCAGGCGCCCCAAAGATAAAATAATTTTAATAACTATATTTATATTGTGGACTCAAGAGGAGTTAAAATACATGCACGCTTGATTTACTTACTAAAGCTCTAGAAAATTAAAGAAATTATTTTGAATTTTGTTAATATGCTATAGGTATAATACAGTTATATTTTTCACTTTAGTGAAAAGTGATTTCAGAGAAGTATAGAACGAGCATTGGAGCCATGGTTTTACCACACACTATCTGTGTTACATCAGGCAAACTGTTCTGTTTCTTCCCATGTACAAAGGTATAGTGATACATATCATGAAAGTTAATTAAAAGATAAATGAAATAAAATAGAAAAGCCTCTGTAGAGTTCTTGGCTCATATGAAGCACTAAGTTCATGGTGATTATTGTTTCTACTACTAATACCAGTTAGTATTAGTTTCTAATACCAATTTTAACACTTGCTAAATATCACAGTGGTCTCTTCTCCTGAGCTGCTCCCTCACTAAGTTATGTCTTCTCTCCAAGATCCATTCAATTCTAACTTTTTCCTAAGTCTTCCTTGACTTTTCTGGCTTTCATTGATCTAATTGCTTCATGAGTGACTCTTACCCATTAACCCAGATGAATTTCAAACTCATAGAGATCAGGACAATGTCTTCTATTGTTTCTGAATTGCTTAAATTTTATTTATTGTATCCTTGTTCTGGTTATTTATTGCTGTATAATAAATGCCAAAACTAAGTGAATTAAAACAACAATCTTATGATGTCTTGTGATTTTTCTGGGTCAAATATTTGGATGGTGTTTGGCCATGTGTTTCTTCTAGTTCATGGTATGTTGACAGTCACTCTGTGGTATTTAGCTGGTAAGGATTGGTATGTAGGATCAAAGATGACTTTGCTCCTATTTTGGTGCTTTGGCGGGGCTACTGGGAAGATTGGGCCCAGCAGGACTGTTAAAAGGAATGTCAATACATGTGGAGTATGCACATTGTCTTTTACATGTTGGTCTCATGGTAATTGTTGGGCTTCTCATATGTCAGCCGAAGTTACCAAGTGCATGAACATATAGGGATAAAAAGTCTTGTGGCATCACCATTATTGGCTAAAACAGTCACAAGCCTACCAAGATTACTGGGAAGGGGTCACAGATCCCAAATTTTGAAGAGAAGAGTGTCAAAGAATTTGCAGCCATGGTTTAAAACTGCCACAATCTCCTTTGACACAAGAGTTCTCTAAGAATACATTCTATGTTCTGGTCATATTTTTATCATCAGTGATGTCTTATAGGTCAGGATATATTCAGGAAAGAAAAGGAACAGGGCGCCTGGGTGGCTCAGTCGGTTGAGCGTCTGACTTCAGCTCAGGTCATGATCTCACGATTCGTGGGTTTGAGCCCCGCTTCGGGCTCTGTGCTGACAGCTCAGAGCCTGGAGTCTGCTTCAGATTCTCTGTCTTCCTCTCTCTCTCTGCCCTTCCCCTGCTCACACTCTGTCAATCTCTCTCTCAAAAAATAAATAAACATTAAAAAAAAATTTTTTTAAGAAAAGCAACTACAGGAAATAAACTTTAAAAAAATGATGGAAAACTTAGCCTTTGCTCATATTTTCTATAGTTAAGAAAAATCAAAGTAATTATTTTGAAGTTTTTCATACCAGAAGCTAAATATTACTCAAATTTACTATATTTTACCACCATGAAATGATTTAAAGCCAGAAGATGCGATGTTTTCACTAACAACTCTGTGTAAGCCACTTCTTTTCTTCAGAGCCATATTTTCTCTTTTGTAAGAATAATGACGATGACAACAATAACATTAAAGTAGACAGTATTTAAGATTTTGTATACCTCTAGAACCCTGCAACTGTTGGTTTGCTATTTTTATAACAATAACAGAAGAGAGGCAGAGAGTGGTAGAAAGATGGCTGGTATGGAGACAATAGGACATAGACCTGCCATCTGCTACTGGTGTAAACTTGGAGGATAATAATAGTTTCTCTAATAGGTTTTCAAGGTCATGGTGAATTTGGTAGGACCATGTAATGAAAAATCTTGAGAAACTATCAAGAGCTGCAGGGTTGGGAAACATTTCTCAGCCTTCCTAAGTGGATAGAGTGAAAGAAGCAGGTCGTACCAGATTTTGGATAGGTTCTGTCCTTACACTAAACAGTTTGGAGCATGTCTATGAACAGGCAGCTATACTGGAATATCTCCAGCTCCAGAATCTGCAACTAAGTGCAGCCCATGTAAATAGGCACCCCCTTTTCTTACTTGGGAGGCTGCATTTCTAATCATTGAAAACATGCATATTGCCAAGGGAAAGGCACTGATAATTCAGCCGCTGAGCCAGTATAGAGAAGTTATTCATTACTGGGTTCAATCCAAGGTCAAAAACATCAAACTCCAACCATTAAGCAAAATGGTGACAGGCATGGTAGTGATGACCCAGAGTGAATATATTGCCCAGAGGAAGCAAGGTCAGGAATACAGCAGGCCTGAAAAAGGTTGCCGAGTCAAAGTCAGGAACAACCAGCCTACGGTCCAGAGGTACATGGGACGCAGCATGTTCCAGCTGGAGTACCGGAGGGCAGCAAAGGGTAGGCCAGCCACCAACAGGACAGGCTAGGACGTCTTCAACATCTAACTACATTTACAAGTTTTGTTTCTGAGCTTCAAATCTCCCTCTCCCCCCCCCATTTAGATCTCACTTTGACAAATCTGGTGAAGACAAGGAGAGAGGTGCTTACTATCTTTCCTGTTGCAGACTGCAGTTTGTTTGGGCCTCCAAGGCTCAAAGCAGGGCCTGGGCTTCTCAAAATCTATCTCCTCAATCAGCCTCAGCCTCACTACTGTTTAGACAGATTGTACTTTAACATTCCCTTTAGAAGGATGCTGAATCTAGTAGTTCTAAGCACTATTGAAGTTTTTAGAAGTTAGTGTTTGTGTTCTCAGCCATGACAATTGTTTCCTAACTTGTTTCTTTGCCTAGGCTTAACAAAAAAACATCACTTGTATCAGGGCAGCATCTAAAACGCAAAGCTCTGTGTCTAGTGCCTACTCTGAATAGAACTGGAATCGTTTTGGTTGTGGGGCTACGATGTGCCACAAAGCATGAAAAGGCCGAAAGGAGTGGCTGACTTCTGCATCCTACTCTCCATGGAGGTGGCTACAGACACCCACCCAGATATGAAAGTCAAGAAAGGGTCATGCTCCGCCTTGCCTTTGTTTAAGACAACTTCTTGAAGCCCAGTTCTTGCTGGCCACTGCAGAGAACTGCCCCACAGCTCTGGGTGTCTGGGAAATGCCTGTTTCATTAAGGCTCCTGAACCCTATCATGTTACACTTCAGAAGTAGTGACCAGCTTACTTAAAACAAAGAAGCTTTGACCTTTCTCCCCTTCTGAAACTAAAAACAGATGAAGTTAAAGTGACTCATTTCCGGCTTTAAATATGCTCTAAAAAACATTTTTTCAAGTAGTTTTTGGCCTCAGGGTTTGGGGTTTTTTGGGGTGGGGGGAGGGAGGTTGTTTTTTTTGTCTTATTTTTACATAAATATATCTTGTATCCTTCTTGTCAAGGTCAACACATTTATTATTTATATTCATGGTGTAGTCCACCATACTTTTTTCCGTTTAGCTTTCTTACTTTTTTCCTTTTTTTTTTTTTTTTTTAATCTGCGTTGTTTATAACCATGACCCTTGATCCTCTAAGTCTTAAAACAGCTTGGCTTTCAGCAGCTAAATCTGACAAGGTCAGCATTTTTCTGTTTATTCTGAGAATAGTATTTACCCTCTGGGGTTTTTAAAAGCAATTCTGTAAAACATCACTTGGAAAAAGTTTGTAGCATTCATAGAGACTTCCATAAAGTCAGATGACCATAAATGACAACTTCTTGCTCTGATTTTTGAACTCTGGGGCAATCATCACTATCTATTTGGTGCCTAAGTAGCTTCACTAACCAAATTTTTAAAAACAAAATGATGGATTTAAAATAATCTCAGTATAATTTATTTCACTTGAGGCACTTGCCACCTTGAATCAAAAACTACTCAAATAATTCTTGTGTTTTGCTCTTTAGAAAAATATTTTCCATTAGGAATCAATGATACATTATATTATTTATTTTAAGTTATAAATTAGGATAAAGAGAGGAAGAAGACTTTTTCAGTAGTCAAGCTATAGAACAAATCTACTTTTGATCCGAAGGTAAATTGTGAAGCAGTTGGGGATCATAACTTGTGCTTAAGGAGACAAAAGCTATTTCTGAACTGGCAAAATTGAAAATGTTATTTGAAAAGAGACTAGCATATTTGTCCAAGGTTCAAAGATAATCCATCAGGCCTGGATACAGTTTTTTATTCACTAGAGCTACGGCAGATCCCTTTGCTTCACCATGAGCCCATCAGATCCCAACAGCTCTCAGGATCAAGCTGCAAATACAACTTCTTAGCTATGAAGTTTCAGTAAAGAACACATCTCTGCTGCACACGGACCTCCCCACCAAAAGGCTTGATGGTAAAACCAAAGTATGTAATACATTCAGATCTCATTAAGAAGTTTATTCACTAGACTGTGAGAAGAAACATTTAACTCTAGCAAATATACTGCTAGTTACAATGCACTGCACTAGCAAAAAGACCTCATTTTGGTGGTAGATGAGCATTGGAAGGGGGTGAGAGGGCACTCATGCCATTGGGAATGTTTTGTGGTTTCTTCAGGAAGAGTAAGGATGCTTGAATCTCTGGCTCAGGATAATCAAGGAGCAGGTGGTGCCTGGGAGGATAAACAGTGCTAAGTCTGCATTTATTCCTTTAGCCCTAACTGTACATTAATTCAATAAGATGGTCTAATAAAATAATGCAGTTTTCAAAATGCTTAGCTGGCATTTCGGGCCGGGTGGGCAATTTTTATTATTTACCAAGGAATGCATCTTGAAGGAACTGGTGAATAAAGCAAGTTCGCGCTGTAGGCTGCTCTGGCCTCCAGGGGTCACCCTTCCCTTTAATGACTATACAACAATAGTCTGAGACCCCACCCTGAGGGACTTTGGTCTTTTAGCAATTTCTTGTGCCCTAGTAACTCTGAGAATCCCAGAGATTGCTTTTATGTTCAAGAATGTGTGCTGGTTGTCACTTTCGCCCTCAGCCAGCCATCTGTCTCTGTCTGCTGCCACACCCTTCTGCCTGCAACCTCTTGCTGCCTGAATCTGACTTCTGCCATTTCTGCTCCCCTCATGCCATTTTGTGCCAAGTGTAGACATGGGCTTATCTCGTTTTTCCCCAGAGCACAGTCAATAGCAAGCTGAGATATTTAGCAAAACTTCGCTGAAGGCTTAGGGATAACAGAAGGAAAGAAATTACAAGGAAAAAAGAAAAAGAAAAAGAAGAAATATAGGATACTAGATTTGTATGACTTTCCCCAGAATATGCATACCTCCACAGGGATTCCCTACCAAAGGCTCTTTTTTAACATACATACATACATACACACACACACACACACACACACACACCCTTCCTACTTCATGTTGCTATGGCTAGCTTACTTCTCTCTCATCTGGAATTGAGACCCTCAAATCCTCTGTGATTGCCACAGAGAGGAATATTTATTTTCCTAAAAGGAAACTTGATGTGATCTTCAAAGGATATAATCCTTTATATTATCATATATGCCAGCTTCTCTCTGAACATTCTCATACTTTCCAATGGCTCATACTTTCTCAGAATAAAATCTTTGCTTTATCTTATTTTATTTATTTCAGTCAAGAAGTGGGGGCAGAGAGTTGTATGTTTAAAAGGCAGGATGTTTCTGGATTCTACGCATTCATTTTCAATCAAATATTGGCACCCACCGGGAGACCCTGTTATACCTGTTCCACCAGGGAGTTAGCAACTAAAATGAAGCACCCAGTGTGATTTAAGGAGAAGTCCTGGTGTCTTGAGATCACTCAGAATCAAAAGAAGAGTCACAAGTATAAGGGGATAAGCAACAACTGGATCCTAGAGGCTGACAGATTAATCAGTCAAGACCTTACACTGTATAGACTGAGGAACTGTTAGGAATTAGAAAGACGGTGACAGTTCTGGGGGGAAAGTGAAGACTACAGGGATTGTGTACTGAGAGGCCAGGGATAGACAAGAAAACTGTAAAATTAACCTCAAACAAGGATTTTGAATGTACTGTATCTCCTCAGTGAAATGGACATCCTTGTTAAATTTAGGCTTAGAGAGTGATTAGAAAACCCAGGATGAGTAACTGGGCTAGCCATGGGCAAAGACCAGAGACATGAAATAAAAATTCCTCTGAGGTCTGCCACTGTGCTTTCACCTGCCCTCTTCTCCAGGGACTTGAATCAGGCATGTGGGCAGGGAGATCATTTGGTGCCCCTGCAAACCAATATAGCTAAAATATTTGTTCACATTTATTCAAAGGAGGATCTCACGAGGGAAAGATTAATAAGGAGGATTCCTACTGGTGGCAGCTTTCACCTCTGACCCTAATTTGAATACTTCACTCAGTAAATCAAAGACATTTCTGAGAAGATATTCTGGTGACTACCTATTGCTATTTGACTAGCTCATCCCCACTCCAAGTCGCCTTTCAAAGTACTTCTCCCAACAGTACGTAACTTTTCTGGGAACTTTTCTAATAAATTGAATTCTTCCATCTTGTTAATTTCTCAGTGTCCTTTAGAGATAGGGGCCCTGGGTACCATCTAGCTGGTCCACCTCTCAATATAAATTGTCATGGCACTGCCACCTGGAGCTACTGACGTCAGCACCACTGAACACATGACTCATTCCCTGCTTATCCACATGACAGAAAACTGACAGTGCATTTCAGAGCACGAGATCTTTCTTCATGAGGATTCCCACTAGATGCTGTTAAATTGAAATGAATGGAAGTGGTGGGTATCAGGGCACAAAGAACAGTAGAAATGGAGGCCAAAATGTAGAAGATATAAATACAAAATTCTCAGCATCAGTAATCTGGGTGTGATATGTCAAATGAAGTTTGGAGCCACTTCTTTGTCATAAGAAAACATTTAAGAAATTTTCCTGAGAAACATGCTCCATCGTAGCTTATACAGGAAATAGAACTTTGGACTTCTCAACCTTGCCATTTCATTAACATGTTTTGCATGCAAACTTCCAATTGGCTTCTTTATATTCACTTTTAAAATGAATATATTCTTCCGCATTAACATTTTATATAAAATCATGATCTAGACATGTACATGTACTGCTAAAATTAAATCATCAATAATCACTATCTAAAATGAATTACATTCCAAAAGCTCTGGCTAATGATTTATCTCTTCTTCATGGAACCGATCTCTATCAGATTGATTTATGTAGCAGCCAATCATGTTTCAGTAAACTGCAGCATGCACATGCATCTTTAAGTGATGATAAGCTGTGACTGTCCATTTATTTGTACAACACCAGCAACAAAAAAAAAAAAAAAAAAGGAGAAAGAAAGTCCCAACCTCTTTCAAAAGCTTCACATGATGACCAAATCCTCTAAGTGATAATAGCGAATTCTGTATAAGATTTCAGAATAACTGACACAGTAACAAGCATATATAAAAATATCCACAAAAATAGTCAACATTAAAATGGTGACATTTGATATAGAGAATTCTTAGCTTTTGCATGTTTACATTATTTGCTTTGATAGCAAGGTACCTTTTTGCACATTTACATTATTTGCTTTGATAGTAGATGCTTTTGTTAGTTGTTGAAGTGATTGACAACCTCATGCTGTTCTATTTAATTGCCTTTTCTGCAATGCAAGGTTCTGTGTTTAGAAGACGCTGTTTCATAAATAAATCCAAAGTGTGTGTGTGTGTGTGTGTGTGTGTGTGTTTGTGTCTACTACAGAGGTTTCATTTCTCAAGCCAATTCTGTAACTATTCAGCTACAGCTGTCGCCATATTTATCTGTATTTACATTAAGGTTCATTCTCATCCTTCATGTTTTTTGCCTTTTCTATGGTTATGGAGATTAATGGATCTCCTTAAGAGAATAAAAACCTCTTCATATAGCTCTTCACATTTAAGGGAAGAGTGAGGTATTAGACATAGAATCCTTTAGCAAAATATGCAAAAAGTTCAAACTTCCAAGGCTTAAATAATTATTTCCCATAAGACTATTTGAAATATTTAAAACCTGTAGGAATTTTGCATTCTGCCTGAATTTACATTCTAGCCCTTGCATTTGTTCTCTCAATTAGTAAAGTCCAAGTAGCAAACTTTTTCCAGTTAATAAAATCCAATATAGAAATTCTACTGATAAAAGGTTTGTTACATGATGATTTCAAAAATCTTCTCTCATTGAAAGTTTGCTTGATATTGTTGTGGTAGGCAATATATATGTAGCTCAGTATTGTAAAATCTTAAGCACTTTTCTTACTTAACCTGAAAATTAAGTTCAAACAATTCTTAAAAGTAAGTTATTACTATTGTAATATCTTGGTAGATATATATTATCTTAAAGATAAATTTCAAGATAGTCTTTTTTTTTAATTTAGTCATTCTTTATTATTTGTTATTTGTCATAGGTCTAGATGATTTTTAACAAAGTTGATAAGTTCTGCAGGGATTCTACAGGTCAATACAGATGAGTATAAATACTATGATGACTTTCCCCAATCTTCTGTTGTAAGCATAAGTCAAAGAGACATTAATGTTAGAGGCAAAGACATGGAAAAATGAAGCTCAGACTAATGCTTTCAACTGGCCTGAGAAATAAAAGCTGGATGAAGTGATTGTTTCAATTGTTAAATGAGGCAGAGTGATATAGAGAAAATGCTCAGATTTGCTCAGATTTAAATCCTGACACAACCACTTGTAGCTGTGTAATTGTATAAATCTCTTAACCATTCTGAGTTGTTTCTTCATCTGTAAAATGGAAATATACAGTATCCATTTTATAAGAAACAGCCAACACTGGATGACCTGGAAGAGAGGCAGACAGGGGAGACATCTCCCTACTATCTGAGTCTCACCTCTCATTGGCCAAACCCAACCCAAACCCAGAGAGCAGGAAGCCCAATGATTCAGTTCACAATGCAAGTCTCCAGGGCAGAGAATGGTCGACAATGGTGAAAAGTAAATTATGAGAGATAAATGGAAATATCAGTATAGATATGAAAGAAAAGAATATGGCCTTAAAATAAAAGAGAACTCAGAGAGAATCATATTTTGATGAGATAGTCAGAGCAAGACTGTAAAGAAGATAACACATAGATGGAACTCTAAAGAATGAGAAGTAGCTAACCATATAAAAAAAGATAGAGAGAATTCTTGGCAGAAAAAATAGTATTGGCAATATCCCTAAGGCAGGAAAGAGCTCAATGTATTATGTGATTTGAAAAACCCTTGTGGCTTCATAAGTCAAGGTTAGGAATTTAGACCTAATTGGCTGTGCAATGGATTTTAAACAGGAGAGTGACATTTAGAAGGATCCTTCTGGATGGCGTGTGAAGAATAAATTAAACAAGAAAAATGGAGGGGGGAAGGTGGAAATAAAGAAAAAAAGGAAAAAGAACAATTAAAAAAAGAAACTAAACATACAATAGATTAGATGTCACACGGCAAAACCAAATGATAAAAAACAAAGTCATACAGACTCCAAAGCTCATATGTGTTCAGAAAAAGGACAATGCCTTTCAACTTGAGTTACTAATGAAGGTGTTATGGAAGACAGGGGTTAAGCTATAAAGGTTTAATACAGCTATTAAAGGCTAATATAGAATTAGAACAAATAGAGAGAAAAGAGGTATCAGTTCTAGAATAGGAAGGAATGGAAGTCAAGTAGTTACAGGAATATTTAGGAAGGAATGAAGGAGGCATTTTGAGAGGAGCAGAGGGAGATGGGACTGGATATAGGAATGAAGAGAATGTACATGTTTCTGGGCATTAGTGAATTAATTTTCTGCTCTTCCAAGATAAGATTTGAATCCTTAACCAGGTCTTTTGATAAGTTTGGTGATATTTTCAGGTACTTCGAAAACAAAGACTTTTGGATTTGTCCCCTGAAGTTGTATCACATAACTAAGAAACCAGCTACTGATCTAAATTATGCAAGGCTGGTTTGGATGAATAATTTCCCCTTGAATCAGAAATACCTGAATTAAAATGTACTTAAAAGGAGGTTTGCCAAGCTAGTGACATAAGCATTGCTTACATTACCTACTATTTTAAAGTATACACATCATTGCTTCGTTGACGCAGAAATTGAGAAAGAACGTTATATTTATTTGTTCTATTTTTTAACTAGGAACTCTGATATTGTTCATGATGGAAAATGAGTTACCTTATTTTACCTTGAAAAATACCAGGAAAAGTAGAAATGGCTTTTATACAAGTTTCTACGAATATAATTTTAGTTTCAAAAGAAGATTACTGAAAGCTATTATGGGGGACCTCATTCTTGTCGTGTGCACGCATATTTCATATTGAACTGTTTGGTTATTTTTTTCCCTAGAAAATGGCAAAGAATTCTCAAATTGTTGTGGTTTCTAATTCCAGAATACATTTATTTCTCTTAGTGTAAGAGAGGTAATTGGGAGTATACTTAATTCTATAAACAATTTGTAATCTATTATATCCAATATATATATATCAAATAATCAATGGTATAAATATGACATAGCCACATGTGGATTTGAAGAACCAGAGCATCTAAAATATTTTCTCAAGGTCACATAACAAGTAAAAGGTACAACCGAAACTTGAATTGAGAAACAACTAGGGAAAATCATTTTCTCACATCTCTTCTTTGCAATACTTTGAACCTCCCTCTGAGGGCATCAGAGTCATTAATAAAACGCACGATAGTCTTAATTCCCCTATGAGGAATCTGAAAAGTTGTGCATATGTTAGTTTTTCACAATAATTCTAGTAATAACCGAGTTAAATTCAAGCAAAGATAAAGTAAACTGGAAACCTTTATCAAGACTCATGTTACAAAGTGGCTAACTCCTAGGACCCAAACATTCTTCTTAGCTTGTAATGCTACTGTCTCTGTGATTGATTGTTTGATGCGTGGCTCTTTCAGCAAATTATAAGAAAATGAATGATTGGATATTAGTAATGCAAACCGATCCGTCCTTGAAATGCTGTTGGCTCCTTTTATATCTATCTGAAACCCACACTTCATTTAAGGCTATGCTAAATATCCACCTATTCCACGCAGGCTTCTTCACTATAGATATCATTATCTATCCCCTTTTGTTGACCACATTCCATATTATTCTTGGGCAGAAATTTTCCCCAAATGAGTGCAGTCTTAGGGTGATAAAATCAGGTGCTTATCTTACCTCTAAGAGGTAGAAGGAGTTTTGGCTCCTTCTGTCAAAACTTTGCTCTCACCACCATACTGCAGCTCTCCACTTAAGTCTTGCCAACTGGATTCTCTCTTCCAGGACTTTCAGTCTTGAGCAGAGTAATACAAGAACAGAACACAAGAATGGAAGACTAGATGAAGTCATTTTAAAAGACCACCTCAGAAGCGTATATAGGAATTCAATCAATATCTACCGAATTAACTTGAATGAGCAGAGTACATAAGAAAATAATCATTGAATAAGAAAACTATTCATTGAGTTAGGCTCTCTTAATAAAATCTGAAGACATCAAAACGCAGACTATTCATTAATCACAAAACCTTCTAGAAAGTGAAGTCTCATTCATGTTGAAATTCTACCACTTTGTGTTAAACACTAGACTGAAGACTTTTATCTCATTGTTAAAGTTCATTAATAAGACCAACAGAAGAAAGAGGAATTTGGAGTTAATAGTCAAAGGACAGTGAAATAATAAAATAGAATTCACTATGTCCCATGGCCTTTTCTGCAATATTTTAGTGCATTCCTTTGATAAGCAAATACCAAGATCACATTGCATTCATAACACACTAGGAACTTGCACAAATAGAGATTGATTTCATTTTTTATTATTCAGAAATTCTACATGATTCCCTCAGATTGCTTGTGAACAGCATAGCTTGTGGTATGATTTTCAATGATTTTCACAAATAAAAGAATACATAAAATGCAGAAAGCAGTGTATGGGGGTATAAATAAACCATAGAAGTAATAATAATAACACAGCCTACTGATACAGAACTTTACTGTTTAAAAGCACTTTAATGACTGTGGTTGGAATGATTTATATTATATGAAAGGAGCTACATGGAAGAATTAAATAAATGGTGTTTAAATACCACTCACACATACAACATTCAGAGACACAATACTTTTAGAAAAATATTCACCTTATTCACAATATGCAGTATATAATATATATGTAATATACAAACAGAATATATTACATATGTATAAAAGCTTTTTACAATAACCTTGGCATAAGAATATATTTCATTTTTCCCAGAGTAGGTAAATAGTGGCTTTTTATACACAAAGGAGGCTAAGGATAATGCTGAATTATTTCTTTTCATAGGAATGCTTAAAGCATGTGACTTTCCTAAATAATTCGTGTAATTTTTCCTCTGTTAATACCCATTTGTATAACTGTATATGATGAAAGTTAAGAAGTGCCCCATCAGGAGGGGATGAAAGGCTGGCAACACTTGAAAAATTATAAACTAAACAGAAGTGATGATTATAGTCCCCCTTTCACATAAAAAATCATAAAGTATTTCCTGTTCTGTCCCATTTCTCAGTTGGAACATACTCTCACAGAGGGAACATGAATAGATTAAAATCTCACTTTTTTCTTCTTTAAGAAAACATAAGCATAATCACTTTTGATTTCTTTTAAGTTGGTTCAATAAACAATGAGTACTATTTTAAAACTAGAGGCATTCCATGGGAATCTCTCTGGAAAGAAATAACTTACATTGAATGTCATTTTATGAGTTAAGTTTATGGAAAGCTATAATCTTTTTGCAATATAGAGTATAGTAAAAACTAATTCACACATATCCCTTTTCATCCAGTATATACAGGAGACCCAAATTATATCTGTTGAAAATGACCTAAGGTGATTTTTTTTCTGTATGAAATGAAGGGATATTAAAATTGCAGGTATTTGTAAGAAGTTTCCCCAATTGACAAAGTATCTGCTCGATGCTGAACACACTGGTTGTCTTAGTTTTGTTCTAACAGGATTCTCAGATCATCATCCAAAATGAGAAGGTTTCATACCACAGACAAAAAGGGTAAGAGGACAGGGATTGGAGAGGAAACAGGAAGTTACTCAAACCGAGTTCTTCAAGAACTGGAAAACTTTTACCAAAATCTTAGAAAGTCCTACCCAGAGATAAAGATATAAAATACCAAGGGTATTAAAACATTCCCAGTACCTTGTAAAGTTAAAAGAGAATGAGATATTGTGAAGGGCTAGACACAATGAAAAATTGTGAAAGGCTAGACACACATACACTTCAGTATACTCCAGGCCCAGATATGTCAAAAATACACTGATGTATCTCGAGAATTAGTAACTTCTCTAACATGCTATTTTTGTTCTTGGTGTTTATTTCCAGGTAGCTCTTAGCAATAAAAGCCTAAAAAGAAAGGGGTTATGGGTATTTGTTTCAGGACTATGTAAGAAGAGAACTAGGGAGGCTATATCATAGCTGGAGGTATGGGGGGGGAGAAGCTAGAGATCTAAATGTGTTAGGGAAGCTAGAGAAAATAAAGATGAATGATCTTTGTGATCTTCCAGAAGAAGTAATAAAGGGGAAGAGAGTAAAAAGCACAGAGTGGATACTCTTCCTTTATCTATAATATTTATTAACATCTGTTTTATTCTATCTCTACCTTTCTAGGATTCTAGCGTTCATAATGAATTCTTAGACTATATGGACAATAAGCAATTAATAATTTCATGCTGAAATAGTATTTTGCTTTTGTACTGCACACTTTTGTACATGTCAGCTTATTTGATATTCATATTCATCAACCACATTTTATGAGTAATAAAAATGGGTCTTAGACATACTAGTTTATAGACATGCATCGTAGAAACAAAGACTAGAAACCGAGTTTCTAATTCTCTATTTTACTTTGAATGGTATAAGTGTGTGTGCATTTAACTCTTTTCTTCTGAATAGAGAACAGAATTGATTTCCAAAACCAATGCCAAATCTGAAATATTATAGTCAGTATGTATTACATTATGGATATTTTAGCATAAATAATTATGGCTGCCGTGTAGTGACCTGCTTTTGCTCATCCAATACAGCAATCAAAAATCCTTAAAAAATAATGTTGACATGTATTTTGTTTTTTTTAATAACAAAGGGGGTGCACATATGTAGGTGTTGCTTCACCCTAAAAATATTGCCAAGATCTCTCTATCTCTCTGTCTCTCTCTCATTTCTACCCTTCAGCACCATATTGCTCCTCCCTTGACTTCCTCCTTCTAGACCCTTGTTGCTCATACCCTACCCTCCTACGACCCCACTTTTCCTATAGGCTATCCTCTCTGCTTTTCATGTCTTCAGAAATTATACCCTCATTCTGCACTCTAACCTCTTTCAGCTTTGGGAAAATGTCCCCAGAACGCTGGTGGATAAAATTCCCCTCCTCATTATATATACTATGAAACTTCTTTCTATTTTTTTAATCCCTAATCAATCTTAAGGGTGTAGTACATTCTTTGGGGGGGGGGGGAGGTGCATGATTCATGATGGCTCTCCCTTTCCAAAAAGAGTTTCTTGATTCATGGTTATAAATCAATCTCTTCCTTTAGAATATAAATTATTGGTTCAGGAGAGGTGATTGATTCAAGGGTAGCTGATTCAGCTTCTCCTTTCCAGAAACTTGAAACATAAACTCTAGAGACAGATTGTGACTACTATTATCATGATGAGCACTGAGTAATGTATAGGATTGTCAAATCACCATGTTGTATACCTGAAACTAATAGATCATGGTATGTCAACTACATTTCAGTAATTAACAAAAATACTAAAATAAAATAAAATCTAGAGACACAGACTTAAATGTGCTAGTGCTCACATGAGCAAGGATGAAGTGAGAATAATCACATACCAAACTTCTGCTTCTGAGCTTTCCTGCTTCCTTCTTTTCCAGCATCATGATTCAACTCATCGTTGGATTCAATGATATACCCCGTATTATTCTAGTATATCTGCTAGGCATAGTCAGCTTTTGTTACGGGAGAAATCTGTTTTCCAAAAGAAGTTAAACCAAGAAATAGTTGGTTAATTGAAAAAGCTGTTCAAGTGAGAAATCATAAATGTGATGGATAATTTAACTTGAAATATATAAAAAATGTATATACCTTCTCCTAATTATTTTATACCTTTACTTGGAGTCTCTACTATTATTATTATATAAACCACAGCTGAAAAATAATAACCATGATTTCTAATTGAATCTTCTTCAAAGTGAAATAGATTTTTAAGCCAAACATAAAGCAATCCAGGTAAAGAAATCTTCCAAATTTTAAAGATATTTTTTCTGGATTCATAGTTGTCTTACTCATACCTGATTCTTGAACAATATTTTTAAAAATGTTTACTTTAATTCCAGTTTGCTAACATATAGTGTTATATTAGTTCAGTAATTGAACACTTCCATACATTACCCTGTCTGAGCAATAGTGTTTTAATGATTTGCCCTTACCAAATTTTCCTAAGTATTGCTTTTGATTTCAACTGACAACTACTCTGTCCTTTCCACACTAATTCATCAGAACACAGGTAATAAATTAAATTGCATAATTATAATACTACAATAAACATAAACAAGTTTGGAACCAAACGTAGTTTAGTCCTAAAAGCATTCAGCTTACTTGTAGAAAAAAGGGTGCATAAAAATGATAGAGAATAACTTATATCTGCATTTGAGAGGCTGTGGGCTTTGGTGCATTTTATAGGGGAAAGAGAAGGCATATATCAACCTAGAGAATTAGTTAAGTGAAGGTAACTTGGTTAAATGAGTAGCCACTGGACTTAAAACCAAGAGTCCTGACTCATGTAAGTAAGGCATTTAATAACAGGTGAAAGGAAAAACTTCAAGTAGATGGGAATACTGCATATTTAGCCTTCTTCACAATCTTACTTATGTCAATAGTTTGATACTAAAGACATGGCATGGCTCATGGAAATAAATCAAAAGTTGGCATTTGGGGCTAACATATCTTAACAACAAAACAAATTCATGTCAGGCACCAAACAACTACTTACTTCATCCACTTCATTGAGTTGAGGTAGAAAAAAGTTGAGGTAGATTCTCTGGAAAATTGTATAGTGCTAATCTTTAAAATTGAAGACTACACTTGCTAGCAATAATCCTTATCTGCTTCTCATTATGACTGAAAATAGCTTTAATCAGTAAGTGGTCACTGGGAATTACAGAATGAGATTTTAATTTAAAGAAAGAATATATATATATGTGTAAATATATATAAATATATATATTATATACAATGGCAAAGAAATTATATATAATATATAAATATCTAATATATTGATACATTATATTAAACACATACTGATATATTTCTAAATAATAAGTATTATAGTATTGGCTGAAATTTATATATATATATACACACACACACACATATATAGCCAATGTTACTAGACACACTGGCTATTAGTGGTTTCGTGTTGCTGACTTAGATTTAGTGTGACCCCTAAGTTTGATGTCGAAATGACACTAGAAAGTGAAGTATACCATTACTTGGCTGTTGTAGAAGATGTGATAAAGAAGGTGGAAATGCCGCTTGAAAATTTATCAGATGATCTTTCATAGCATTAGGTTGTGATTTTTCTAAAGTTCTATGGCCATCAATATATATTAGTTAATCCCCGGAAACAGAAGATCAGCAATTATGGATTATTTGTGAAGTTTACATGGGGCTGTTCATCATAAATCCAAAGGAGATAATATATCATGCATATGCAGCAGAGGCGAAACACATATTCAGAATACCTATACACAATTCAGAGCTAATGAGATCCTTTCAAAAGATGTATTGACACACAGGGTACCAAACTACTAACGCCTCACAAATGGAATCACCCCAAATTTCTTGATTGAACCAGCCCTGCCGAGAATGGCACTTCCAAGTCACTTAGTTCAGGATCTTAGTTCAGGATCTCTTGTGTTTATTTTGTCAGTAATGGCTGTGTAACATCAAATGACAAGAAGGGGTCACCAGCACTGAGTTCCTACTCTGCAAGCCAACTGGCATCAAAGCCAAGCCTACTGCCACCAAGGACTGCTGAGCCGAGGGTGTGAGGAGAACCAACAGAGACAGATGTTAAAGCAACAGAGGAAAGGGGAGCTAAAGCCATTGATCACAAGTGAGAGGGATGCTGTGAGTCACCACCAGAGGTAATGTGGAAAAGCTGTCATTTTCTGGGTAGCAACAGGAGTGCATGCTGGCATGTAGCATTCAGATGGGGTGGCTCGCACTAGAGGAATAATGTCACACTGGCCAAGAGTAAATGCACAAGTGGGATGCTAACAGCAAAAGGATTGCCCGCCAGCAGCTCCTAGGCTAGGAAAGGACTAAGTCATTCATACTGTGCCTATGGAACTGTCTGCAGGGCTCCATTGATCTTATGGTCTGCGCTCATGCACATGGCTTGAAATACCTTGAGCTCTGTCATCTATAAACACAAGCAAAGATCACTCCCTCTCTCTGTTTTAAGAAGGCTGGTGACAATGACTGCATAGGTGCAATAGGTAGGTGCAAGTTGGGGCAGTAATTAAACATTGTCTTTTGCTTCTCTCTCTTCTACCCTATGAGATATTTCAGGGGTGGAAACGTGAAACCATAATCTTAGAATGCATCGGGATAAAGAGGGGATATTTCAATCTGATCAAGTCTCTGTACATGTGATATAAATTTTTAGTGGCTATCTTGAATGACCCATTCACTAATGCCCACCCTAAAATATAAGATGCCTATCTTTGAATCCTTCCTTGTGCTTTATAGGTGTTTCTTTCATAATAATTACCTTACTCTACTTTGATATATAATAGAGTAAAACCTCAAATTTGAGGAACTTGTTCTGTGAATGTTCTGCAAGATGAGCAAACATTTCTAATAAATTTTAACTGGATAAACAAGTGATATCTTGCAATACAAGTAGTATGTGACACTGACCGTCACATGATCACAACTGAGACAATGGTTCTTCTCTCTCTCTCTCTCTCTCTCACTGCACCATTGTGTGTGATTGTCTCCCATGCTTGGATGCTCAGTCTCAGGCTGTGGTGTTTGGCAGCAGTCAGTGATCTTTCAGAACGTGGGAAGGTGCCCACAACTGGCACTAGTGTATTTTTTGTCACTTCAAAGCACCTCTGGGCAGTCCGTTGCTTTTCCATAGAAGAGTAAGCTTAGGAATGCTTTGCTTCATTCTAGGTCAGGCTGCCTGCAGATATAGACCTTTTCCTCTGCTTCCAGTTACATTAAATACAGTATTTGACAAGAGTTTATTAATATTGTACTGTAGTCAACATCCGTCCGAGTGAATATAATGGCCCCCATGCAGAAAAAGATTCCATTAAGCCAATAGAGAGCAGTGATTCCATTAGTGAGAGACAAAGTCGTCTTACACAATAACCCTCCTCTCTCTTGTCTCCCTCACACCAGCCATGAAGGTTTTGAAAGGTAACTGCAGGTTGTTTATTTTTCTTTATATTTTGTATTTTCTTTAGTATCTTTAGTATTTTGTATTATATTACAGTATTATAATCATTCTTACATGAATATTTTTGGGTTGTAGAATGAATCATCTGAATTTCCATTATTTCTTACAGGGAAATCTGCTTTGATATACAAGTGCTTTGGATGACAAGCATGTTTCCAGAACGAATTATGCTTGCAAACCAAGGTTTTACTGTATTTTGGTCATCTACTTATTCAACCATTCAGCAAGCATTTTCTGAACAGCTATAATGTGGCAGTCACTGTGCTAGGTGTTATCTTGTTAATAAACAAGACAGAAAAAGTCCTTGCCTTTATGGAGTCACAGCTCATGATGATAGATATTTTAAAAATTAAACAAATTATTGTGAAAATCACAATTCAGGTAAGTGTTAGGAAGAGATGTCAGTTGCCTAGGTTTTAGTCCCCCTGTCTAGACGGGCTTTTCTAGTCTATGTATGTCCAGGAGTGATCAGGACCATGCCTGGCACAGAGCAAATGCAAATAACAATAGTTCATTACACTGAGCTAATGAGTATAAGAACAATTTCTGGTAAGGTTGTAAGAACAATTTGATCTGTGAAATTTTAGAAGTAATATCTTTTCTTTCGCATCAGCATATTTGCTTTTCATTCCCTAAATAAATAGTAATGGAAAGTTTTTAAAAAGCATTTCTGATACAGGCTATTTTTAATGTGCTAGATTTTCAGATTTGAGCTATATTTTTGGAAATTGAGAGCAAACATTTGGTGTAGTTTACTGTAACATTTGAACCTGATTCAGAGGTTTCACCCTTTTTGATGCATAGGCTAAAATCCTATCCTACTTCCCTCATTTTAGGTGAGTGCTTATGAAACCTGCATTAGCTATTTAAAACTTTCAAATATACTTTTGAATAGGGTATAGGAGAAAATGAGAGTGAAAATGAGAGTGAAAAATGAGGATGCCTGTTGACCAGCCCTGACATCCGTAAGATTCTACTGGCCTGAACGGGTGAGTGACATATCACAAGACTCACTCATAGGGAAATTGGCCCTCCAACATAAGCTAAGTACTGTATCTCTATGCTTTCTTGAAGTTAGCCTCGGCTCATTGTTAAAGAGTTAATGTCTAGCATAGTAGGGGACCCTGAACTCTGTTCCAGCACTAAAGACAATATGCAGTCCAAATGCAACTATGACTGTGAAATATTTGAAATATTGTACCCATGGATAAATCTGAAATATCTTAATGCAGTCCTAGAAACATTGAAGAATAATACACATTTTTATGAGACGTTTTCCTTCATGAGTGACTCAGGTTTCCACATGCATTGTTATGTAAAAGTCCTCTTCTGGTTGTGTGTATTTCACTTTCTTGTTGCTTATGACCTTCAGAGATAGATGATCTCCGGAAAAAGTAAGGGCCAGAAAGAGATGGTGAATGGTTTCCTAATAAATATTTAAATCTATATTTAAGTCTGTAATTGCCCCCTTTACTCTTCACCAAGGGATGGGATTCAATCTACTGAGGTTTACTCTACTCTGGGGATGCAAATATATATTGCACTTAGACGCTCAAGGAGTTCACATTTCAATGAGAAGAAACACATATTAGGAGGGCACAGAGGATAAAAACTGGGGGCGTGGGATTTGAAGGCAGAGAGATAAGCCCAGCATCGGTAGGCAGGGATGCCCAGTACTGAACTCTGTAAATTGTGATACCAGAATGAAAGGATGAAGTAAAAGCACTGAAGAGACAGAATCACACATGACGTGTGCACACAGGTGGGGGCAGCAATGAGATAGAGCCCGGATGGCATGAGGCTCTGCAGCAGACACAAAGTTCATCCGCTAGATGTATCTAACCTTTGTAAAGCTGTATCTGCAGGGATTATTTATTTAGTTTAGGTTTGGGACATTATCCTTGTGAGAATCCAGATGCTTTGGTATGTTTTATCTTCAGAATTTAACAGAAAAGTCTATCCTTGCCTAGGGTAGCATTTGCTGCTATAAATCATGACACGCTGGGTTTTAGCTGTGGCTGTAAGCTGAATTATGTCTTTTTTTAACTTCTACTCAGTGGTCCCAGTTCTGCCCTCAGGAACTAACACAGATTAAGTTGAATCCCTCTCTTGTGTGGCAGCCCTGGAACTGTCATCAGCAGGGTCTCCTTTTCTTCACTTGCCCAGGTCCTAAGCAGCTTCAGCCATTCACAGTGATAGGGACTCTGCTCCCGATGCCATCCCGATCACCTTCCTGTGCACATACTCAAATCCACGGCATTCCTTGCAGGATAGGAAACCTGACCATGACCCGTTTCCAGAGCTGTCACAGCTAAGAGTACACAGGGCCCACGGCCCTACTCCTCCTGTGCACTCGATGTTTATGAAGACACCCCCAAATTGCTATCAGCCTTTTTAAGCAACCCCTCCTACTGCTGGTGCCTTCTGATGTACCCACACTTGGAGATTTTATTTTATCGCACGGACTTTGCAAATCTACCGGTTCCCATACAACTTCCTCCTATTTAAATGCAGGGTCAAACTTTACATTCCTCAAAACAGTAGCAACAGAGATGTCTATCACATTTCGTGGAGAAAAGGAGCATTTATTGTTGCCTTTATGAAAACAGCTGGCATCTATTGAGCTATCATTATGTGCCAGATAATGTGTTAATATTTCTAATGAATTATATCCTTAAAAAAATTAAACTATGGGTTTTATCGTAAAAATAATATGAACAGACAGCAAGACTTCAAACACTCTAAAAGGACGTAATATGAAAAGGAAATCTTTTGCTGGTACCTTACCTTACTACAGATTTCCACGCTTTGTATACCCTACCCAAAGTTTTCTGCGCATATATATTTTATATCATGTTTTTACATAATTGGTATAATACTCTGAGCTTAAATGTTTTAAATTTGAAGAGTTCTGGGTAACCATTTTGTAAAATCACATACAGGGCCATCTAAATCTTTCCAATAGCTACGTGTATTACATTGTGTGGAAGTAGCAGACCTGGCATCTCATTTAATTCTAAGAACAATTGATGCATTGAGTCTCACTATCTTCCGTAAACATACAGAAAACCGAGTCTGGAAGAATCAGCTACCTTGCCTGATGCTACACATTGGAAAAGTAACCCAGTAAGGGTTCAAACGCCTATCTGCCTGACTACTGGGTTTGACCCTTTAAAAAACAATCTTCACAGGTTGGTTTGATAATACTTCACAAACAGATTTTTTAAGTGCCTAACAGGTTTTCTTTTATAATTTGCAGTTGGTACAAGAAGATTTAAAATGCGGCTGAAGCATTTCATTATGGCCAGAAATGTTAAAATAGTTCAGACTGTCCTGACCTACTTCATCCTCCAGTTCATGGACACTAGCAGTGATTTGTCAGATTTTAACTGTAGAAATGAAATGATAAGAGTCCATATTCATGAGCATTGTTAATTTCTCTACAATTTCAAATATTTGCTACAGGTGCCTTTTGTTTTGTTTCTTTTTAACAGAAATTGTTACTGCATCCAGAAATATCTCAAGTCGTGTATTTAAAAGCTGTGTTTTATTTGCTGAGATTTTAATATTTTGATTTACCTCGTTTTGGAAAGCCATAGTTGGTCCTCTCTCCTGGACTCATATGCCATCGTTGCCTCTTGACTAAAGCTGCTAATTGCATGCAGGAAATATTAAAACATGATTATGATTTTGCTAAAAGAATAAACATGTCAAGTGTCAACAAAATATTATAAGTCTGTTGTGAGTCAAAATAGATTGCTTAAATTGGTTCCTTGCCGTGCCTGTTTGAGAAAGTGAAGAAGATACACCTGTTATATTAACACATTCACTGTGCACCAAGGCTGTTCATCTTTACCACAAACAAATAAAGGTTTTGGGTCCTCTTGCAATTCTCAGGGCAATCTGACTGACTCTGGCACCTCTCTAATCAAATATATCCGCATGATATTATAAGCTGCATTATAGTACATTAATAGCATGTAAAGTAAAATTGATGCAGCATGATGGACTGTTTTCCTGAAGCAGTGACAAACTTATCAATGATAGATGCACTAATGGATATGTTGAATTGCAATAAATATAAACGCAGAACAGCAATTGTAGAGCATTAAAAATGTCATCTTGTGAGTTTAGGTATTTATGAGGCTGAGCCAGCTGGAAACACGAGTGGTGCATTCCTACCATGCACTGCAACTCTGAGGTTCCAAGGAAAGCAGAGACCCTTTCATCAAATAGGTCAGGCCGCCGGCAAATTGTTGTCACAGCTGTGCCATTGTCAATTAGGCCTCCAATGACTCAGCCCTTTGTTTTTTCCTGCTTGCACATCTCACCCCACCTTCTCTCCGGGCTTGGGTGCTTCACTCCTGCAACCTTTCCAGCACATTTCCCCTCGGTGACTCTCCTCACATGTTCTGATTCATCTCCCAGGCATTGATCTAAAACTCAGAGCAGTGACATCAGGGAAGCATCTCAGCTACTTCAAAAGGCACTGCTATTCCTTGTGGGCTATTTTGGCATGTCAAACCCAACGGGCCAAGCAGAAATGCTCCACGGTGTTACACATTTGCCTCTGATGTGTCTGCCCAACCTTCCTGAACCCTAAAGATTTTGTTTAATGTCAGCAGAATCCAGCAGGACAGTGGTGTCCAGCGTGCAGTGGGGAACAGAGCTCCTCACATGGTTTTCCATCACACTCAAGCAAGAACCACAGCACGAGGACTGAGTCACAGACACACTGTGTGTTACAGGCAGGAAGGAAGTGGACTTAGAGGTATGTTTCTTGAGAGCTAGTGGTTGACGATAGAATTTTTTCAAACATACTGGTGTGGTGGATGAAGGAGATGGCGATATTTTTGTAGGTGCCAATCTCAATTTCAGGTCTGATCGTGGAATGTGTTATAGTTACCCAAATATGCTCCTTTCAGTTCCTGGGCTTTCATCTGCACCAAATGTTTTCATCAATTGGTGCAGATTTGTTGTCAGCATATTTAAGTAAATTACTCAATACTTTTTGGAATCAGGTGTCACAACATACTCCTGATGTGAATAGAAGATTGTCCAACTGAGGTTATTTTAGAAGATTGCTAGATTTGCAAAACAAATTAAAAAATATTTAACCATTATAATTCAGCTTAATATGAGGATAACTTGGTTGGTTATTATTGATCCTGTTTATCATCACAAAACCACGATAACTAAACTCAGTATTACATTTTAGCAGCACGTCTCTGTCATTGGTCATTCAACAAAGGTAAACAACACCAGTGACAACACTAATGAGAAAAGCAATATACAACATGACAAAAACAAAAGCAATGCCATGACATTTTTAATCTGAACATGATATCCCTCATCTAAAAGCCTAGACACATCAAAAAGGAATCTTAGAAACCTGACCCTTCCATGGATCTCTGGTTGGTGGCTTAATCAATTGTGAAATATGCAGAAATCATGTCAGCCTTTAAATCAAACTTCAATACAATGCTAAAACTCACTAAAACTTGTATGAATAATTTTGATTTTTTGTAAATAGCTAAGACAAAAAATCAAGGCCATTTCACACCAAATTGGCAAATGGAAGGGAAGTGTGAAAGAAAATTGTGAGAGTTAAATAGTTTTATTGGAATTCCTCCCACTATTACTAATCTTCAAATGCAGTTAAACAAGTCTTTATTACACATAAGTTAAAATCCAAGCAACTTTTTAACGATAAAAAAGTCATCATCCACTGCGTGAATATTCATTCATTGGATATCTATTATGCGGCAACCGAGGGATAGAAAGAGAACAAGCAAGAACCTGTACTCATAGGATCTTATGCTATGCCAAGGTAACAGAGAAGAGAAAAAAAATTTAACGTAAACAATAAAAAATATTAGCTATTGGTGAGTACAATGCAATGCAAAGAATTAAAATAGAGTCATGTCAGATGGGTAATGAGTTGCCTTCTTTACTGTGGTCGGGAAAAGCCTCTCTGAGGAAGTTGATATTTAAGTTGAAAATTACAAATGATGACAAGAAGTCAGTCATGTGAAAATAGAGGGAGAGCATTTCAAGTAGCAGAATAGTTGGTGCAAAGGTCTTGAGGTAAAGACAAGTATGTCAAAAAGAAGGCCAATTTGACAGAACCATCGATTCTTGGAGTCAAAATAGTTTTACTCTAATTATGCCATTTTTCTTTAAAGAACTTAGTTCTTTATCAAAGATGAATAAGTCACTGCCATAGTATGTCTCAATCTCTTCATAAATGGTGTGTGAGAGTGTGTGTGTGTGTGTGTGTGTGTGTGTGTGTGTGTGTGTGTTGCTTTTCCTTCAGCGGCTATCTGTCAAAGTCTTAGTCACTGTCTCTTATACTTGTCTCTGTTTTTTTTTCCCTTGAATCGCCTTGAGTCTTGAGCCACGTTGGGAGCTGACTCTACTCAAAGGCCAGTTCTCAGCCTTAAGGACACCTAGAAGGATAAACAGCCGTAAGGACATCTAGATAGGTTAACTTGGGAATATAGAAACCTGATTCAGAATAGACAAGCCAGGATGCTCTGGGCATACTGGCTCCCTAAAAAAAGAGGAAATCCTTAAGTCTGTCTTTTCCTGGTCGATTTCTGTAGCTTGAGCTAGCTGAGACAAGAAGCAGCCTTCACTTAGGGGTACACTAGAATACATTTACAACATCAGAATTGTCATCAAGGGCATGACAGGAGATATGATCCACATGTTCTTTGAATACAGTTCTGTTCCTTGGAAAGAATTTGTAGCTTGATGAATTCCTTGTTTGAAATCTGATAAGTAAATCTCTGTTAACTTAGTGATAGTATTGCTGCCTTTTATATATCCCTAGATTTTAATGAAGTCATTAAATTCATTTTTAAAGGAAGATAAAGCCAGCTACCAACCCTGACCTTGAGTGCCTCATTGACAACCACTTTTCATATAATAGAAAACATAACTTTGAATGGCAATTTTAGTTAATTTTTTCTCTGGAAAAAAAAACCAATAAGTTAACTTCAATATGACTTAGAGACAGTCTTTCAAAAGTGACAGTTTGGGAGATCCCACAGTGGGGCCTAAAGGCTCTTTCCTGTGAGGATCCTCCCACTGAAATGTGTCAGAGAAAGCAAATGACCAGAGGATGGTCTCTCCATTATTTTCTGAAGCCAGTTCATTTTTCTTCCTAAAAATGAAATAGAATCTATACAAGCTTCTCCAAGTTGCCTACATATACCACATGGTCTAATTTGTTTAGTATATTCAAGTATTCACAAAGATTAAGCCTCTACTATGTCTCAAGGATTATCCCAGTTCCTGAAGTCATAAAGCAGTAATTCACTACGTAGCTTCATTTCCCCAAAGAGTATACTTTGAATTCAAAATATTGGTATATAGTAGACCTTCAGTCAATTTTGTTAAAAATAAAAATAAACAATCCTTAGTACCTAAGTGAGTAGATCATAAAGAATAAAGGCGAGAAGGAAAACTAATACTTTTATCGGAAGGTTGTGTAGTTTTGGGGCACCTGGGTGACTCAGTCGGTTAAGTGTCCAACTTCAGCTCAGGTCATGATCTTGTGGTCCGTGTTCGAGCCCCAGATAGGGCTCTGTGCTGACAGCTCAGAGCCCGGAACCGACTAAGGATTCAATGTCTCGCTCTCTCTCTGCCCTTCCCCCACTCACGCTCTGTTTCTTTCTCTCAAAAATAAATAAACATTAAATTTTTTTTTAAAAGGTGGTATAGTTTTATTCTAATTTATTCTTATTCTGGTATAACTCACAGCCATAGCAGTTTACTTCGGGGTTGTGATATTTTCATCCCCAACCGGCTTGTGACACAACTGTTTTTCATGGTAAGTATAGGACCAGCAAGGAAAACCGCTAGCAGTAACACAGCTGCCTGACAAGTTGAGGGCTAAAACAAGACTTATGAAACTAACAGCGCAGAATCTTGGTTCGCTGTGCTGTGCTGAGGATACAGAACCTGAAAAGTGAGGCTCTGAGCAGCCTCACATCTACATGGCTGGCAAGAGAAAGCAGGGGCCAATGAACGGCAGCTAGCCCAGAATGAGCAAAGCAGCAGTGAGTGCAGGCCTGTAATGAGCTGTTTTTCCTCTTCTGCGGTTCTAGTTGTGAGAGCAGGAGCAGAGCCCCTGACGAGTGCCAGAGAGAGGAGAGGGCAGGAAAGAACCTGGAGACAGAGGCCCTTGCTGTAGTTGGCAAACAGTTTTCTTTTTTTTTCCCCCAAGGTACAGAAAATTCAAAACTGGAGCTTCTAGAAGCACCAATGGTGCAAAAGGGATCTTACTGTCCTCCGCATTTGCTTATTCAAAATTATGCAAACCACATTAAATCCCAATTCATGTTCAAAATGTCAGAGTAATGTGAGAATTTTAAGGAGAGTCTTGTAAGGCAGCTTAATTATTTCCATAAACATTTTCAATTCCTTCATAACAACACTAATTGTCTAATAAAATATTTTGTGTAGTAATCTGATATCCTAAGACTGCATCTTCACATTCGGACTGATATAATCATTCTAAAGACCATTATAATCTTGACTTCTAAGCACAAGTTCCAATATAACCTCTAAGAGAAGAGCAAATGGCGAAGATCCAGAAGTTTCTTATCACCACCTCAGTAATTCCTCAGGCCAACTAGTATGATAAAAAACTTCAAAAAAATAATCCATTTCTTTACTGCCAATGTGTGCTTTTTAAAAATGATGTTTAAAATTAAAAACACTACAGCTGGTTCGCTTACTTGAGCTCAGCAGCATAAAAGATAAAATAAGAATGGCCATGCTTACCTTACCTTTCCTGGGTTCTTGTGTTTATGTCAGTACCTCTGCGTGGCATCAGTACCCAGAAGACAAACACATTCACAAAAGGAGAAGAATCACTGCTCCCTGCCTGCTCCCCAGAACATTCATTCAACCTATTAACATTTTTTATGCGCCTTCTAGGTGACAGAAATTATACTAAATTCTGAGTTAATGAAAAAAAGATATAGCCCCTGTTTTCAAATAGTTCACAGTCTTTTGAAGGAAATGACAAGCTGACAGACTGGAAAACTAGAGCCAAGGCAGACCTATGCACAGTCCTGAGTCTGCAGAGGGGGTGAAGGTGGGATCAGAAAAGTCTTCCTGACAGCTTGAGCTAAGTGTTGAAGGTTAAGTTGGAATTAGCCAGGTGGGGAAAAAAGAGGAAGGGTTTTAGGCAGAGGAACAAACTTGTGCCAAGATTCAGAGGTGTGAAAAACTGTGAGGAGGGTGAGAGAGGAGACTTGTGGTCCCTGGTAGGAAATGTGGGTCTTCAGCCAAAGGTAATGGAGTGTCACTTAGGGAAAGTAACAAGATCAGATTTCCACTTTCTAAAAGGTGCCTCTGGTGGCCTGCATGGGATGCAATAAAGATGCCCCAAACTGGACAAGCAAGAATCCAGATAAAGCCCTGGAAAAGTCTGAATTTCTGCAGACATTTATCATCATCGCCATCACCATCACTAACATTTGTGAGGGTTTGCAATATGATAAGTACCATATATACATTATCTTACTTGATTCACACAATAATAATAGTGCCATTATTATGTCCATTTATGCCCTAAGGAAAGTGGGTAAGAGACTTGCCCTCACAAAGCAGTAAATGGCAAAGTTATGACTGAAACAAAGGAGGTCTGATATTAGCATCCCATGCTTAACTACAGCCCTACATTGCTGCCCGTGATTTACTGAATCTGAACAGTAGTTGAGTTACCAAGTTTTGGGTAGAGATCTATCACTTTTTTGGGATATAAAGCACTCAGGTTCTAGGTAGGCAGGGAGGGGGTTGTGTCCACTCTTAATAATCAGAGAACCTCAAAAATCATGTGTCCTCCATCCCTATATACTCAAGAGACAAAAAAAAAAAAGGAAAAAAATATTCAAAACCATGTAGTACAAGAACATGTTTTGTGACCAATATATGAAGGTTAAACACATCGGACTCCCAACTAGAAACCTAATAAAGATTTTATCTGAAAGGAAAACAAAAAAAAGGCAAGAATAATCAGTTGCTCTCTTTCCTCACAGACCTCTGAACTACTATTTTAATGACCCAGATTTTATTCCTAATAGTTGTATGTTTCTTTAATTCCAACTTGTTCCCTCTGACTAACCCATTCCCTATGAAAAGAATGTTATATTCATACTCTTGTGCATATGTTACCTTATCAAAATATTGACTATTGAACTTAGTATTTTATTATTTTGAAAAGATATGATGATAGTGCTCTATAATAAGCACATTTTATTTGAAGTGACAGTTTCCAGACCCATTCATCCAAGCAAGAACTTCATTATTTCTGGCAAAGATCCCAGAGAGAATCTCCATAACTCAAAAACTTGAATATCACTTTTGTTGGGGACCAACCACTGTAATAGTGCCAAAAGTGCTAGAAATACACATACTCCCAAATCAATCTTAGGAACAACAATGGATATAGCAGGTAAGAATCTAATTTCTTATTTCAAATACACTCTGTTTAGAGATATATCCTTATAGTCAGGAATAAGACTTTGATCACAAACAAAACACAGTATTTGTAGATCTCCAATAGAATTTAAGTCTACATTTTACGGCATAGAAATCCTTTGTCCTTTTCTACACCTAAAATTAATCTATTCCGTGTTTTTTAAAGAACCACAAACCAATTTAATGAAAACACCGGAGTAAATAATGCTCATTTCAGCCCTTGCTAAATTAAACAAAATTTTCAGATACTAAAGTACAAATAAAATCAATGTACTAAGAATCCTTAATTATAATATTAACATGATACTCCTTATTGTTATTACTTGACTTTGTTAAACTTAAATTCATATTGGTGAAATAATATTTAAGTTTTGTTTTTCAAATTATTTTGAAGCGAAGGGATAAGTTAGATGCCATGTAATGGACTGTAAGCCCTTTGAGAACAGGGACCATGTACATTGATTATTTCATGGCTAGCCCAATAAGGCCCTCCACCTAAACAGTGCTTGCTAAATATTGGTTGAATGAACAAGTGAATGGAAAAATTAATGAAATAATGAAATAAAAAGAATTTAAACAATATCTTGATAATTCAGACAAAATTGGTTTTTTGTTTTGTTTCATTTTGTTTCGTTGCAGGGCAGGAAGGAAGATTCAAAAGCCTGGGTTATTGAACTTAATTGTCCATTATAATTGAATTCATAGAATAACTTGACTTAAATTCACAAGATAATTTCTTTCCAATTACAGACACAATCATCTGATATGGGCACAGTGCCAGCATGAACACTGGATCACTGTGATCACTCAGAACTAGCTCTGTTTTATTTGATTTCCTATTCTTTCCCAGCAGATAAAATTATTTCTTGGTTAGAATTGATATGTATGACTCCTCATCTCCAATTCTCCAAGCAATCAATGGGTTAAACAAAATGTCTTGATTTTGATCAAGACAAAATAAAATTGAATTAAACTATGTTTAATCCAATTTCTGATCAACAATTTCTTATCACTGTCATAGGTTTAAAAACATTTGCTAACTTGGGATGAAACATACCTTCTTACATGTTTATTTTCCTGACATTTAAAGAGACAACTCTCTTTCTGACTTAAAAAATCTGAAAGAAAAAATGTATAATGTTTATCTTGTAGTCTAGGTAATTAATCTGTGATCATTTTTAATCTGTGATATTTTTATCCTACCTTTATAATCAACATTTTTCTCTTAAAAAGGGAAAAAAATAAGCCAATCACAAAGGAAATGAGGAATAATTACTGTTAATAAACACAAAGTGGTACTATATAGGAACATAGGTCAAGGAATAAACTAATATCTACTTAGAATCTTAAAAATTAAAGTATCTTTTCCTGACATGATTCCAGGGACTTCATGAAATATTTGTCCCTGTCACTAACTCTTGCAACTTTCATGGTTGTGTGGTTGTTAATTAGTTCACAGCATAGCGTGAATTCTCTACAGGCAAATACTCATGGGTCCACCTTGATCACTTTTTACCCAGCATTTATTTGGAAGAAATGAGTAAAAACAGTGCATTAATAGATTTCCTATAAATAAATATCTTGGGTATTTTCACCAACTCCAAATATTAAAGTTTTCAAAAAAACTTTCCAAAAAACGTAAATTATGTCATTGTCTTTGAATTACGGAAAATTCTCAGAATTCAATGCAACAAAGTTTAACTTACCTTAAAGAGATTTGTTTTCATAAACTCTTTTTCCCCTGACCTCGGTTCTCCAGCTGAAGGCAATGCAGAGACTTCCTCTCTTCTCTTCCTCTTCCCTGAGACTCAGTGGGTTGAAGGGTCCCTCTCTGTCTGTGATAAGCGCTGCGGAAGACTCTCCGAGTTTGTCTTCACTCCTGATGCCACACACCTTTTCTTGGCACTTCATCTGGTCCCAAGGGAAAATTCCTGCAGAAATTTCCTTCTCCATAATCTCTTGACAGATGGCTGTGCTGGCAAGAGCCTTAACTCTTAGGAGCACTTTAATAGGCTTTTATTCTCCCGCACTGCCTCCTCACAGGTTTTATTTTTTAATGGCACATTGGTTGATGCCTCAATGTCCCAAAGGGCCAGAGCATCACTGTCCCCTTGTAGGACTTTCAGCTACTCTGCTTTTCTGTTCTTGATTTCCATAAATTTGCAAAACTAGTCTCCTTTTAATATTTCATTATTTTTCTGCCTCTATACCTTGAGGCAATGGGAAAAAAGACTCAATTGTTTAAAGTGCAAACTGAGTAAATATTGAGCTGTTTAAATACAAATAAAGTGATTTTGCATGGGCATTGATAAGGTTGTAAACCAGAAAAAACAAAATCGTCCAATTATCAGTGTTCTTGACATGACACATATTCCTCCGATAAATGCCTTTCGTGTGTAATTTCTCTCTCCCTCTCTCTGACTCTCTCTCTCTCTCTCTCTCTCTCTCTCTCCCTCCTTCCTTCCCTCCCTCCATTTTTTTCTCTCTTCAGTCTTTCTGGGGAAATAAAAAAGAAACATACTCTGAAACTAGAAGGTCAGTTGTCACCTAGAGGATGTCATGTAAGATAGTAAACAGAATACTTATTTCTCAATTCTATCATCCTTATCCTTGAACATGATGAAAATAGAGATGATTCAAAATAGGATAGCAGACTAAAATGCCTGTAACTTTAGGCAAGGAATTTGAGCTAGGTATAAGATAAGGAAGGAGTGGTGTGGACTGTCGCAAACTGGAGCAGGTGTGTCCATTTCCAAAGGACAGTGGCCACTCATCTCCAGCCAGTCACTGTCTGGTGGGAACTTGAACTGCATTATGAGAGTTATCTGTTTTTCACGAGAATCCCCATATCTGGATTTTTATGTGGAAAACCTCATGCTTTTTAAATGTTACAGGATACAATGGGAACTAACCCCCACACCTGTGGCCCAGCCACAGCGTGAGTATTGCCATATAATGTCTTCGGATGCAGAATAAACTGAAATGAAATGCAATGCGTTTTGCAAAGCACTGCCCTTTATTAATTATGAACTCTTTTCTCATATGTGAAAGTGATGATAACAATGTAGACTAGTTAATTCAAGCAAGAAAGAACCCTATAATTATCTTTATTAAAGACCTTAGGAAGGACAATTAGCCAAAGAACCAATAAGTGGTGTGGGCAAAAAGTAGCTCAAATCTGGATGAGAAGGACAAGGTTTACTAAAAATAATAATAAAAAGTAATTTAATGAAGACAGAGTGAGAAATTTGATTTTATTCTGTTTTATCTGGATCTCTTTCTCATTACCAAGTACTAATATGTGTAATAATTTTTTTTCTAATTGTACAATTCATGTCAATGAAAGCTCAAGCAGAAAATAGAGGGTTTTTTTTAATTCTGACAATTCTATCACTAGTAAAATATTAGTTTAAACCTTCCGGAAATTGTCTATATATACACATATACATATTCATATGTGTACAGATTTTATATACATGTATTTCTGCCTTACATATATATTTGCCTCTCTTTATAAAAATTACATATTGACTATATTATTTGCTACATACTAACAATATACTAATATATTATCAGTCTGTTTTTTCATGTAATACTAAATATAGTATTGACTTTTCCCTGTTTTGATAAATAATCACAGTGTGATATTTAACTGGCTACATTGTCTGGATATAACATAACTTACTTGGCTTACCCCCTATTACAAGGTAAATTTTCTGATTTTTTTTCTTTACAATAAAGTATCTCTAATTAACAACTGTTCCCTTAACTTTGTGTGTATCTATTATATCTTATCATGTCAAAATATATGCATATTTCCCTCCCAAAGGTTGTACCAATTTACAATCCTACAACTATGATAAGTGAATTCATTTTCCCTCCTCATCAAAATTGGGTATAATCTATTTTAGGCAGAAAATAGATCACATAATATTCTAAAACTTATAAAAGAAGTCTTAATTTCAGATATACCAGCTGAATTACTATTTTCCTTAATGTTTTTTCTTGTGATTAACTGGAACAATAAATTTATCCAGAGCTCCACAGAGTCAGAAAAAAACTAACACAAGGCAATGGGAACCAACCAGAAAGATGTCTGTGGCCTGATAGCTAAAGTACTTGGACACCTGCCAGCAGCAAAGGGCCTCTCCCTTTTTGGGTCTCTGATACCTGGTGATAACCGATGCTTCATGCATTGGCACTTGGGATGGTTAATTTCATGTGTCAATTTGACTGGGTCACTGGGTGCCCAGATATTTAATTAAACATTATTTCTTGGTGTGTTTGTGAGGGTGTGGCCCAAAGAGACTAGCATTTGACTCAACAGACTGAGTAAAGCAGCTTGTCTTCCCCAGTGTGGGTGGGTATCAGCCAATCCACCAAAAGCCAGAATAGAACAAAAAGGAAGAGGAAGGGAGAATTCATTCTTTGTGCCTGACTGTTGAGCTGGAACATCAGTCTTCTCCTGTCCTTGGACTAGACCTTCAGGCTTGGACTGGAACTATACTATTGGCTTGCAGCTTACAGGTGGCAGACTGTGGGACTTCTCAGTCTCCACAGTCATGTAGTCAATTGCTCATGCTAAATAAATCTATCCGTCTCTGTCCCTGCAGATGGACGATGATAGAAATCCTATTGGATACCTGACCAATACAGTATTGATTAAATTGGGAAAGTGGGGGAGTTTGTGAGCTGTTAAACCCTTTTCAATAAATAGACTTTTAAAATCAAGGACTGATTGTGATATACATATGTCTGGGAAGACAAATGTAATGCTAACACTAGCAGGCATTGCAGCTTTATTCAGAGTGCAAGAAACATAGAATAAAACATTCTAGATATTCTAGATAGAAACATCCTTTTATAGGATGTGATTTTGGAAGGACCTACTTGGCTCAGTAGTTGCCATGCACTGGGTCCTTTATAACTGTTCTCAGGAGCTCATCTATCCTTGCTCTGAGAGAGCTCAATCATCCCTCTGTGAGACATGATTCCTCTCAGTGGACCCCAAATCACTGAGTGGCACTGGGCAAATAACCTCCTGTACTTCAGTTTCCAATCTGTAAGATGAGAATGATAATTGTAGGACTCACTTCATACTTGTTATCATAAAGATTAAATATAAAATACTTAGATGATTGTCTGGCACAGATAGGACCTTATAATTTTTTCTTACCATTACTGTACTTTGTACTGTACTTTCTCATTGTACTTTGTGGTTTTTTCTTTTGTTTTTTTAAGTGCATTTATTTATTTTGAGAGAGAAAGAGAGTGAGTGCACTCACATAAATGAAATAGAAGCAGAGAGAGAGAGAGAGGGAGAGAGAATCCCAAGCAGGCTCCACACTATCAGCACAGACCCCAAAGGAGGGTTCGAGATCACAAAATGTGAGATCATGACCAGAGCTGAAATTAAGAGTTGGACGCTTACCTACTGAGGCACCCAAGCACCCCACCTCTGCACTTTGTAATATGTTTCTCTAGTTTTACAAACCCGAGTATATTAAAATAATTTATATCTTTGATGTATTCCCAAAAGGTAAATTCCTCGAGATGGAGGTCTGTTTTCCTTCATTTTTACGCCACCAAAATTAATACTTTGTCTAGAAAATATTAGGCCCTGAATAAATATTTCTTTAATCGTGGGTAGGGAAGCAAATGGAAAAACAAATGAATACATTTGTGGCCAAAACATCAGGTTGGATATTTCCTATTATAGTTCCTCTTTCTGGATCCTAGCTTCATTCTTTAATTCGTTGTAATGTCTTTAAGAAGTATATACACTCGAGTTAAATTAGAACCAACGAAGATTATACCTCAGGTCAACAAAAAATATATTGAAACCCAATCATAAACAAGGCTCTTATTATTTCAGGGCAGTTTCCTCATTAATGACCTGTTTGTCACAGAAGACCTAAAGCATGGAAACTGATGCTATAATTAGGACAGGCAGAATATTGGTCTTAACCTTAAAGGGAATATATTTAGTTTTGTGTGAAGGATCATGATTTAGTGTCTAAGTAAGAGCATTATCAAAATGTGATCACTAGGGACGAAAGCTGCTGTCTGTAAAACAGGTTATCAGTGCGAAGGTGGAAGCACATGACCTAAACAGTTTAGCTGTTGTGCTTCTGAGACCTGTGGAAATGCCAAAGGCTAAGGGAATTCTCATATGTGATCCAGATTAATTTCAGAGCGGTTTTTAAAGTTTACGAAGAAATTACCTTTTCTTGTTTCCTCCTTTTAATCAAGCTATGGACTGTTTATACCACCGATTAATAGTTCTGACTTACTATCCAGGTGTCATTAATGTGAAAAACAGCTCCTTCTGCATGATTCTGAAGGTAACAAATGCAATCTCAATAATGAACTTTCACAAATTTCAACCGCTTTCAATTGAAATAAACATTGAAAATTACATCTTCCATATAAGCAGGGAGAAGAATTTAGGATAACTGTACGCTTGTTGCAGAAAGGCTATAGTGATATTTCAGCATGCAATTAAACGCTAAATATACAGAGAAAGACAATGTATTTTATGTAATCATTGCTTGATTTTGTATTCAAATTAAAGGACAAAAAAAAGATTTTAGTCAGATAGTCTTTAAACATGGTTGTGTGTGTGGGAAAAAAAATGAGTACAGAATTATCAAGGATGGTTTATATGTCCAGAAGTTGGTCATACTTTTTCTTTACCTACACACCCTAAAAGATGAATTGAATTTTACTCAATCTTCTATTAAAGTGTCAGGCAAAATAAGTTTTCATATTGTTATTTAAATAAAAGTAGAGAATGCTAGATCTTAAAGGGATCTTATAGCTCATCAATTCAATTCCCTTCTTTTTACTGAAAAGGAAGGGGGGATGAAATCAGTTATTAATAGATTTCCCCAAAATTACAGTTAATAACTGGTACAAAAAACCTCAATCCCAAGTTCAGTCCCTTGAAATATAAAACTTTCTTCTGCAGACAAAGGTAAGCTTTGATTACCATAGAGTTGAGAACTTCAATTTAAAAAGATCTAACCTTGACGTGAACACATTTCACTAGGAACCACCATGGGAAATCATACGCCATCCCAATACTCCCCTCTGTGAGTCACACTGTATAAAATGGAAGGGGATGGCAATACCTGAATAAAAATAAATCAACTGTGAGCACGCTCTCACCCAAGACTAACATGTATCCACCTATTAAAGTATGAGAATAATTCCATACTAACTTAAGTCCCTCATGTGCACACCCTGATGCCCTCCACTGGGACCTCAGCCTCCCAATAATTCAGCAACCAAGGTATTGAGTACTAGCATGATAGGAATCTCTAAGACCCGACTCTGAAACTGGCTTCCATTCATTCATTGGTGTTCACAGTTGTTAAATATGTTAGTATTACCCCTGATCCACCTCCTCCCTCTCCCTTCTGTATGTGTAAAATGGCAGCCTTCAATTCAGGTTTCCCAATACGTCCCTATTTACCTGAAGATAAACTAGGCATAATAAATAAGTGCTATTCAACACATTAGTAAGAATCAGATGTTTCAATGTCTAATGTTCCATTGAAAAGTCTGCTAATGTGTTACTCTGAAAAAGTCTAGGATAACTGTTGAAAGATTAAAAGACACTTACATTGATAAATAAGACTCAAAGCAGATAGTCTAAGGCTTCCACCACAAATTATTTTCTTGTGGTACGACACTGTGCCCTGAACCAGTGCTATCAACGTACATTGTTCCTGCTTCAATCCAATAGCATCGTGGACAAGTTAAGAGTCTTCAAAGGTAGAGGAAAAGTCTAATTCCTACCTCCAGGATTGCCCCTAAATCCTTTGAAAACTTAGACCATCAAACTGATGAAACATTTATTTTAAAAAGTATTCAAAAATCTGTAGGGGAAAGTAGTCAATGAATATCTCCCCCTGTAAAAAAGAAAGATAACCGTGGAACCAAGTTGGGGCTTGAAATAAAACAGAAAGAGGAAATGAGGACTATAACACAATATTACATAAAAGACAAACCAGCACAGAAGAGAGAAAATAATGTGTAACAGGGAGGGATCCAAACCAATGTAAACAACTGCAAAGGGTCTTACTGGCAGATTGTCAGACATAGAATTTGAGAATGACAGAAATATTTAATTGTAGAGTAATACTTAAATGATGTTTTACCTCAAGAAAATCATCCCAGTGAAGAATGTGAAAATGGTTGGGCAGCTGTGTCCACCCCTTCTAACAAAAGCCCAGCTGCAGGAAGAAAAGCCAGAAACAGAGAGGAGACAAAGAATAATGAATGAGAGGATGAAATCTAGAAAGAAAGAGAGAAATTAAAATGAGACAGTGAAAAATTAAGCTGCAACTCAGAAAGATAGGCCAGAAAAAAAGCTTTAAACAAACTGTAGTAAATGTAATTTAGAATGTTTTTAAACTCAACTACTGAAAATAAGTCTTTCTGGAAACTAATTTGTAAGACTGGCAAATACTTGGAATTCTTGTCCCACTGTAGAATAACCGAAAGATGGCCCCATGCACAAACCATGTGGGCCCTGGGTCCACAAGGGCTATTTATGAAGTGCCTGTAACTGAGAAAATGGGTGAATATTTGGATGTGTTTCTCTGGTTATCTGACTGAAACAAAATCCAAAGAATCCATAGTTCTCTGATATACAAGAAAGGAAAATACAACTCCATATAGAAATTATGGTAATGGTCCAGAGTCTTACAATTTTATAGTAAACAAATGTAGACTAAGAGGGGCGACTCAGCACAATGGATGGGCCCAGCAAGCAGACTACCTATATTTGAAACCTGTTCTACCTACTTCCTAGTTTTGCATCCTTACAAAGTTCCTTAACCCTATTCAGCTTCAGGATCCTTGCAGCTAAAATGGGAATAATACTGATGCCTAACTGACAGGTTTATGTTGAAGATTACATGAGCTAATCATTAGTACTGTGTTTGCCAGACTCCCAATAAATGATAACTCTCATTATTTTGTGTATTCTGTATGCCGTCTTGGTATACTCCAAAAAGGTCTGCTTTGTTGTTGTTGTTGTTGTTTTCTTAAATGTTTATTTATTTTTGAGAGAGAGAGAGAGAAAGAGAGACAGCATGCGCACGAGTAGGGGAGGGCAAAAAGAGGAAGACCCAGAATCCAAATCAGGCTCCAGACTCTGGGCTGTCAGCACAGAGCCCAAGGTGGGGGTCCAACTCACAAACCACGAGATCATGACCTGAGCCAAAGTCGGATGCTCAACTGACTGAGCCACCCAGGTACCCCTGCTTTGGTTTGTTTTATATTTAGTGCCTTGTTTTTAACACATAAAATATAAAAATCAGTAACTATTAAACAGCCTAATATGCCTGCAATGAGTTAATAAATAAATGTGTGTTGAGCACTTTTGCTAAGCTCACAGTGCAGTGGATAATCAAATAGAAAAAGTATGGACCCTGCCCAAATTTGCTTATTAAGTGACCTATTCCACAGAGTACATCTTAGCGTGGTAGTAGGTAGTACAAAAATCTAAGTTGGATAGATATTAGAATGCAGGGTAAATCAGTGGAAACCAGGGTAGTTGGAGAAGGCTCTGGGGAGAAAGTAGAGACAAAGTAAGCTTCAGAGGATGTGCATGATCAAGACAGGCATAAAGCAAAAAATGTGCTTCCTACTAAGAAAAATAATATTAGCAGTATTATGAGTGATTATGGAATACAGTTAACCCTTGAAGGATGTGGAGGCAGGGGGACTGACTCATTGCAGAGTTGAAAATCCGCATACAATATTTGATACCCCCAATATTTTGATATAATATTCCATACCCAGTATGCTATGAATTGCCTACTGTTGACCAGAAGTCTTTCCAATAACATAAACAGTCAATTAACACAGAGTTTGTATGTTATATGTATTATATGCTGTTTTTTTAATAAAGTCAGCTAGAGAAAAAGAAAATATTATTAAGAAAATCATAAGGAAGAGAAAATACATTTATGGTATGTACTGTATTTATCAAAAAGATCCACGTATAAGTAACTCAGGTAGTTCAAACCCATGTTGTTCAAGTGTCAATGGTATACTGGAGACTGGCTGGACTAAATGAATGGAGATTTCTGAATGGAGAAAAAAAGGGGTGATGGGTTATTTTATAGAGTTGGGGTAGACCATGGAGGGCTTGAAGAGCAAGAGGAATTTTCACTTGAGATAGTAGAAGATAAGGATTGAATGTTGTAAAGCGAAGTGATAAAAACAGTGTTTCATAAAGACGGGTCTTGTTAAGGTATGCAGGCAGATCAAAATCAGGAGAGACAGGTGTAAGAAGCTCAGATGATAGTGCAGTTATCTAGGTGCGACCGATGCCACACTGACTCAGGTTGGACAGAGAGAAATGGAGGTTTTACTGCGAGTGAAATGGCAGTCACTGGAGGGCTTTGAGCAAAGGAGTGAAATTATATGATTTATCTTTTAGTAAATCTCTCTGTTCAGTTTAGAATACATTGGAAGGGTCAAGAGGGGGAACAGGAACACCTGATTGGACCCCATTTAAATAGTTCAGGGGGAAAAAAATCCTGGTGGCTTGGATCTCGTATAAGTGGAAGAGGTGAGTAGTTACAATCATTATATTGTGAACAGGTTCCATAGGCATGTATCCTAGGCTATCATGAAGGACTCTATCTCTGATTCAATGCTCTACTGCCATAGTCTTGAAATTCTTAATAAGTTTTTAACAAATGGCCCTATATGTTCATTTGCACCAGGTGCTACAAAGTATGTAGACAGTCCTGATTGTGAGTTTAAAGATAAGAGGATTTACTGATGTATTAGAGTTGGGAGTATACGAGAAAGAAAGAAATCAATGATTACTCTGAGGTGTTTGGCCTGAATATTTGGAAGAATGGATTTTGTGAGATGGAAAAGACCGCAGAAAGCATAGAATTATTGAGGAAGGATCAGCAGCTTAGTATTGGACATACATAAGGTTTTAGATGTTTATTAAGCATCCAAGTACATATATCTGGGGTTAAAAGAGGTGTTTCAGGCAGAAGATGTAAGACTGAAGTGATCAATAGCATTTGGAAGTCATTAACCTGAAAGAGAACATCTATGTAAGGAGGAGAAATATGGAAGAGAAGTCTAAGTGCTGAGCTAGAAAGCAGTCCAACCTAGAAATGGCAGGTGATGAGGCACCAGCAAAGGTGACTAGGCATGATTAGTCATAAAGATATCAGAACAGTCAGATGATTGTGTTATACTGGAAACCAAAGAAAGAAAATATATCCAGAAAAAGCTGATGGTAGTTCAAGTAAGAAGAGAGTTGGGATATGAGCAGTGACTTTAATGAACAACATGGAAGTCATCAGTGATAAGAGTTGTTTCCATGGAGAGGTGGAGGCAAAAAAAGCCTGAGTAGGTTATATTCAAGAGAGCAAGAGAGGAGAGGACTTGTCATCTATAAGTATAAACAACTCTGAAGAATTTTGCTATAAGCAATGCAAGAGGCAGCTGGAAAGGAAAGTAGAGGTTGGTACCATGGAGAGGGAAGGAAGTCTGGATGATCGAGGTCAAAAAATGAAATGTGATTTTAGATTAACAGCTCAATTTTAGGTGCATGGAGTCTGAGATTGTGGTGAGCCAAATGGAAATGTCCAGTTGGCATCTAGAAATGTAGGGATAAATATAGTCTGAGGAAACAGAATTGAAATTATCCATAGTTTAAATTTTTTTCACACATAAGTGCATTTGGGGCTATAAAAATGCATTTGCCTGGAATAAAACTATATAGAGAACAATAGAGAATTGAAGATACCAATATTCTGAGTAAAGTAATAAAACAAAGTCAAAAGCACTGGGCTACTTTCCCAACTTTAACTCCATTTAGGTGTAGATGTATTTCCAGTGGCAAATTAAGGCAATTATCTGAATAATTAAATACTGACACAAAAGCTTTAGTCCAAATTAGCTAGATATTTTACATAAAAACAGTCTCTATTATATATGAGAAAGTCTATTATTGGATTCACTTTTTTCTGCTTTGCTCAGTCTACATAGAGAGGTTACAGGTGATTTACATTCTGTAAGGAATATTGTTTAAAAATGAAACAAGTGGCAGGGGGTGCTTAGGCGACTCAGTTAGTTGAGGGTCTAACTTCAGCTCAGGTCACGATATCACAGTTTGTGACTTCAAGTGTGGTGTCCAGCTCTCTGCCGACAGCTCCGAGCCTGGAGCCTGCTTCAGATTCTGTGTCTCCCTCGCTCTCTGCCCCTCCCCCACCCCACTCTTTTTCTCTCTCTCTCAAAAAATAAACATTTAAAAACAATTAAAAAATAAAAATAAAACAAGTAGGGCACCTGGGTGGCTCAATGGGTTAAGGGACTGACTTCAACTCCATGGTTCATGATTTCGAGCCCTCTGGTGAGCCCCACATCCAGCCTGGCATGGAGCCTGGCATTGAGCCCCACATGGGGTTCTTCGCTGATAGCACAGAGCTTGCTTGGGATTCTCTGTCTCCCTTTCTATCTCTGCCCCTCCCCTACACGTATGCTCTCTCCCTCTCTCTCTCTCAAAAATAAACATTTAAAAAATAAAAAAAAAATAAAGTAAAACAAGCTAAAACTCACTACCTGCTAAATGACATCAAGGACTTCATCATCTACTTGGATTACCACATCCCTAAATATCGGACTTCTAGAATGAGATGAAGGACTAAACCAGACAACATAATTGGGGCTAACGCATACTATTTGTCAAAATGTGTGTAAGTATCAATGAAGGAAACTGAGCAGCAATGATTGCTTTTCACTAAGGATTCAGCAAAATCCTCACATTTCTGGCCTAATGCGCCTTGTAACCTTTAAAACCAAATCAAAGGGGTAATAGCTTTCCAAGCAAAAACACCACACACACGTGCACACATGCAAAAGAAAATGAAGGCCAGGCAGACAGCCCTAGAAGCGGAAGGGAAATTTCGGCCTTGTTCATAGCAGGAGCAAAGTCAGTCACGTTACTCACTGAAATGACACTGATGGCACCTACTCACACCTCAGCAGGTGCACACTGCTTAGAGCAAACGCAACAGTTCAGATCTGGGGTGTTGGAGGCTCATGTTTCTCTTTGTTTTCCAAGATGATCCCGCTGACAATGATTACTGTCTACGGATTGTAATCTAAGAAGCATTATATGGAAACATAAGAAATGTCACATTGGAACTGACAAACGAGTCTTCTTATGGCTGTGACAGTGGCACCAAGGGACGCTTTGTGGCAGAGCGTGAATGTTACTCTAGCAACCAAAAGAATATTATTACTTTTTTACCTCAAAAAAGTTCTCCCCCCACTTTTTAAGGCATTTCAATAAAGAGCTCAAGAAGAGGAACCTGGGAAGCCAGCCAGAAGAATGTGCTCGGCGTAGCCCTCTTTCTCTGGGCCCCAGAAGGTGGCAATAACAGCTTCCCTTCCGTGCCTTGGGGGAATGCCTTGGGAAACAGGGAATTTTCACCAGGAAAAACCAGCACATCACAGTTCTTCTATGCACAGAGTGTTCTCTCTAATGTCATTGGCTAAGCATACGTGATAGCTATAGTTTTTCAGATAGCCAACAAAAGATTCCCCCAAAACCTTATTTCTGCTCACCTCTGATCTTGGCCTGGGCATTCACAACAATTGCAACCAGACTTTCTCAGCCCAAATTCCTCATCTTAGCCACAGAACTCAGAAAGTAATCCAAGGGACAAAATTAGCACCTTTCTGAAAGCAGGAGGCAAGTTCATTTATTATATACAGAGGATGCTTTAGGGCGTGAGTGCCCCTCCTGAGAAAAGCTGGCTGGATTGTGGTTGGGTCTGAGAGGGGAGATCCCAGAAGGCAAATGATGGATGTTGAGAGACAGAAAGTGTCTTTCCAGGTGGCAATGAGGAAGCCTGGAACCAATGGTGAGTATGTTCCTTAGCTATATGAAGGTGTCTGTCTGCGTAGGAGGGAATGAGACCACTTTACAAGGAGCAGGGTAGACCAGTGAGAGTGAAAGGCAGAGCCAGAGGCCATGAGAGACCTGACAGTATTGTTAGAGTCTCTGAACTCAAGAGACCCAAATCCAGATCCACTCATGAATTCACTGGTCACATGAGCTGATGGATTGTATTTTTCCTAAAACTATTTTGCAATGGTTTCTGCCACGCACAAATGAAGAGTCGTGAATAGTATCAGAGGAATGTATAATAATAGTCCATCAACAAAAGAAAAAATGTAAATTAAATATTAAAACCATCAGGTAAAAACAACAAAGGTGTACCTTTTCCCCTCTTAGCCTAATTTCCTTTTTATTAATACTAATAACTCCAATATTGTGTGTACCTACCATGTACAGACATTCTGCTAGAGGTTTTATAATAATTGGCCTGTGGCAATTCTATGAAGCAAGAATCATATCCATTTTAGGACACTGAAGGTCAAAGAAATTATACAATTTGTATAAAACTACAATTTTAGCAGCTACGAAATAGAGGTGAGATTTGGCTCAAATTTTATCTGAAATCTAGGCTTTTAATCACTGAATTATATTAGCAGGCCCATAGATACTAAAAATATGTCTGTGCATCACAGCAGCTATTGGCTGTCTGCTCAGCAATTTTTCCATCTCCCTTCTAGTAACAGAAGAGAAAATAATAGTAATATCTAAGTTAGTAAAGATGAAGGTTAGACTTAGAGGAGAAAAAAAAAGGATAGCACTTAAATTGACACCAAAGCTATAAATTTGTAAACATATTGTAGAAGATCATATCAGGAGCTATAAAAAGTTTAGCTCAAACCCTGTGACTGAGTAATTCTACTTTTTACTTACTCAAAGGAAATCAAAATATAAAGTAATGGAGAAGCACAGGGACATTTGTTACAAAATTGTTGTAACTTAAACAATGTACTTAAAAATCAAGTGTCCATGAAGAGGATTAAGCAGTTTACATAAATTATAGTCATACTTATAATTATGACGTGTGCTTATGATATAATGTGACTTTGTAGTGCTCTGAAAGTACCTTTGATATAATGAGTAAAACTAGGATATAAAATTTTTACATAAATGTAAAACTTTCAAATATTTATTTAAAAAAAGACTAAATCAATGCCAAAATCTCCTAGTGTTATTTTTAGGGTGTTAGAATTGGGGGGAGTATAATCAGTAGAAATGAGAAAACTTTTAAGAGCATCATTGTTGTTTTAGAAGAATCCAGTTTCAGTTAATTTTATTTTTATTTTTATTTTTCTTATTGGCATTAAAAGAATGTTTTCCTTTTCTCAGAAGGTTTCTAAAAATATTAACTACTTACATTTGTGACATAGGCCCTAAAATTCCATTAATATCCCTACCAGACAGGGAGGTCCTTAAAGGACCAAATATATTATAGGTGCTCAGCAAATACTTAATGAATGAATTGAACCATTACAGAACTCAATGGAAATATAAAAGACACCTACAGGAGATAAAATTGGTGGGAGGGGGGGACATAATGTTAAGCTATTTTCTTTGGATACTTCACCCAATTAAATGCATAATCAGCGGGCATGGCGGGGGGGGGGGGGGGGGGGGGCGGGGGAGTGTGGGTGGAGTTTGTAAAGTATGGTATAGTTCAAACAGCTCTACTTGTCCACAGTAGTCTTCAATATTTCATTCATCAGACATTTATTGATTGGAATATCATATTATTATCCTGAGACACTTGTGAAAATTAAAGGAAGTATCGTTAATAATTAATGTGTCGAGACCACAGGAGTAAACCAGGACATATGGTCACCCTATTTATTGAGCATTTTTGGTGCAGAAACTGAGGCAGGCACTCTAAAAGTCATTAAGGCATGGGTCCTTCTACAGAAAAAGTTCTATTATTTCTATGAATATATATTTTCTTTATTGTAAAACTACTTTCACAAGTCATGTAATATCTTTTGTCTCTTCACTCAACAAATGTTTTTTATGTAACTACTGTATGCCTGCAAGCCTCTAGAAACTGGAATACAGCAGCAAATGAAAGAAGAAAATCCTTAGTCACTCCTACATTCCAGGGGAATTTTATAACAAAAGAAAAAATAAAAAGCAAGTCTCATCTATTGACATCAGATAGTGCGAAGTGGTTAGGAAAAGCAAAAGACCAGGCAGACTATTTCAAATGGGTGGTGGAGGGGGGAGGTACAGTTTTAGATGGGGTAAGCAAGAAGGAGCTCCCTATGAAGAAGGTATTTGATACAAGAGTTGAAGAAAAAATGAGGAATAAGCCATGACTACATGAGGGGGAAAGCATTCCCGGCAAAGGGAAGAGCAATTGTAGAAACCCTGAGGCAGCAGGGAATGAGGAACACTGAAAAAAACCAATGTGAGTGAAGTGACCAGTGGGGACAGTGAATTTAGAGGGATGACCCAGTATCAGACCATCAAGCAGACCTTAAGAAGTACTGAAATGTATTTAATAAATTTAAATATACCTATCTATAGATATGTCTTTTATATATTTCCATTATAACCCAGTTCAGCGTTTATCACCCAGATTCATGTTCTAATGCTGTTGGACTGCCTAATAACATCACTGATTATTTCAATTGCCAATTTCGGAAAGTTTGTTCAATTTTGGATTTCCACGACAAAACTGTATGTAATGTTGTAGTTTTCTTGGTGTATGTCCACCATGATTTTATAAAGGGGACCACAACCACAACTGCTTAGAGCATAGACAAACAAAAGATGTTTTCAGGGAGAATTTTTTCATTGGTTTTCTTCTACATCATCAGTACAGACTGACTTTTAGTTTTGTTTCCATTTTTAATTTTACAACCAATGCCCTTTTTATTGCCTTTACCCAGGATGGGTTCATCACAGTTCATCCTTTGGTGTGCCAATGTATACAACTCATAAACACTTTAAATGTATAAAGCTTCAGCTTTATATATTTAACCGACTCCTTAAGACACATCCACTGGGTCCTACCACATGCACTTCGACTTCCACAAATTCAAACTCATGTGATCTCTTTCCCCTCTCTCACCAAGTCCACCCCAAAACTCTTCACTTATTTTGAATCATGCGGGGGGGTGGGGGGGGGAGGCAATTACTTAGTCGTCCGACCCAGAAACCCAGAAGTCAGACTCATTTCTCACCCATGACTAACTTCCATATGTAATCAACCCCCCAAATCTATTGACTCCACTTCCAAAAATGTTCACATCTACTGGATCCTTGACAGTCAATAGCATACAACAGGACTACTCAGTAGCCTCCTTCTCGGCCTCCCAAAATCTAATTCTTCTTACTCTGCTCCAACTTTCACCTTATTTTTCACTCTATTGTTAGGGTGATCTTCTCAATATGCAAATCTGATCGGCCCCAAATGCTTCAGTAGCTTCCAATGACAACAGGCTCTTCAAGGTACTAACAATGCCCTGAAGGCACCCTGCCCCAACTCTCCAAACTCACTTCCAATCATTTCCCCCTCATGCTTTAAGCTCCAGCCATACCAAACTCATTTCTCACACACCAAATGCTCTCCTGAGTGTCTGAACATGTTGTTCCCTCTATCTAGAATGCAATTTAGAACTTCAAGTCTTAGTTCAAATGATAGTCCTAAGAATCTTTCCCTTTCACTGGCCCTTACCCCAGGGGTTATCTTATGTTCCAAGTCAGTCTTGTCTGTTCAGTAAACGGGAAGCTCTTTGAAGGCAAGGGAATGTGCCTTCCTTAGTACCTGACATAATATTCTGGAAATAAAATTCTGAAAACATCAAATAAATATACTTTCTGCTACTAACACTAAGCTATGAGGTTATTTACCCCCAGAAAGTGAGGGTAATTTCAAGGAAAATCATGGGAGGAAGAAAAGAATATAACAAAGACAAGTTCTTACATGAAAAGAAGACAAAGGGAATAATTACTTTGGTTCAAGGGAGAGAGGAAAGATGTGAGATCAGGACTAAATGCTAGGCTCCTCACCCCGGGTCAAATTCAGGGGCTAATAGAAATATCTATGTATAGTGAGGGGAGGTCAACTGATAGGACATTATGGAAACCCCAGATAGTCTGAAGTGACATCCATGACATTCAGGAAAGGGTTTGTCCTCTCTTTAGTGTCCCATCAAGAGCAGAGAGAAAGGCAGCCGAATGGCACTGGTGGAAGGAAAATTTTCAGTCGATGATTCTGAAATGGCACATTAAATATTTATATTGGAATATGTCATTTTTAGAGTGACAATAGCAGACTAGGATTCCTTTTACAGAAGATATATAAGAGAATTGGGTGGACAAAACTTAGGTTAAAAGTTTTTTTTTTCTTATAAAATACATAAAGCATGAAAACAGGGAGGTGAAACCATAGAAGACTCTCCTGATAAATGGAAAATTTTTCAGTCAAAAATTCCAGTCACCATTTTTGTCCATGATACGTGTTTGAATTCTAGGGTCCAAGCTGACGTTTCAGAAAAGTTTATATTGCAATTGCTACCAGAAATCTCATGTATACTTGAATCATATTTATACATATAAATCATTGTTCTGCCACCCAATTATTGATACAACCAAATATATTGGAAAAACCCATTACATTATGTTACAAAATATTTATGACTTACTTTTTAATCTCTCATTTTATTTTAATGTTTGTTTATTTATTTTGAAAGAGAGATCAGAGAGGCGGGGGAAGAAAGAGAATCCCCAGCAGGCTCCTTACTGTCAGTGCAGAGCCCAACATGGAGTGCAATCTCACGAACCATGAGATCATGACCCAAGCTGAAGTCAAGAGTTGGACGTTCAGCCAGGCTAAGCCACCCAGGTCCCCTCCCTATCTGTATTAAATGTGTCTTCTTCAGTATCTAAATACTCTCAGTTCCCATGTGATGAATGTATATTTGATGCCTGATTAAAACTAAACCAGAACATTTGCTTTAAATTTTCCAAAATGATTTCTATTGAATCACATTTTCTGCTAATATAGAAAAGAGCTTTTTATGTGATATTTTGCTGGTTGTTTGAAAATGTGTTATCAATTAGAAATAGAAGTTTAATCAGTGAAACTTATGAGAACAAGCAGAATTTTTTGTTTTCCATTGCAACCTAAAATTATTGTTTAAGAAGTTTCCTATTTAACTAAAGTAAGATCCAAGTAATCTTTTAGTTGGATGAAGTAGTCTGATTTTTTCAATCAAACCTAATTACTTTCCTATGCCTTAAAGCTATGTTGACATCAGCAGTTTTATGAAAATTTTTGTACTTCCAAAAACAACAGGTAACTTAGAGATTGATCACCAGGATGTTAATGGCCATTGTCTATAGTTCTACATTAAAAGAAAAACTGCTGTGCTATCCATAAAGCAAAACAATAAAGTCTATTTGTAACATTCTTATTTCCAGTGCTCAGTGCTCGTTCTTAAGGCTGTAGAAGACATTTGCAATGCCATTTAAAATATTTTATTATTTATAGCATTTTCCCCTAAGATATTTGAAAACACGATAAGAAGTGTCTATTTTATGGAACATTTATTGGGCTAAATAGTATTTGAGCTTAGCACAACTTGCTATCCACTTAAAAAAACAACGGTATGTAGTTTTGATGAGCTGGTTGTTCCTTAGGATCTCAATGCCATTTCTCAACAAAATCAGTCAGGGGTCCAAGTTTAGCCAACAAGTATGGCTAAAGTGGGTACTGCTACAAATTCCTTTGTTTAGCTGTTTTGAAGACTTTAAATTTTTATTGGTAAAAATGCAGTGTGCTGGCAGATAGGACTGGAATGTTGTACTCTCAGACTTGGTACTAAATTGAACGCTTCATTTTGTTTGGGGAATTTAAATAAATAATAGAAGACATTAAGATTTCATTTAAGTAATTTATTTTATACCTAAAAGTGTTTAACTTTTTTTAGAGTTTTATTTGTTTATATTGCACACATCTTCATTTTACAATGCTGAATGTTGTGGTTATATAGCATGTTTGAGGATATTATTCCCAAGAAAAGGTAGAAAGTTCTCAGGTTAACTGAGAGTTATGATCCTTCCTTAATACTTCCAACGTTCCCTGAAGTAGTCAATATTCTTATATTTCTGAAGGAGAAAAAGGGGGAAATTTAGAGTATTTAAATGATTTACCAATGGCCACACAAACAGTGCGTGGCAGAGAGAAGCTTGGAAGCTGGTGGTATCTGAATCTCACCCTTGTTTTTTAACCTCCAACCTGAGTGCTTCAACATGGAATTGGATTTCTTGTTACACTTTGCCTTCCTCTTTCCCAGCCGTTCTTCTCAATTTGGCCTTTTCCATTTCAATTCTGGTTTTTCCCTTTTTATTCCTATTTGGTTGCTATCAAGCTAGACTATACCATTCAGAATTAGCATGCAAAAATCAACAAAAACTAGTTGTGAGAAGAAACCCTTAAAAACAGCCCTTACATGTTACAAATGTCAACGTGCCCTTGCCATACACAGGACGATTTTTGAAGGTCCACTTATTTGAAAGTTTTTATTGGTGGCAGGAAAAGAAAAAAGTTGGACCAATCACACACCATTCATTAAGGGCTTACCTAATGCCTGGCGCTGAATTTAGCCTTTTATAGACAATATCTAATTTAATCGCCACCACAACCTTATGACACAAACATTATTACTGGTAATTTACGGAGGAGAAATTTGAGGCTTGGAGACATTATGCAATTTACTTAAGGTTATACAGTTTCACAGGTTAAACAGAAATTTGGACTCGATTTTGACCGATTACAGAGATTTTGCTGCAATAACCATCTGGGTGAGCTGCACCTAGGCCATTGTGTGTGCTCTTTCTTAAAAAAATATCTTAAGTAGAGAGTCAGATGGACAGTTATGTGACTCAAGATTATTTTTTCAGTACAAGTAGAGCAGATTTTTAGGAATCACTTCCTAAAAAGTAGCAAAGAACCATTTCTTTAAAAGAAAGAAAGGAAAAAAGAAAAGCCCTCCTTACTTCCTCATTTAATGGTCAGACCCAAACTCCTGAGGAAAATGAGCAGGTAGATTATGAAATCACAACAGAATTGTCCTTTGGCTCGAGTGGAAGGAGTGGTTTGACCAAACATTCTCACACTTTGCTTTTTCATTATCTCTGTCAGTCGAGTCACTGCACCACTGTTTGAAGCAGAAGCCGAAGTCGGGGGAAATGCCAAAGGCAAGGGGCACTTTCCGGTCACAAAGACATTGAAGTGGTAACTCTCCTTCTCTTGCACATCCTGGCCGGGCCCCTTGCCAGAAAAGCACTCCTAGATCCTCAGGATGGCAACTGGGCCCGAAGGGGATGTTGAAAAGCGTTCACTTATCCTAGCATTCTGGATTGCCTGTCTCTACTCTGAGTATGGACGAGAGGGAAAGAATAACAAGCACAGCCAACTGCCAGAAACTTTTTCTTGCCTCAGTGAATGTCTATTTTTCAGCTGGATGACTTTTATTTTTGCATTTTTAATTGCTTTATTTGTATCGCCCTTTTCCTCATGGCAATTTCTAAATACCACTTTGGGGAGTCTTTTATGTTCAGAACAGTGACAGCACCACAGAGATCTCAAGCTAAGCATGAAAGCCTGGATCTAATATCTTCTTGCTGCTCTCCTGTCTAATAGGCCTGCCTGTGAATCTCGCTGCTATGATACCAAGACCAAATGGATGTTTACTGAGGAAAAAGTAGGAGTTGCAGAAAAGCAGACAGGAATGACAACTTGTCAGAACTCTGATCTGCTGACTCATCAAATTGCACACACGTTATGCAACCGTTATACATTCAGAGGTGAAGGGGGCACCTGAGAAAGAGAGATCCAACAGACCGGCTCCCGACTCTGCTTGGCCAGCTGTGTAATGCTCTCCAACAAGAAAAAGTAGGTAATCACAACCACTCACTTTTTATTCACAGAGGTATGAGAATGAATTTGATCATATCTGTGGAGTGCTTTGAGGCCTTTGGAATAAAGGCATTCCACAAATATATATTTCTATGTATAGTTGTGTGTGTGTGTGTGTGTGTGTGTGTGTGTGTGTGTGTGTGTGCGCGTGCGTGCGCGTTCTTTCTCTTGAGTAATAGGACAGAAAGAGAATTTCCTACATGACATGCCAAGTACATTTCATAGTCTCTGTATGCTGTGTGCTCATATATCTAAACATTTTTACAGGTAAGTTGCTTTCTGTCTTATGAAAAACGTCTCTTGGCTGCATTGGGGTCTTAAATATCCATGGTACAAACTGGCAGCTTAGTGCTTTTCATTCAGTATCTAGCAGACGAGCAAATCCCAGGGCTGAGCTATTGATCCAGCTGAACTCACAAGCAGTATGTCCTTATTCTTCTGGTTCAGTAGCCTTGGATGTAGTATACAAAATAATTTGCTGCATTCTTCAAAGCGATTTTCCCTTGGGGTAGGAAAAACACAGTTGGAAGGATGCAAAGATATTTCACTGCATTCAACAATAAAAGGAACATTTTAAATAAGTTTACTGACATAAAGAAGCCTACTTGTTTTATGTTTGATGTTGTTTTTGTTTTATTTTATTCTGTATTTCCATGAAAAGTGCCAAAAGAGTGCAACTTTAATCAGTATCCTTTTAAAATAATTTTAACCTTCCCACCATAAGCTAATCTCTTCTCTTTTATCATTCAGGGTTTGGGGAAGAGATTTATTTCCAACTCAGCTTTTATTAAGATTTATTAACACACTATTGTTTGTATCTTGACTTTATATTCTTTTCTTCTAATTGATGTATCATATCACTGTCAAGATGTGACAACAATATTTTTCTATTTCATGTGAAAGACAGAGGAGAGAAGACAGACAAACAGTTGGTGGTCACCATGAAAATAAGGAACAGGTCAAGGTCCTTATTTATTAGTCTCCCTTTAAAGACACTGGTTTGAGTGCTCAGGAAAATGACCTGGATGCTTAGTCCCATGAAGATTTTGAATTTAAATCAGAACTTGATCAAAACCTAAAAGCTAAGTGATCAGTGCTGGCCTCTCTATGGCTCAGTTCCTCCACCTGTAAAGTGACCCTATATCATAAAATCAGTGGGAGACTCAGGTTAAAACAGAAACGTATTGAAGGCACTTACCACAATCCTAGAACATAGTGAGCACTCAAAAATAAGTACTTAATATTACGAATGGTAACATCAGTAGCAATAATGGCAGTCATGGGGACACAAAGCTATAGATCATACTCAAATAAGTCAAACTCTTAAGAAAAATGTTTACAGCCTAGCACATGTTAGGCACTGTCTTAGACATTGTACTAGGCACTGGGGGATACCAATTAAGAAGAATAAGGCCTGGTGTCTACCTAAAAGAACTAACTATCTAGTTAAAATGATACATGGGAAATATATTTAACACAAGACAATTAAGTATCAAATGAATAATAAAGGCAGTCAAATAGGAGGTTTAGAGAATAGAGTTCATAGAATGGAATAGTAATAGCATTCATTATCAGATAAAAATGTAGAACTAAGATATCTATGTACCTATACATAGATAACTATATTTAGAGAAATGATTTCTTCAATATTTTTATCCACAACTTCTCACATGCATGCAATACAGATAAATAAACTGTCAGAAAACACAGCCATTTCACTATCATCCAAATATTAAGTAATCCTAGGAAATCAATCTCTATTTGATGAGCTGAAAAGAAGCCAATCATAAAAAGTTCATACAAGCAAGAATCTGAGTAGCCTAAGAAACCCAATGTCAAGTATTACATCTCAGTTTGCTTCTGGGAAATTAATTGGGCCAACACCGCTTATATCAATATGAAATGAGGGGAGTGGAGCTTTGTTTTAAACAAAGCTAACACTTGGGCTGTAATTGTATAATCAATAGTCTTTTTTGGCAGGTGTATGGATAGTGCCCAGAACATTGAATTGAAGAAGATTTTATGTACATAAAGAATGAAAGGATAATTGTTGAATAATCATTTTAGTGATCATATCAAGTAGGTGTTAATGAATTATTAACATAATATGAATTATTATTAGTTTTTTATTATTATTCACAATTTGGTTAAGTTTCAGGGCATCAAGATAAATTTACACTCAAAATATTCATACTTATTACTTAGTCCCCTATTTTGCTGATATTATCTCATATTGGTGAGATTTCAAAATGAAAATTATTTAAAAAGAGATCTATATAGAATATAAGTTTTTTATGTTAGAGTTACTTATACATTTATTAATTCAGTAAATGCCTTAAGAGCTGGGGCCACCACTGAGCATATAACACATATATAGAGATAAATCAATGCATACAATAATTATAAGTTACCTATTATATAAGAATTGTTAGGTAAGGAAAAATGATATTAAGAAAAATGAAACAGAATACTACATGGATAGACTGTCTTTTTAAAACTCTCTTAGGAGATCAAATTTGAGCAGAGTCTTCAATGAAAAGATAGGTTGAGCCAGGCATGAGAGGTCTGGGGTAAGATCATTGTCAGAGGAAGGAATAGGAAGGGCAAGACCATGAGGCTGAAGTGGACTCACGTTATTTTTAAAAACAGCAAGAAGGCCAATGCGTCTACAGGCACAGAGAGGTATAATAAATTGCCTGAAATTTTGTTGCCTGAAATTTTCTAATCTGCAGGTTTTGAATATGAGGATTTCAAAAAATTTTTTTTATCAACAGTTGATTAACTTAGCTTAATGTATTCACAACTGCCACCAACTGTGTTCTTTTCGAACACAGAAGAAAGAAGGTTAACATTAATTTAAAGTAGTCCCAGGATTGAAACCCCAGGAACCTGGCATTGTTAAAAGCAAAAGCAAACAAAAGTCAAGAGACACAGCAAACTGCAGAAGTAAACCTACAATGTCTATTTGGAATTATTGGACACAGAACATATATATTCTACACAAGACTTCAGTGCCAGAATAATTTTCCAAAGAGTTCTTTACATTTAAAGAAAAAGATAATCCCCATACTAGCAAAGGTATTTCAAGCACATTTTTTTAAAAGTTACCTAATTACAACACCAATGAAAAGTAACACAAAACTTCAGACTATATAATAGGAATATTAAATAGGTTGTTTCAGTTTGAGTAAAGTGTCTTTTTATAGTTGCAGTCTGTTTGATGTGCTGAAATGATTCTAAAACTTCATCTTGGTTTGGTTAGCAATGTCTGCTATGCTGTTTTAAAATCTAAGAGGAACAAAAATTTTCAACAAATACAATAAATGGGTAATAATCTGAAATTACTGAGACCTCTTTCAAGCCAACAATCAGTCCTAATGTCTCTAAGGGAGAGAGAAAAATGGGCAAATGACGCATAAAACAAGCTAAAGAAGGAGGAATATAAGTGACCAATTGGCACAAGAAATATGTGATTTCTTTAGTAATAGCAGATGAACGAACAAATAAGAAAAAGAACAGTTCATCCTCAGCTCTAACGAGTGAATAGTCAGATAGCCGTGATCTGGTGGCATACAAAGTACTTCCCTAGAATTTCAGACGTCTCCCAAATCTATGACTCACCAAATCATTTCCTTGCATTGTTAGGGGAAATGCTCCACAAATTTACCATGATGCACAATAAAATTATTTTAATGTGACTTCTATCGGTGTCTTAATCCATATTCGATACAGATTTAATTACTATCTGGATTACTTTCTAGTATTCCAGATAGGTGATGTGACTTTAAAAATTCACTGAAAAGAGAGATCTAAAGGAAATTTCTATTTCTTTATCACAATTGAGAGAATAGTGATTTCTCAAAATGATGCCCAGTGATAACCCGGATGCTATCCAGACCTATACGGACCTAGGAATCTGAATCAGTAACGAACTCCCAGAAGCTGCTGATGCACACAGGTTTGAGACTCACTGATGCAGAGGAAGCAAAGAGAAAAATTAATCCTTACGGGTACACAACAAGAGTCCTAGATGTGCCTTAGAAACACACACCCGCGAAGCAGCAAGCACATGAAGTGAGGCATTGCCACATAGAAAGGCCCTTGGAAAATCAGCTTGGGAGTCCAGAGAATGGCCTCCAAGAATACACCTCATAGTTAACCTTGGCAGCTGGCTTCCCAAGCACTCCTGTGCACTGAGGCTGAAGTGAATGCAGCAGGATGAGTCCAGGCAACTTTACTTACCAGCCGAACCTGGTAAGGGCAGCAGGAAAGCAGCTACGCAGTTCCCTTATGGGCATTTCAGTTACGGCCACCCTTTCAGTCAGCACACAGACACTTTGGCTTCTGCCTTTTATCTAATTCTCTTGAAAGTTACAGTGGTTCCAAGTTTCTGATTTTCTGCGTATTGACATATCTTCTTGTCATCCTCAGTGACCACAAATTATATGTCGAATAAAAGATGAATATGCAAATATGTATTTAAAATATACAGTACAGAATAACAGTGAATTCAGACTTTAAAAAAAAAAGCTACACATAAGGATCTTTTTTCTTACAAATACACACAGGTGACTGGAGAATATGATATCTGACACGATGGCATCACTCTAACGGCAATAAAGTCTAAGTGAGGATCTGTCAGCCTGGTTGTGTCTGTTTGTTCACACATAGGGCCAGTTTTATGCAAGGGAAAGACAGAACTGTGTTTTTCCATCTGTAGAGCCGTAAAAAGGAAATCACGTTTTCATTTGTTATATGAATAGTTTCCGATTGTCTCTCAGGTTCTCTGAAACCAGTTTTTAAACATTTTTCTGAGAATGTTACTAAATTTTCTTAAGTAACAAATTGTGCTTTTATCTACATTTGCAGTTTCTCCGTATACAGGGAAGGCCTGCAAAATCACTGCGGCATTTCTGTAAAAGCCCCAATGTAAACAAAAACATACAGATGACTGGAGTCTGTTCAAATTCGACAAAGGTGCCCTCTACCCACTATGCTTTGCTTGAATTGGGTTCTTTGTGTCCCCATTTCCCCTAGCCTTGGCCAAGCACATTTTGTCTCTCACTAGTGCTCTGATGACGATGACATAATGGTGTGTATTCACTGCAGTGGCTTGTGCAGAACTATGGTGCAAACTTCCTTCACTGTTTCCTTGGGGCGGTCATTCCAGGGAGCGAGTTGTACTCGTCCTTCAAGATGAACCCTGCAACATTTTGACTCTCTCAATGGCTAAAAATCTCTTTCATCCAAAATATTGTTTCACGTGACCCTTTTTTCTTATTTAGAGTATACAAATAGTGTGTGAACATGAAACACATTTTAAACAGTACGTTGGGGGAAAAAAAGGTAACATTATTTTCGCTCTCCTTCACCACCATGTTCATAGATTTGGAGAGTTGGGCTTAGCATTCACTTGTCTAATAATTATTGTGAATGGGGAAAGTGAATTCAGAATCTGTAGAAAGCAATGAACTATTTCCAAATAGCAGTAGTGTCCATATTTATCCCTGATCACTAAATGGGACTGATTATAAACGTACTGGGAGACTAGGAGAAAAGCACTGTTGATTTACTTTACATAGATAAACAAGCCACATAAAAAATGAAAGCACAATGCTTACTGAATTGTTAGTGATTAAACATTAATGACTGTAAAGCTTAGTCAAACACTGAAAGTCTTAAAGTCTTCCACAGTACATCATGTTGAGTGTCAACGGATAAAACAGAATGCCAATATTAGTTGGAATGTTCTTGAAAAGAGTTAAGCTTTGTCAATAGCTATAAATGTACATGTGCCAATATCTAAAAATCTATCAATCTCCACACACGGTCTGTAGAGGCTCTATTAGTCTGACCAACCAGAAATATTCTGGTAGTGGTTGGCACCAAAAATAAGCAAACCTGTAAGTAATTTTACGTGTACTTATTTGTTTATTTTGTGCCATAGGTATGTATTTTGCTATCGATATAGTCAAACATTTATTATGTACATTAAAAGAAGTCAGAAACAGAATGAATACATCAAATAAATCTTTCTGTTCTCCTAAGCCTCTCTGCCGAGTGGAGTGCAATAGCAAAAGCAAGCTTAAACCAATATCTGTCACATATCAAATAACTATTAAAAAGGTGGCAGAAAAAAAGGCATACGTCCTGTTTTGTGGGAAGCTCATGGACGTCCCCATACTCTATCCTCAGCCACTTTCAGCCACTTTGGACAGTCATCTTACAGAAACAATAAGTTTGAACCAAGGATGGATGGCATTTTAATTTCAGTGCCCCCACTCCTGTCACAGATGAATTCATTGCCGTATCTGACAAAAATAAATAAATAAATAAAATAAAAAGGTTGGTTGATCTTGCTATTAAAAGATCATTTCATCAGCTTCAAAAAAACTCTTTCACACAAGGACCCAGGGGAGCAGAATATTCCCACCCGTGTGGGAAATCCCTGCTGGTGGACCATTCAGCAAGTCAGAGCATCATCAAAAAAGTACTGGAGGGCAGTGTGTATGGTGAAAAGCATATTTGGGGTTATTTGGGAATTGAAAATGGATCAGGCATGAGATGATATTCAGGAATAAATTTTAGTTTTATTAGGTGTAATAATGTTATTTTCACAATAACACCATATTTCTCATGGAAAATAAGTAACACCTTGAAAAATGGAAGTGTAACTCAGTGTTTATTAATCTCTTTTGGATTATGGAATTCTGAGACACAGAAAAAAGCTATGGGTCCTTTGACAGAATAGTGCACATATGGACCTACATACACATTTTTTATGTAGATCAAGGGATTTTTTAACTCCTATTCTAGTTAGTGGAAGAAACAGCTAAGTTCACTAATGATTACAATAAGTGCTATACTTGCAAGATCATGATATTCACAGGACTGGAAGTAAATCATACATATTTTAGGATCTGGGAGCACTTTGTGATGACTGTAGAGATAGGATTTGAAAAAGTGTGAAAAGGAAAAAAAAAAAAGCCAATCAAGATGGAAGAAAGGATTCAGCAATACTTAAGGGCAAAGACAGATTTTTTCATGTTCTATCCCTGGAGCCAAAAAGCAATCCCTGGCATATGGTAGGTGCAAAATAACTTTTGTTGAAAAAAGCAAAGGTCATGGATAAGCCACCAACTGAATATTCATCCTTATAGTTCTCTGCCTGATGCTAAATGGTTCTTATACTTCTAAGGTAAAGATCCCCATTAGATTCACCCCCGTCTTATTCCCTAGCACCTCCAGCAGGGTCGGAGTAGCTTTCGCATTTCTCCTGTTGGCAGGAATCAACCCTGTGGCCATTGGCCCATGATCTCTTTTGTATTAAGACAAAATGTTAGAGCCTATGTATTACTGTGAAATGAAATAATATCTTTAGCACTGCATTTAAAATAACAACCTGCCTAAAGGCAAAATTCTCTTTCCCTCATCACACAGCAAATCTCTATTTCACATTCTGCACTTGTTCTGGGAGCGGTCCCATCCCCAGACACTGCGATGGAGGATTGTGAGGACGTTACTGAGTGCAGAACCTGGAGAGACAGGCAGTGCAGGAATAAACCTTATGTGGCGGGATTAAAGAAAATTCGGCCTCACAGCACAGCCATTAAGTATGCACTGTGTTGATGATGAAGGTGGGGAAGGCAGACTGAATAATGCATTTTGATATTTTGAAGATCATCCTCGCTTCATCCAAATACTTGTATTTAAAGAAAGCCATTCTTACAAAGAGGAAGGTTTTGCCTATGCAGACATACTATTTTGAGCATGTCAGAGGGAATCTACATCATATTAGGCTGAAGATTAGAGAAACTATTTTACTGAAATACTTGAAGTAATTACTGGGAAAATAGCCTGAATTCTTTGAGGCCTTGTGTTATTTACGATTAAAAGACTTTGGCTTTAAATGTGTATTAAAGAAAAATTCTAAAAGTAACATGCATATAGTATTGTACCTTGTGGTATTTTATCTCAAAGTTAATTGGGGAAATGTTTACATAGAATCATTCACTTTGCAGCAATGTGGAGAAGCTAATGCTTTGTTGAAAGTTGTCCAGACCCCCCACAGCCACCACCACAAACTCAACTTTCCGATGAAAGAATCTCACGTATAAGATATATGACAGTGGTTCTTGGACTGTTGTGAATAAGTACCGGAAGTTAAAATTTTGAAGTCCACCAATCAGAAAACGTATACAAAGCCTTATAGATAAGATATTCTTCCACAAATCATAGCACAGTATAAAATAAGAAAGAAATCCCTAACTTAAAATGATCATCTGTATGACAATGTGTCTGAGGATAAGCAGATGTTTTGGGACATTAAACCAGGCTTGAAAAGCTTAGATTAAGAGTTAATAAACTAGGGTCAGTGATCCAAATCTGGGCCCAAGGCCTATTTTTACATGGCCCTCAGGCTAAGGATGGTTTTCAAACTTTTAAAGGGTTGTATAGAAAACATAACAATGAGAGATATATGACAGAGACCGTATGTAATTTCCAAAGCCTGAAGTATTTATTATCAGGCCATTTACAGAAATATCTTTCCAATCTCAGGTTTAGAATCTAATGTACTAGTGGCTAGCCTTGATGTGAGATTTTGGATTCAGTTGGAAATGCCACATTATTATACCAAAGATACATCTCTTCTGCAGCAATTTGTGCCATTTTAGAGCCCCCCAAACATGGAATATTTCTCTAGCAACAAATTAAATTCTCAAATTTCTTGTTACTTTAAATCATACTAACTAGATTTGCCTTCCCTATCAGAAGTAATCCTTTAGAAATAAAGTTGTCCAATGAAAATTTTAGAACTGAAAAGTTTTTGACATATTTTGAAGGAACATGGATCGGAGGTGCAAAACTCAGACTTTCTGAAGGCACTGAAAAATTCTTATACCCAACTGTAATATTCTTTCTTATGAATTCTTCTTCAGAAAAAGCTATATCTCTATGTATATCTTTGAATATACAGATTCACATGAAAATTATTTTGATATTTTAATCTAAGAAATTTTCAAATGTATTTATTCAGTAACATAAAATCCTTTTAATGTGTTTAACTATCTTGTGAACTAACTCCTGAGAGTTCAGAATTTAGGCTCAACTGATACAATTTTGTCATTAACATTATTACTAAACTGATATTCTTTTTAGTTTATATGCATGGACATATAACTTATTATTATATGGTACTAAAACTGAGATTGGTCTGGCCATGAGTAAAGATTCCTGTATTAGAAGCTAATAATATATTTCAGAATGATCTTTTACATTAAATAGGAGTTAATAAAATAATTTTAACAACGTTATTTTTCCCTTAAGTCATGCTTATAAAGCAGTGTCAGAGATATCATATTTCTTATAATGTGGAATTATTATTTGTGGTTATATCTATAAATATTGAAAGTGGTACAGAGAGATAAAATACCATGAAAGAGAAAATAATTAGAATGTGTTCTCATAAACATAAGAAAAAAGCAATATTTTTCTTAAAGTGCCTTTGAAAACTCTTACAAAAATAAAAGAAACAAAATTGCATTTTGATAAGTACATTTCATGTAAATAAGAAATTCTCCCCTATTTAAAGTTTTTTCTTAAGAAATAGACCATTCGCTCCTTGCCATAATTTTCATTTGAGGTGCTCACTCTGGGGGCCCTGAGAAACAGTAACAATATTTAGATCAAATGCCTGGATATTTCAGAGTTTTTGAGTAATGAATTACAGCTATTTTGCTTAGGAAAAAAATGAGTTTTTTGGTAGTCTACTTTAAATCTTTGACACACTCTACATCAAACAAGGTCAAGCCACAAATAATGCCCAAGATCAACTTAAGATCAAGCAAAAATCAATAACTTGTAATATGGATTTTGAAGGATGTGGGTCAATGTAAAAGCAGCAAGATTTTTTTCCTCCTTCTTTTCAAACGAATGCACATCTTCTGTGGGTAAAACCCAAAGCAATCTCTTTTACACCGTCTATTCCAAAAGATAAAATACCTCCGAAACACAAGCCTTTGACATCTGTGACACAGGAGACATGCAGAAGTCATTAAGGGTATCCCGAGGGGGTTCCAACAGTTGCTTCACTTTAGGGTGGGTGTGAGAAGACTTAAAATTAAATTACTTTAAAATAAAGTTAAAGCACCAAGCAATTTCCTGCTCTCGACTCAGTAGGGTTTCCCGTGAGAAAAGAAAGTAGGCAAAAAGTTCAGACAGACAGACAAACATATTTACCCCTAGGTGGAAGGTACAAATTAAATTAGCCTGCTACAAAAGGGAGATGTTTTCTCCTTCTGTTCAGATGTCATGGTAGTGAGGAAACATAGTCTGGGGCCAAGAAAAATGGCACAAATGCATTCATCTGAGCTACCATTCATCCTGATCCAAGGTCTAAACAGAACACATAAAAGAACAGCACTGTTGAAGGACTTCCTCTCCCTAGTTACCAAGTTGAGACTTGCAAAGGAACATGGGAGCAGGGGGTAGGGATCTTTCCAGAATGTTTCAGTGTTGATGGAAGTGTCAGAGGATGTTATGGAGTTAATGACTGAATCTGAAATCACATCAGTGTAATTTGATTCCATATTTCATAGGAAAAGCTGTATTTTATGGTACACAGTATGGTGTGTTTAAAGGTACATTGTGAACTTTCTTTCCCTCTGTAGCTGGAAACCAATATAGGCACTTCCAAAGAGTCAAGTATCTATTATAGTGCCTCATTAATATGCATGTTTTTGGCACTCAGTTTGGTTCAGCTGGTATGCTTTCCAGTATCTCATTCTTTATTTATATGAGACTAGGAGGTGTGACCTATGGAGCCAGTTGGCTGTCATGAATTGGAATATTCATTAAGCCTCATGAATTATGCATTAGACTGCTTATAATACTGCTAGATCCACATTTGATCTAGCCAGAACTCTCAACTGCTTCCCATTCGATGGAATGATCCACATTTTGGTCAAAGTGTGTATGTGTTCCATATACTGCAGAAAGAGTATTTGTGTATTTCCTACCCAAAAAATCTTAGAGATTTTGCAACTCGTGTCTGACTGAGTGGGTTTCATATTTTTTTCATGTTTGAAGGGCACAGCAGACATGGTTCTCCTCTGGCAAACTAGGTTTGAGTAGCATTCTTCTCTACCCTGATTACTATTTCCATCCATTACTGCCCTTGCCTATAAAAGTCACCAATGACTGGTGAGCAGCCTGGATTTACAAAAGATATGTAGCTATCTCCTGGTGATCCACACATAAAAGCAAAGCCAAATATAGGACAGAGAGAGTGCTTTTAGAATTTAGTTTCTCTTATCTAAAATAAGGAAATCCTTTTACTGATAACCTTACCATTTTCGTTGCCTTTTTTTAATGGCTAGGTATATCCAGGACATATAAAACCTAATTTGTAGATTTTGCTGAGGTCATAAGATTTTATCAAAATTCAAAACAAGTACTTATTAGTTAGACATTAAATATTTCAGTTTCTAAAATATATGCATCAGTATTAAATTCATGTCTTTAAATCCATACCTTTTAGAAAAGAAAGATGAAAACTGCTGAAAAGATCAGCTGGTAAAGATTAATATAATCTCTTAAACATATATCAGCAAGCTCAAGTGCTAAAGGCATTTCACTCTTTAGATTCATAGTCCAAGCTATTCGAGTTAAAATTTCCCCACCAAAAAACCTATTCTTAAGTGAAAATAAGGCTTTTTGTAGCATCGATCTCAAATCTTTGATAACCATCCACTTACGAAGGTTTCTACTCTCTCTTCATGTAGATCTACCTTGGAAGGATCTCCTCCTGTTTAGGGAAATAGTTATTATCAGTTTAAGTCTAAAACATAATCTGAATTTAGTGCATTCTATTTGCTATATTCTGGAACATTAAACTAAAGAATCTATAGCCAGCTCTACGAAAGGTCATGGGTGAGTCCTGGGTAAAATGGCATTGTTTACAGATTTTTTAGTGAAGAGATTAGCTGTCATTTATTTTCACATACCTAACTGAGGAGCTTTAGTGGTTCCCAGCAAGAGTGTGTTCTCGTCTCTTTCTTAGCCTGTCACATCCTTGTCAGTTTCAATAAAATTACTTACCTGAATTATGCAAATGAGGTTTTGTTATGTCCAGCTCCCATTATTGTTCATCTCCACTACAGCTGAAAATTCTAGCAGACCCCTTGCTTATACTGTCTGATTCCAGGACTCCTTAGGTCAAGACCTTTCAACCTCAGAGCTTGACTTATGCCACAACCGTTTGACAAATCGCCCAGACCCTCACAAAAGCCAGTTGAGCTCCAGAGTGGCTGCTCTCTCTATACACCACTGTTTCTCTGTTTTGACATTTCCTTCTCACTTTTCCTCTCAGTAATTAGACAAAGGGAGAAAAAGACATTTGTGTTCAAAGAATGCTTTCATTTAGGACTGTGATAAATGGCTCCCCTTTCCAAGAAGCTGCGATCCCACTGCAGGACAGAAGGTTCCTTCACAAGGGGGCATGGACAGCGGAGGCCGCCCACCAAAGGCTTCCCGGACGTCAGCTTTGCCTCTAAAAAGGCTGTAGAGAGTGTCCGCTGATCTTATCTGCGTTTTCAGTCAAACTGAAAAAGGGAAAATGTAGCATGAACTTCCCATGTTAAAACCATCATCATTGTAAATACAATGACATGAAGTTTATAATTTAAGTATCTCTAGGAATGTCTGGTGTTGGAAAACAAATTTGGAACAAAAAGGCATTGTTATTTTTTAAAGTCCTCGTAATGCCATTAAAAAGTCTTTGGTTCAGGTACTAAATTTCAGATTATAATATATCCCACTCCCCACTATGTTGCCTGCATCATCTTGACAAAGAATGAATTCACAGAACAATCAGAGATCTGACACTGTAGTGGCCCATGACACATGTGAAGTATTTGTGGGGAAGTTTGACCATGTTCTTTTAAAAATAAAAGAACAACTCTATCACGCTGCAAAAGGGAAAACTGGAATTGTAATAAAAAATTTTAATAGAGAGTAATTTATGTCAACCATGTTTTCATAAGCTTCTTTCAGAGTAATGAGTTAATGTTTATTGTTCCACTGGGGAAGAAAGATTGCCAAACATGCAAAATAATTGGAACTGCATGTGACTCAACTGTTGAGAGTTTCGGTGAAGAATTAGCATGTTCCTGTTCATGCTATAGTTAATCTGTCGCCTCTGCTCATGCTAGTGCATTAATTAGAAAATCACCAAATGACATTCCCAAATGAGGCAAATCACCTCTATGATCTGATAGCCCACTTGAATTAATAAGCCAACAAATCTACCTTTGATGTTTAAGGTATGATGCACAACTTGATTTACCAATTAAAGGGAGAAAAATCAAGAAAATGTGGGATTTTCAAAAATATTCATTAGAAGTTGGCATATGGCATTTATCTGATTTATGGAGTACTACGTGTAGACTCATTTAAGTTAGCCCTGTGAACTTACGACAATTTAAATACGTACGAGAGACATTATTTTTTATTTTATATGAATTTTAGTAATTAATAGATCTTACATCTTACAATAGATCTTAAACAGCTCCTACTAATGGATTTACAATAACATTTTTTTTTTTAATAAAAAGGAAACCTGGCACACGATTTTAAAAAGACAATGTCAATTTATGTAAACAGACTATTTGTGGTGCTTTCTTCCTTGTGTTTAGCTAGGGGAGCTAAAACAAGGTAAGAGAATAAACATGTCAGAGCTCCTATCTCCAAAACCAAAACAAAGCCAAAGGAAGAATTAATTCCATTTGGATTTTTATTGAAAGCTTTGTGAGGGAACAGGGTCTTTAGATGTTTCCCATGTAAAAGGCACTAGACCAGGCAGCCTGATATGCTTGAAATGATGTACCCTTAGGCCTAAAGGCCAGGATGCATTCCGCTTCAGAGATCTTTTCCAACATGCGGGAATGCACTTAGAGAGAGAGGGCAACCATGGGAACTCATTTGGTAAACCTTTAACTGATACAGTATATGCTCAGTTTATGGTTTCTATTCATTCTGTAAACTGAACAGAGCAGAGGTGAACCCACCAATGCATAACTGAAAATGAGTATCAGTGAAACAGATCCAGTATTTAAAGAGGAGCATAGCTTAATGTGAAAGAGAGCTCATTATCTGTGACAAATTCTAACTAATATTAGACATATAAGTTCTCGTTATGGTACCAAAAAATAGAGCTTTAAGTACAAGGATATCCCTAACTGAAACTGCATATGTGTTATTATATGATTCTAAAGATTTCTGGGACTTCTCTTTTGACCAGGTTCTGTGTGCTCCAATATCAACACACTTAAATATTTAAAAAGTTTGCTCTATTATTTTTAGTGGCCTATTATAGGCTTCCACTTGAGTTTTGTCAGCAAAATATGTCTTTATTTTTAAAGCAAAAATGCCTACTTTTTCTGATGGGTTATAGTAAAATGATTTTCTCTGTTAATTTCAAAGCAGAGGAACCTGGTTTAATTCTTTACTCAATATGATCCCTTTTAACGTTTATTTTATTTTTGGGACAGAGAGAGACAGAGCATGAACGGGGGAGGGGCAGAGAGAGAGGGAGACACAGAATCGGAAACAGGCTCCAGGCTCTGAGCCATCAGCCCAGAGCCTGACGCGGGGCTCGAACTCCCGGACCGCGAGATCGTGATCTGGCTGAAGTCGGACGCTTAACCGACTGCGCCACCCAGGCGCCCCAGTATGATCCCTTTTAAAAGATGGGCATGATTATTCAGAGAAGTCATATTCTAAATTTATCTATTCCGTAACATTCCATTTCCTTCAAGGCACTGATAATATTGTGTCTCCTAAGCATATCATAAACACTCAGTAAATGTTTGTTGCAGGATTATTTTTTTTTATTAAGCACCAATTATATGTTACTAACTTCTGCTCCTTGGAAGCTCACGGTCAAAAAATAAAAAGAAAAACCAACATGTAAAATAGCCATGTAACAAAGAAGAAAACCCAAATGATATATAAACAATGTTATAGGAAATTCCTTACAATGATGGCTGTCAGAGTAGTTGGTGGATAGGAAATGTATCTACCATTGACTATCAAGTACTTACCAAATTATGCTCATTAGCCTAAAGAAAAAATACCCTGGCTTTGCGTTAGATGCTAAAATTCTTCTAGAATTTTAGTTGAATTTCCACGATTATGAACAACCATTTGTGTAGTTAAAAGTGTGATGAAATTTTTGCAGAAGTCAGAAATTTTCTTACCTAATTTCAAAAAGATTATCCCTCATTAATCAGTCAGGAAGTGATTAAAGAAAGTGTTTAGGGGCGCCTGGGTGGCTCAGTCTGTTGGGCATCTGACTTAGGCTCAGGTCATGATCTCTCTCATCTTGTGGGTTCAAGCCCCACATGGGGCTCTATGTTGACAGCTCAGAGACTGAAGCCTGCTTCAGATTCTGTGTCTCCATCTCTCTGCCCTTCCCCTTCCTTTGGCTTTGTTTTGATTCTGAGAGAGCGCTCTCTCTCTCTCTCTCTCTCTCTCTCTCTCTCAAAAATAAATAAACATTAAAAAAAATTTCTTTAAAGAAAGTGTTTCATCTGTAGCTATGTTTCTACCGCCTATTTTCTTATCCTTTTAATCAGGTATTCCTACCCAATAAATAATTAGCTGTATAGGAGAGCCAAAAACAGAAGTTCTTTCTGGTGTTATTATAACTGAGTAGAACATTGATCTCTTTCTGAAGGCACAAGGTCTGAAACAAGAGACTGCATTTGATTTTGAAACTTAGCTATGATGATGGTTTCCAATTTCTATTCAAGAGTAGAAAATTATACAATTTGATTTATTGCAGCAACTTCTTTTTGTACCTCTTCTTCTCCATATAGTGGATTTTAGAATACTTAAAGAAGAAATACTCATTGTTCTTTTTGAAATATACAGGGGAAAAAAACCACTATTTTTCCTTTCCCCTTCCACTCTCCAACAACCTATTCTTCCCGCGCCTTCAGCCCACATTTCAGCGCTTGGCACTATCCTCTCCCCGATTATCAAGATCACAGGAACCTGGAACTCCCTTAAACTTTATATTCTCTCACATATACAATATGCATACACAACATGTGCACTTTAATATCAAACGTATTTGTCCCTTAGTTCACCCCCTTGTCCCTGCCTCAATCCAGATCCTCCTAAACTTGCCCAGCTTCTCTGCTTTATGTCTTAGATGTTCCATCCCATCCTCCCCTCTACAGCTGGAGTCTTCAATATAAAATGTAAATCCAGGGGTGCCTGGGTGGCTCAGTCGGTTGGGCGTCGGACTTCAGCTCAGGTCATGATCTCACTGTTGGTGGGTTCAAGCCTCATGTCGGGCTCTGCGCTGACAGCTCAGAGCCTGCAGCCTATTTCAGAGTCTGTGTCTCCCTCTCTCTCTCTGCACCTCCCCCCTCTCACTGGGTCTCCCTCTGTCTCTTGAAAATAAATAAATGTTAGAAAAAAAATATATATATATATAATGCAAATCCAAACATAGGGCAGCTCAATATCCTTCAATAGCTCCCACATAGAAATCAGGATCAAATTAAATACCTTAGCAGAGCCCACTTCCCCATAGCAGATTCGCACACTGCTTCATGGATCCTTCATGCTTTCACAGGGTGTCCCTATGGCTGCAGTATTTCTCTTTCCCTCTTCCTCAATCTCCACTTCACCTACCTCAGCACTACTCTTGATTCCATCAACGTGTCCCAGAACCCTCCTCAACTTGGTGTCTGCTTTATATGCTTTTCTGTGCTCTTCCCACTCTGCCCATTTATTTGTCTTATTACTTGTCTGTTTACACTAGACCTTGAACTCTTCCAATGTGGAAAATTTATCCCACTTTGTTTCTTTCAATGGCCTAGAATTTATTTAGCTTTTGATTAATATCTGGCAAATGAAGAGACTTCCAAAACAGAGGAACTGAGCCTTACGAAGTTTCTGGAGATTGATTATTTTGTTTCCAATAAAAGCAAGAGAAAAAAGTGAGAAAAAATTACAACAGAAATAATGACAGTGTAAATCTAGCATGTATCACTGAGGCTATCCATTACATTTAGAAAAAAATTAATACATACAGACTTCCAGTTTCAGCCCCAATATGTCAAAAGCTTAGAATACATCACCCCATTCATGAGGGAAAAAAAAAAAAAAAAAAAAAAACAGCTGGCCAATGTGAAAGTCAATGACTTTTCTCCGACGTTTCAGAGAACTGGGGTCTCAATGCGAACTGCCATCCTGAAATCAAGAGAACAAGACCATCCTGAGATATAGAAACCAAGAAGTGTTTATGTGGAGCCATAAACTGGTAGGAATAAAGATTAATCTTTACAAATTGAATTTGGATTGTATGAGAGCAAGAAACTACTGAGGACTGTAATCTCAGGAAAGCCTTCGCACTTTCATGGACTTTACTTCTAGAAACCTTAACAAGTTCTCACAGTTAAGATCTATAAAAGATATTCTCATGGCTCTGGAAGAGGGAGGGGAAGGGGAATCATCATGAAGTTTCCCAAAGCTTTCTCCATAAAAAAGAAGTAGACTCCAGGGAGAAAGACTGTGCCAGAACCTTACCCTAATTAGAGCCAGGCAATCATTCTACTCCTGTTCCCTAATGTCTCTCTATTTTACTAAGGATAAAACAAACAAACCAACAAAAAATATATTCAACAGGAGTCAGAGCTTCAAGGAAACAGAGTGGGAAGTCTGCAGTCAGAGAGCAGACAAGAGGGGAGGTGGGGGAGTCAGACAACTAGAGAAACACATTTGATAGTCATAGCAGCCAGACAAAGGTCCACCAAAACATGGATATTTAATTGGAAGACAACAGAATGTTCTCCTTGCCCATACCCTAACACCATACCAACAGGATTCCAGTATAATAATAGTGGATTACAGCTGAAAGAGCTGCAAGGCACTGGCTTCCTCTGTGGAGAAGTATTAGCGAAGCTCAAAGAATAGGAGGAAGAAAAAAAATAAAGGCAAGAGAGAGATTTAAAGCCTCTGGTACCTATAGCTACAGTAACATTAAACACAATCAAATCCCTAGCCAGATGTCCATAAATCCTTGTAGTGAAGGCCCGTTTACCTCAGTTGCTATTATCCATTGCAATATGCTTGGCTTTCAAAAAAATTACAAGGCATGACAAAAATCAAGAAGAAAACAGAGTATGAAGAGAGAAAGCGATCATCAGAACCAGACTTAGAAATGACACAGATGTTGGGATTATCAGAATTTTAAAATAATTATGATTAATACGTTAAGAGCTTTAATGGAAAAAATAAACGGCATTCAAGAACAGGTGGTTTATGTAAGTAGAGAGATGGAAACTCTAAGAAAGAATTCAAAAGAAATGCCAGAATCAAAAACATAGTAACAAAAATAAAGCATGCCTTCAATGGACTCATTATTAGACTGACGTGCCAAGTAAAGAATCCGTGAACTTGAGGAGAGCTCAGTAGAAACTGAAATGCAAAGAGAAAATGAATGAAAACAAACAAAACATCTAAGAACTGTGGGACAGTTTCAAAAGGTATACCAAATACCTCATTGTAGTATCTCTGATGGAGAAGAAAGACAGAACAAAGCAGGACAAATATTTAAAGTAAAATCATCAAGGGGCGCCTGGGTGGCGCAGTCTGTTAAGCGTCCGACTTCAGCCAGGTCACGATCTCGCAGTCCGTGAGTTCGAGCCCCGCGTCAGGCTCTGGGCTGATGGCTCAGAGCCTGGAGCCTGTTTCCGATTCTGTGTCTCCCTCTCTCTCTGCCCCTCCCCCGTTCATGCTCTGTCTCCCTCTATCCCAAAAATAAATAAACGTTGAAAAAAAAAATTTTAAAGTAAAATCATCAAGATTTATGATAGAATTTAAATCACAGATTAAAGCAAAACAAAAACATACCTAGGCATATTGTATTCGAACTGCAATAAACGGAAGACAAAAAAACAAAATCTTGAAAGAAGCCAGAGGAGAGAACACCTTATCTACAGAGAAATAATAAGGAGAATTATAGTAGACTTTCCACCAGAATTCATGGAAACATGAAAACAGTGACCTGAAATACTTAAAGATCAATGGGATAGAATAGAGAGTCCAGAAATAAACCTATACAAATAACTGATCTTGGACAATGGTGCAATTTAATGGAGAAAAGACAGTCTTTTCAACAAATGCTAGAACATAGGACATTCATGCAAACAATTGAACCTAGATACAGACTTCATACCTTTCTCAAAAATTGCCTCATAGTGGATCATAAACCTAACTATAAAATCCAAGGTTGTAAAATTTCTGGAAGAAAACATGGGAGAAAATCTAGGTGACCTTGGATTTGATGATGAGCTTTTGGGTGCAGCACCAAAAGCGCAACCCATGAAAGGAAAGCTCGATGGGCTGTAGTTTACCAAAATTGAAAAATTCCCTTTGAAAGATAGTGTTGGTAATAAGAGGGAACAAGCTATATCTTGGAGAAGTATTTACAAAACATAAATCTGATGGAAGGGGACTGTACCAGATTAGAACTCACAGGGCTCAAGAATGAGAGAGAAGTCAAGTGGAAGAATGGGCATGAGATCTAAGACGTTTCACTGCAGAGAACATATAGATGGCAGATAAGGATATGAAAGGATAATCCACATCATGTGTCATTAGAAGAATGCAAATTACATTCCTGGATGAGGTCTTGGACTAGAAAAAAGAATGATAGTTAAAACCAAGGGAATCTGAATAAAGTATGCAATTTAGTTAATAAATATCAATATTGGTTCATTACTTGTGACAAATATACCATAGTAAGGCAAGATGTTAATAATGGCAGAAATTGGGTCTGAGGAATACATGGCAAAAAAAAAAAAAAAAAAAAAACTCCGTACTAGCTTTGCAATTACTCCATAAACCTGAAATTATTCTAAACTAAAAATTTTATTAAAAATATGTATAAAAATGAATACATGTCCTTCAAGGTCACATGTGTACGTGAATAAGGGGAATTTCAAAGTCACTTACAACCCTGCATGTGCCTTATTTTTAAACATAATCATTTTTAACACAGACTATAATTCATGATTCAGTTAGCAAATGCTTCAAAGGCTCTTCAACAATTCCTAGCATACAGCTTGACCTTTAAGATTTTCATACATTTTGCCATAAGAAAAAAGTGTTTCCTTGTAATGAGCTTGATCTTCTGCTGTACTGCCTATGAGTGTGACTAACAAGGGCTGACAAGGAAGCATTCTCTGCCCTGCCTCGCTTCCCAGCACTAGCCTTGCCCTCCCAGGTTCCTCCTCTCCCCAGTGCTTACCTTGGGAAGGCTCCGAGGTGAAGTGATACATGTAAGCCCTCCCAGTGAGCACAGGTGAGGCAGCCCAGGATAAAACAGCAAATGTGCATTGTCCTACAATACTTGCATCTATACTATATTCCTGAGAAAACAAGTCCTCAGTTGCCAGTATGGACAATATTGACATTGGGTTTCAGCGAGGGAATTCTAAAAAAAAAAAAAAAAAAAACTGAAGTGGAATAAGGTATTGCTTACACCTATTCCCAAGTTTTCCCGTTGGCTAAATGAGAAGACTTGAAAAAGTCCCTCTCTTCACCTTCTAATGAGAACAAACCCTAAGGAAAGGCCCAAGTAAGATGTTCCTCACAGATTCCACCATCCAAGGTCAGTGTGATCCAGGTACTAAATTACTCCTGGGAGACACAGGTGCTGAACTACTCCTAGAGTCACAAGCTCCTGGAATGAAATGTTCCTAGCTGTATCCATACCCTCTGTTCTCCTTCCCAACAGGGACAAAGGGAGGTCAGAATAGGCCCCTGGAGGGCCCAAGTGGGAAAGAGATGTGTGCAGTCTTCGCCTGGCAGACAAATACTCATTTTTACGAGTTGGAAGCCTCCGGCTCCCTCCCTTGAATCAGGGCCTGCTGCAGCTCAGGCTGCTGCAGGATGTATTTGTCTTTCCCTGCACATTATTATTTTATTGTTATTACTCTCATTCCTTCCTAACTGTGAGCCAATGAGCAGAATTATTTTTATTTACTTTGATTTTTTGGATGCTTGAATATATTACTTCAATATAGTTTATAATCCCTATAATAGCACATAATGGTTATACTTTAGACATTTAAAAGCAATTGGGCACATTCAATATGCTCATGACATATAACTTTATAATGCCCTATCTCTTTCTGTATTAAATGTTTCATGTTAATAAATTCTAGCCTATTTTGTATGTTTCATATTTGAGAGTATAAACTCATAAAACCAATAATAACTGGCATGAATTTTTCTGGCAAACTTACAGTGTGAAAATGTAATGGAGAACAGTTGATACCAGAGGTAAAGCCCCATAATTGAGGAAATCAACTAGAACATAAAGATATCCTAAAATTCAAATTCAATAGGATTCTGACCACTTCCAAAAATAACATCTTGGATATGCATTTGAATAAAATGTTACATCATGGCCAAGGGGGGGGTCTGTGTGCAGATGAATCATCCTCTGTCTGACCCAGACTCCTGACAAAGAGCAATTTCCATTGTAGACTTTTATAATATCACAGTTTCAACGTCATCTGTGTGCTAACACAACATTCTTCCAAAAACGGCAGGCTCTGCTTTACAGAAGCTCTGCAGCGTCTCTGTTTGACAAGACTGTAGAGAAAAATAAATAACTAAACATGATGGAGCATAATGGCATGACATCATCCTCAGAGGTGACCCAAGATCCAGAGCCAGACCGGAGCTCACATCCCTGGTGCACATTCTCGTCCACTATTACAGCAATTCCCAGCGTCTTGTCAGACACGCATGGGGTAATGGAGACAGTGCAAGCTTCCAGCCCAAGGAAGTTGCTGGAAGTCCTTGGAAGTCATTTCGAGTAGATCAGACTTCCTCTCTTTATTTTCCCAGAAGAAACTCATGTCTCATTGTACACACATAAGGAAAGTAGAGTATGAAAGGAAGAAAGAAGGCACTGAAATAAACTATCTCAAAGGGCTTCGGGAATTTAATAAAACGTGATTTCCATAGCCTTAGGTTCAATTCCTTGTGCCTACACAAGCTAACCCTTTATTTTTGTGCCGAAAGATACTTAGCAGCTTCTGTCTCTGATTCCTCATCACACACACACACACACACACACACACACACACACACACACACACTCACCCAACATCCAACAACATTCCTTTTCTCTAAACCTAGGCTGACTCATGAGACAAAAACAATTTTCTATCAGGTCCCTCTGTAGGTAATGGCCAAATTTGGTCTAATATGGTAACTATATTTCTGACTCAGACTTTATTCTTTTTCTCTCCTGAGATAACTCCACTCCTTCTCTCTTTTGTTTTCCCCTCCATGTAAATTCTACAGCATCATTTACAAGGAAAATACTACTAGATATAATATCAATTGCCTGTCATAAAAGAGTTGTTAGCCTTTTGGTTGTGGCTATTCTCTTATATAACAGGTATTCATTTTTTAATGATTTGATGTGATTTAACTGTACTTTTAAAAACTACCCTAGCTACAATCTCCCTGGATGACATCCGAGGCAGAGTTACATCATTATCGAACTTTAATAAAAATTTCCCAGTGTATTATCACATGACTTTAATGGAATCTTAAAAATATATTTTTATTTCTTTTGAAAAAGGACACTAACTTACATTGCTACTAGAATATTTGGGGTCAAAGAATAATAGTAAGATAAGAAAAAAATAATAAAGTAAGAGATTTATTGCTAGACTGCATATTTCTTTTCTCATTTTTTAGCTTTCAATTTGTTGCTTTGGACACTACAAATCATTTAATCAAGAAAATCATGTTTAGGCCTCTGAAATAATGTTGCAAAGAGAGATATAATTTCACAAAATATCTTTCCCTCAGGAAAACTGAAGTGAGAGAAATAAAGTGCTTTTATAACTACATAGAACAAATTCTTACTTTTGTAAACAATGGCCATTTTCTTATGATTTTAATAAAGGCAGCAATACTTTTCTATTTAATAAAATTTAACAAAGTATATGCATATTTTAAAAAATTTAAATTGTAGGTAATATTTTTATTTTTTAATGTTTTTTTTTAATTTATTTTTGAGAGGCAGAAAGTGCAAGTGAGGGAGAGACAGAGAGAGAGGGAGACAGAGGATCCAAACCAGGCTCTGTGCTGAGAGCTCAGAGCCTGACACAGGACTCAAACTCACGAACCGTGAGATCATGACCTGAGCTGAAGTCAGATGTTTAACTGACTGAGCCACCCAGGCACCGATTTAGGTAACATTTTTAAAGGGACATTATCATTTAGAGCTGCACACGTTAATAATCCTCTATCACGCATAAACGGAGATGTTTAAAAACCACTAAAATATGAATCACCAATCACAATGACAGCATATATATGTCTAAAATAAGAAAATAAATGTAATAAATGTTTATAAAATATTGATCTGAAAATTAAATTTGTGGGGACAAATACCACAGTAGAGCAACACCAGACTTAACTAAAAATCCAAGTTTACTCCTAACCCCATCTGGTTTACTATGTGATCTGAGTAAGTCACATAATTTCTCTAGACATCAGTTTCTTTTTTTTTAATATTTATTTATTTATTTATTTAGAGAGAAAGAGATAGAGAGCAAGTGGAGAAGGGAAAGAGAGGGAGACAGAGAATCCCAAGGAGGCTCCATGCTGCCAGTGCAGATCCCAATATGGGGCTCAAACGCACAAACTGTGAGATTATGACCTGAGCTGAAACCAAGAGTCAGATGCCTAACTGACCGAGCCACCTAGGTGCCCCTCTAGACCTCAGTTTCTTAATTTTGCGAATTGATACAAAATTTCTATATTCCCCTTTTTCCATCTACATTTTGGGAAATTATGCACCCATTTCCATTACTGTAATGCCTATCTTTGAATCGGCTGATATTTAGCTGGAAAACATTAGAATAGCAGTCCTAGTTGCTTGTAGACTTATCTTTTCTCATTGGTCAGTGTCCCTTTATGATTAGCTATTGTCCAGATCATGCCTGTCATTAAATGTTTTGAATTACTGCCTTAAATATTTAGCATGCATCTTTTACCCCAAATCCATCTTTAACAATGTATCTAACCCATTTTCAAACATTACCAAGACCATCGAAAAACTTAATTCAGTCTTCTGTATCTTCCACACTATTATTTATCATTTAAATCCCTTGCTTATTTTACCTGCCATCTTCCAAAAATAGATTTATCTTCTGATAAGTTTGCCAATATATATTGTTAAATTAATTTGATTATTGATGCTTTTATTATTTTCATTCCCTCTTCTGTGGTTGATTTTCTTCTTACTAAAATGTATTCTTCTAAAGTTCTCTCAGAATACGTCTGGGATATAAATGCCCTATCTTTCTTTTCTGAAAAAGTCTTCATGTTGCCATCATCCCTATATGATAATTTCACCAGGCATAGAAATCCATGCAAAAAATTATTTTCCCTAAACTCTTAAAAGGCACCTGTGTAGCTCAATCAGTTGAGTGTCCAGCTTTGCCTCAGGTCATGATCTCATGACTCGTGAGCTCAAGCCCCATGTTGGGCTCTGTGTGGAAAGCTCAGACCTTGGAGCCTGCTTTGGATTCTGTCTCTGTCTCTCTCTGTCTCTCCCCGACTCATTGCCTCTCTTTCTCTCTCAAATATAAATAAACATTAAAAAAAAATTTTAGGACATTAATCTACTACCTTTTGAGAATAAATGTCACCCATTTGCAAATAATATTTCTTTTCTGTTTGCATTTAAGATTTTCTTTTTATCATTGATGTTATGCAACTTCAGTACTATGTGTCTTCTTGTGGACTTGTTTAGAGTGTTTGAAATCATCATCGTCTCTTTACATATTTTGGATTTGGGTGTTCAGAACTTACTATTTTGAAGATTTCCCCTCTCCATTTTTTTCCTCAGTATGAAATTCCATGGAGTGTGTAGTAAACCTTTTCTTTTCAACCCATTCTGTTTCTTTAAAGATCTCTCATGTTTTTCATCCATTCATCTATGCCCCATTTGAGATTTTTCCACAAATCAACCTTCCATGTCATTAAGTTTCTCTTCAGCTGTGTCTAGACTCATCCATATAGTTTGATTTTTAATCAACTGTGATGTTAATTTATAAAAATTGTTTTTGTGTTTGCTTGTTTTTTAAATGCACCTATCTTTTTATACAACCTGATAAAGGTTAATACTGGAGTTCTAGAATAAGAAGATCACTATTGCCCTACACCTAGACTTCTTCCTCCAGTAGCTGTGTCATTAATAAGACCATAATTTTAATCTCCTATTTCACTCCTTAATTAAGTCCCAGTATGCTTTTTTTTAATAACATGAATTACATTTAGAAAGCATAGGAGGGGTGCCTGGGTGGCTTGATCGGTTAACTGTCCAAGTTCGGCTCAGGTCATGATCTCACAGTCCGTGAGTTCGAGCCCCGCGTAGGGCTATGTGCTGACAGCTCAGAGCCTGGAGCCTGTTTCAGATTCTGTGTCTCCATTCTCTCTGCTCCTCCCCTGTTCATGCTCTGTCTCTGTCTCAAAAATAAATAAACGTTAAAAAAAAATTTTTTTTAAAAGAAAGCATAGAAGAATATAGGAGTCTTAAACACAAATGTCTGCAGGGATAATGCAAATAATGTAAGCGGAGTTATCCATTGGAAACTACATCAGATGGGGGAAAAAAGGGCCAGCATAAAGCAAAAAGCTACTATTCAGCTGCAGCCAAATTTTGCTACGTGGAATGTAGACCTACTGTTGCTAGGTTTCATTTTTCAAGAAAATTTAAGTATCTTGATTTTTTCTATGAAATCTCCCCAAATCTCAGTGTTGGAACTAATTCATTTTTAGAAAGTTTCTGGTGATGAAAAAAAACATGTCTTCTGGCCATATTTGAAGCACAGATCTGGTAATTAGACATCTTGATTAATATTTTAGCTTTTAGAAAACAATTTACTTAATGTCTCTAAGCATTATTTTTCACATCTGTAAAATGGAGACCATGAACTGTTAGGATAACTAAGACAGGAAAGGAAGGTAATGCATGTTAAACAGTACTTAATACATAGTAGTCACTTAATAAAGTTCTAGAGATGAATAAATGTCTTTAATATTGTCAATATTAAACTGTATCTCCAGTGTCCAATCTAGAGTGGCACTTATTAATAGTAATTATTAGTGGTACTATTAGTAATTCAACAACTGCTGAATGAATGATTAATGTTATATGTATAGGTTTTAGTTTATAAATTTGATTTTATCCCATATAGATTTAATATACAGTACTATAGAGCTAGCTGATATTTTTCATGGTTTGTGGATGAAATTACCATAAAACATGAGCAGCTATGAATCAGTTCACTCAACTTGCTAAACTATTCCCTGGAAAAAGTTAGACAAAATTATACATTGCAGAAAGCATTTAGATCTCAGTAGTTTTACTCACTAGTATCCTTTACATACAAGTATGTGTTAAGTAGCTTAGGTACACAAAGATTCCAGGATATCAATTCTCAAAAGAGAGGATAGAGAGAAACAAAGCTGACATTGTAGACCATTTCCTTGGCTCAAAGGAGCTCGTGGTTTGGTAAAAGAGAAAACAGTACACATATAATACAAAGGTAAAAAAGAAAAGTATGTTTAGGGGGCAGAAGAGGGTTGGTTAAAGCACAATCATGAATAGACACCTCAAAGTTTCCAATTAATGCACCAGTTTTCTGAAAGGTGCCCTTTTTTTTTTTCAATATATGAAATTTATTGTCAAATTAGTTTCCATACAACACCCAGAACTCATCCCAAAAGGTGCCCTCCTCAATACCCATCACCCACCCTCCCCTCCCTCTCACCCCCCCATCAACCCTCAGTTTGTTCTCAGTTTTCAAGAGTCTCTTATGCTTTGGCTCTCTCCCACTCTAACCTCTTTTTTTTTTTTTTTCCTTCCCCTCCCCCATGGGTTTCTGTTAAGTTTCTCAAGATCCACATAAGAGTGAAAACATATGGTATCTTTCTCAGTATGGCTTATTTCAGTTAGCATCACACTCTGCAGTTCCATCCACGTCGCTACAAAGGGCCATATTTCATTCTTTCTCATTGCCACGTAGTACTCCATTGTGTATATAAACCACAATTTCTTTATCCATTCATCAGTTGATGGACATTTAGGCTCTTTCCATAATTTGGCTATTGTTGAGAGTGCTGCTATCAACATTGGGGTACAAGTGCCCCTATGCATCAGTACTCCTGTGTCCCTTGGGTAAATTCCTAGCAGTGCTATTGCTGGGTCATAAGGTAGGTCTATTTTTAATTTTTTGAGGAACCTCCACACTGTTTTCCAGAGTGGCTGCATGAAAGGTGCCCTTTTAAATCCTCCTCCACATGCATGTTGTTGGAAACATACACTAACTAAATCTCAAGACTGAGGAACAGGCTGTTAGGGGAGTCTTTTAAATCCTATCTTAGCCACATGGCTGAAGGTCATGTTTCTAAATTCACTTAGGTTTGGAATGCAAGAATATTTGGAGGCTCATTCATTTTCCTAGTTTGGCTCTATTTTGAATTGATATTCATTTGTGTTACAGTAAAAGCAGCACATTTTAGGTTTAGTTCTGGGCTCCATAAAATTTTGAAGTTCAATGTCAAGTTCTATCATTTCTTCATGTGGTTTAAGTTGGTATTTGGGTAAATTTAGAAATGAGCACACTGGGATTATCCAGGGCTTTCCCCAGATGGTCCAATCTTCTCAGAACTAGGCCACTTTTCTAGGTTCTTCTGGTCTGTGGCTTTGCTGAATGTTCTGAGAGGAATTTGGGCACTATCAGCATGCTTTCTCTAATAGAAAGAAACTAAACTAATAAATTTTACTTTGTGAAGGTCCTATTACATTTTCTTAATTTATGAAAATTAGTTTGAGTAGTTTCATTTCTCATTCAAAACTTTGGCCCAAAATATATATACTTGCCAACAATTTCATAATGTAGACTGCTAAATGAAAATAAGAAATAAATACATATTCTCTACCCCATAGCTATTCTCCTATGTGTTGAGCTTCCATCTGTTTGCCTTTTGTTTTTGTTTATGTGAAGCTTTACATTTTGCCATCAATATGTTGTGTTGTGTTGTGTTAACTTGTAAGCTGAGACAAAGATAAAAAATTACACACTTTCACTGACATTTTAGTTGACTGACTAGTAAAACCCGATTTGAAAATTCAGTGAGGATATAATAGATTGCATTAAAAGTATTTTCTGAGGACAAACTCCTACATGGAAATAATTGGTAATTTCTTAAAGGACAAGGACCTAAATGATGGATGTCTCTGTCATAAGTAAGAAGTGAGTATATTCATGGTATAAGAAATCTAACTTCCATAGGAGACTTGTTTCCAGCACTGCCTTTCATTCTACTTTCTGTGGAAAATGCCTCAAACTGGCGGTTCTCTAGATATTTGAGCTAGTGGGAGGGTTTTACTTTACTTCACTTCACTTCACTTCACTTCACTTCACTTTAAAGTGGGCTATAAGAGGAGGAAATGGTGCAAAGAGCTCATAACACATTAACAATGAAGTTTTACTCATACAATGACAATTACATTCATATATTTTAGAGATTTACAGGAGAGGTAACTAATTCTGATTATAAATATTTTTACACAGTATAGCAGGTAAAAACATGGTTTACTGTGGATGTATTAGTTGCCATCCTCATAGAGACACATGGCCATCTTCTTCAGGCTCTGGATCAGCATAGATTTGTTTCACAGGTAATGACAATTGCTTTGGCTCTAGGTATGGGCCATTTTAATGCCAGATTAAAAAAAAAAAAAAAAGATCTTTCACCCTATTGTAGTCAAAGAATGGTATTATCAAAATAGTGGCAATGCCTTCAAAAAAAGAGTGACACCACTTGATTGCACAGGGCAGTGTAGTAAGGCTTCCCAGATCAGATGGCACCTGTCACCTAATCTAAGTTTTTCCACCTTTTCAACTGTAAGGACTCCCTTACCCCTTTTTTATTTTTTGTTTTTTCTATTGTCCATATTTTGAAGATTTTTGAAGGCTTAAATATATTTCATTTATTAAGTAAAAGTCAATTTATGATTTCATGTTATCTTTGTTAATAAGCATATGAAGAGAGACATATTCTGTGATTCTGATCATTACACTACACTGAACTATTACAATTCCAGCCAAAGTGTCAATTTAGACTCTCAAACTATCTTTTTTTTTTCTAATTTTTTTTAATGTTTATTTATTTGTCTTTGAAAGAGAGGCAGACTGCAACTGGGGAGGCACAGAAAGAGAGGGAGAGACAGAATCAGAAGCAGGCTCCAGGCTCTGTCTGAGCTGTCAGCACAGAGCCCAGTGTGGGGCCTGAACCCATGAACTGTGAGATCATGACCTGAGCCAAAGTCAGATGCTCAACTGACTGAGCCATCCAGGCACCCCAGTCTCTCAAACTATCTTAAATTTGATATATGTGGAATTTTTATTTGACCTTAAATATATATGCAGGTTTGTATTATATGTTTGCAAAATAGTTTCATAAACCATTTTTGCAGACCCTGTAAGCAATACTGATTCCAAGTTGCTTTAGAACAATTCAGATTCACAGGGTCCCTTAGCACGTGCACAAAGGACACTTCTCTCAAGGGAAAAGAATCCACAAAAGAGAGTAACACTTAAGGAAAAAAATTATATATGGGCTGAAACTGTACATATACAATGTCACAAACAACCAAAAATCTGAGTAATCTAAAAACAGTATCAGTGAACCAAAAATTGGCCATGATAACATTTTACAACAATCAAACAAAACTGTCTAGAAAGGGTTCAGCCTCACAATAATCAGCTAATGCAATCCAAAGCTTCTAACTCACAAACAGGCTTGGATATTATTTTTCACCAAGAAAATAAACACTTGTCTTTGGACTGACTCCCATGTGGCAGAACCAGGGCAAGGCATTTATTGCTATTCTGCAGCTCTTTGAAAAATCAATCTGAAAGAGAGACTCTGCAGAAGACCCATCTTCTTCTTGTTTCTCTGATATGTTGCACTCTTAAAATGAACTAAAGTAAAAGAAGAAAATGAAAGAGGCACACAGAGTAGCAAAGACAAATGATGGAGAAAGCCAAGCCAATGCTTCCAAACATCAAATCAGAGTGTTGCTCTTGTCCTGGAATTCCCCTAGAGTTACTTAGGACAAAAATCTGGTCCACTGAGATCAAAGCCAGGAAGAACAAAGGAAGTCAGAGTGATAAACAGCCTACTAGGAAGAAATCCCAAACAAACCCTGACAGTTTGTGGAATGACTGGAATAAAAATCAGCTGTTCAAACTAATCTCTCATTTCGTCCATCAAAATAAAGATGGAACTTTCAGTGTCCCTGACAAAAGCTGGGTATCCTGAGCCCGAGTACTTTTCTAAAGTGAGAGAACTATAACGTTTTAGCTTATTTATACTCAAAGTCAAACCAGGCCTTGCTTGCTTCCCTCTCAAGAAATTATTTTGAAAGAAGTCACATCCACTCTCACTGTAGACCTTCTGAAACGATGAATGGGTTAGAAATTTTTAATAATATCAAGCACACTAATTGTTCCATAATCCTAAGGCTTTTCTGTAGCATGCCACGTTGGTCACAGATAATATTAATAAAAAGTCTCCTGGATTTGTCCCATTTCCCAATTACCTAAACAAAGATGAAATATAATTTGAAACAGGATCTCAAATATCCTTCCATCTGTGTCAAAAGAAAATGCTTTTATTTTTCTATAGCTGAACCACTCCTTTTAAAAATTCTCCATCCTTCAGGCTAATGAAGATAGGGTTACTCCAACTGGGAAAGCTTAATTCAACTTACTAATTACAACAATCTTTACAGATAATTGTGTTTTTGAGTGGGCAAATGAAGACAATGTGTAGTCATTTGAAGTCCTACTCCCTAGTCTTGCTCCTATCTGAGAAGGCATGTTACTGTACAGGGAAGTGATGGCATGTGGCCTTGTGCTGGGTAGGGAATGAAAAAGGTTTGCTGATGTGCATGGTTCCCTCTGGATTCTTCGAAGTTCACGGCTGCAGCGTGGCTGAACTAGCTGTTCCCTGCACAGGTGACACCTGAGAAGCTACTGCAACCATCAGGCTCTCTCATTGAGATGTGCTGGTACTGTGGTATCAACATTATCCATATGAGTTGACCCCTTTACCCTTAACCAAGATCTGATGGCCCCCAAGCTCTATCAACACCGACTTCTCCCCAGTGGGACACTTATGGGTCACTGAGTGCTATGTTCATGCCATGTGGAAGGAGCAACACTGTCCAAAGCCAATAAATCTTGCCTTTTCTTGCCCCCTCAGTGCCATACTGGAAGTGGCCAGGTTTATGGATTCTCCTGAAAGGTAGCAGCATGCTTGTAAAAGGACACCACTAGCTCCTGTGTCCTAAGGCTTCCTGTAAAAAACCCTCCTAAAGATGATTGTGGTAAGGACAAACACTACTTAAGAATGAGAATGCTGTGGGGCACCTGGGTGGCTCAATCGGTTGAGCATCCAACTTCAGCTCAGGTCATGATCTCACAGTTTGTGGGTTCGAGCCCTGCATTGGGATATGTGCTGACAGCTCAGAGACTGGACCCTGCTTCAGATTCTGGGTCTCTCTCTGCCCCTCCCTTGCTCATGCTCTGTCTCTCTCCGTCTCGAAAATAAATATAAACACTTTTTAAAAAAGAATGAGAATGCTGATTTATCACCAAATTTTTCTCTGTGTGTCTTTACTTTCTCTTGCCCATAATCTCTGGAGACCATTAGGGGCAGATTTCAGTTCTATCATATATTCTTTATCAACCTCATGGTGAAGAGTCCTAGCCAGAAAGAATATAATTTCTATCCTACAGAAAATACTTTATGATCTGGATTCGGAAGGCTTGGTTTGATTTACTAAAGAAATTTACAAAGTTACATCTCTCCTCAAAGGACTATTTTTCTTCATATATTCTCAAATGAAGTGGACAAAAAATTCTGAATAAAGACCTTGTTCCAGAGACTATGTACCATTCCCCTGCAGAGCAAAAACTCAAAGTGCCATTGGGTGGGAAGTCTCAGAGAAAGTAGAGCAATAAGATATAGCAATACATCTGAAAATATTTTTGGAAGTATTATCCACATTATACTTTGGACTAAGATTTTTAGATACATAAAAGTGTTACGAGGTTTGATATCATGGCTTTATCTTCTTCATGACACCTTCCAGGCTGAAGAGAATCATAATCACTCATCCTTCATAATGGATGGTAGGCATACAGAATTCTTTTGTAAAGCTGATCTGTGCCTCCAGGTAAGGAACAGTGAAACCCTAATGACTGACAGAGGTCGATTTAAAGCTCAGGAAAACAATTGAATTGCCAGAAAGAATGAACCATGGTTATCTGCACTTTCAAATAAATGATTACGTGAGATGGTCACAAGAGAGGGACCATGGGCAAGGTGCAGCAAGAGTCCTTAGAAAGCACTTGGTGGCCAGTCTTGGCTTCTCTCTATTACCCTGTTCTTTCAAACGCCCAACAAGAAGGTAAGTCTTGAAGTTGAATAGTGGCAGGTAGAAAGAAAGAATCATAGCAAATATTTAAGCAGATATTCAGGATCTATAGATACAAAGCTTGAGCTTTGAGGAAAGACGAAAGCAAAGAGGAAGATCTTTCTAGTCCAATGAAGTGTAGCCACCTACCTCCTGCGGAAATCAAGTCACAAAAATTTGAAATTGCAGAGAGATACAGTCCCTGTTTTGGCACAGGTTTGGAGGTGAGGTGGGATTATAAAAATATATGCCAAAGGAATACCCAAGGCTTCAGGAGCATTCAGAATATCTGACAATGATCTCTTGTGTTTCCAACAGTAGAAACCTTAGTTGCCATTTTCCTAGTATGTTGTTTGGCATTTAATACAAATTACATGATTATCTTTTCTCTCAAGTCAAGATACTACATCTGTGATACTAAATTTCTGGTCATAATTTATTTTAAATTTTTTTTAACATTTATTTAATTTTGAGACAGAGAGAGACAGAGCATGAACAGGGGAGGGGCAGAGAGAGAGGGAGACACAGAATCGGAAGCAGGCTCCAGGCTCTGAGCCATCAGCCCAGAGCCTGACGCGGGGCTCGAACTCACGGACTGCGAGATGGTGACCTGAGCTGAAGTCGGACGCTCAACCAACTGAGCCACCCAAGCACCGCTATTTTACTGTTCTAAGTGGTGTCTGATTCTAATCAGCCCCTAGTCCATAATGGCTGAATTTGGCTTCCTCTGTCCTTTTCAGAGCCCCAGGGACATATAGGTCAGCTGTATGCTTACAGGAAATAGGAAAAGAATGCAAAGGAAGCAAACTTTGCCTAGATGGGGAGAATTAAACCACATATCTTCAAAACTAGAGTAAACAGAAGTCCAATTGCCCTCCTCCTTGTTTCCATTAATTGTGAACCTAATAATAAGTACACTTCTTTGACAGTTAAGAACATGGTCATTCACAAAGTAAAAGCTTCATGAGCAAACTTGTTCTGGAGCATCTAGGAATAGGCCAATATTAAGTGAATAAAACTATTTCAGGAAACCAATATTCCCCTCCCCTCCCCAAAGTGTAATGATATTAATATATTTTGGATAATCGAATTAGCCAAATATCAGTGTCCTTGAAAAAAGAATATAATCTATGTTGAATACTTGGGCAATTTTTTCCCAGGGCAAATAATTATTGTCAAAAATTATTTAAAAATCTACAAATCACTTTATACATTTATTCAACAAGTACTTGTTGAACAATACTATGTGTCACACATTCTTCTAGGTTTGAGAAATTCAACAACTAACAAAACATACAACTAACTCCATGCCCTATTAACATTGATGGTGTTTCTTCATGATTGCTACTGGAAGGCTTTCAGAAAAATTTGTACACCACTTCAAGCAGCTGTAGAAAACCTTGTAGCATTTTCTCAACTAATCTCACTTGTGGCTTCCTCTGGTTTTCCTATCTTTATTTTCATTTTTGTTACATTTTTATTACTTATTTTCTATTTATTTTATTTTTTATCCATAAATCACTGCAAATTTCTTTTGAAAAAAAAAATGGGAGAAAATTAAATCAAATTTAAAATTCTTTTGATCTAAGGTATTCTTCCTGAGTTGCAAATCCACAGTTTGGATGTCTATTCTTTGGTGCTCCATAAGCATCTGAAGTTATAAACACTAAGTCAAACATCCTTTTCCAAAATCCTATTCACCCAACTCTTATATTCCCTGTAATGTTAAAGCCAACACCCACAAACAAATTGACCAATACAGAAACTTACATATCTTCCTCAAATTCTTCCCTTTCATTATCAAACCTATACTGTGAGTTCTACACTTCATACTTCTTTTAAATCTCTCCCTTTCTAGTTAGTTATTACTGGCACTATCTTACTTAAAGACTCTCAGCCATGGTTATATAGATTCCTGCATTATAATGTGTAGTTCCTTTCATTCTTTAACAAGATAAGTCCTTTAAAAACATAAATACAAATTTGATCAAGTCATTTTACTGCTCAATATTTCATTGAACATACCCTGCCCCTCTAGCATCAGGCCCCATCTTTCTCTCCAATGAAGTGTGTGCAGAAATGTTTTGAGATGAATGAATTATTTACAGGTGTAAATTTAAACATATTTTATACTTTTATTATCAACATTTTAATTAAAATCTCACTATAAACTCATTAGAGGAGCATGGGATTCAGAGAAAACATGATGATAGAAAAAAAAATTTTCAGTTGTCAATACGTTGAGTCAGGATACCTTCCCTTAAAAAAAATTATTGTAGCTAAATTAGATCAAGTTCCACTGGTGATAGTCAAGTTTAATAAATCACATTTAACCCAGCTCTTACTTTCATATAAGAGCTAAAAATAGAATTATAAAAATCAATATGTTAGGAGAAAAAAGATTAAAATGCAGAAAACAGAATAATAGATATGTAAGATTATGTCAGATGGAAAAAGTGAGAAGAAAATACTTTTAAAAGAAGAGGAAAAAGCCATAAAGGAAGCAATTTAGAATTAAAAGAAATAGACATTATCTTCTGGGTTTTTTTTTGTTCTTTTACACATCCAACCATAGTTTGGGCATCTCAAAGTTGTTTAACTGAATATAGTTGGAATGCACTCAATTTTGTGTATCATCCCACAAATTTCATACATTTAATACTTATGAAAATTATAACTTACTGTAATTTTCACATTTAAGCCATATTTGAGAATCATATCTAACACCTACATCTCACAATTCTTGAAAGTGACAGAATTATGTGAATTTCTGATTTTCAAATTAAAATATTTTTGTCATCAGAAATGTGCTGGGTTGTCATTTTCCTCTAGATGACAATTTAATTGAGTTAAATACTGTCTCCCCCAAATTCATGTCTACCCAAAATCTCAGAATTGACCTTATTTGGAAATAAAGTGTTTGCAGATGTAATTAGTTACAATGAGGTCACATTGTATTAAGTTGCCCCCTAAGTCCAATGACCAGTGTCATTATAAGAACAGAGAGATTTTTAGGGGCGCCTGGGTGGCGCAGTCGGTTAAGCGTCCGACTTCAGCCAGGTCACGATCTCGCGGTCCTTGAGTTCGAGCCCCACGTCAGGCTCTGGGCTGATGGCTCAGAGCCTGGAGCCTGTTTCTGATTCTGTGTCTCCCTCTCTCTCTGCCCCTCCCCCATTCATGCTCTGTCTCTCTCTGTCCCAAAAATAAATAAACGTTGAAAAAAAAAATTAAAAAAAAAAAAAAGAACAGAGAGATTTTGACAGAGACACAAACATACAGGGATAACACAATGTGACAACAGAGAGTTTGAAGTGAAGATTCTAAGAAACACCAAGAATCACCAGGTACTACCATAAGCTAGAAGATACATCGACAAGATTCTTTCGTAGAGGCATCAGAGGGAACATCGCCCTGCCAATCATTTGATTTCAGACTTGTAGCCCACAAAACTGTGAAAAAATAAATTTCTGTTTTTCAGGTTACCCAGCTTGTGACAATGTGTTATGGCCACCCTAGGAAACTGATAAAATAATAAAATTCTTTATATTAAATTATTCTGGGATTGAGTTGTAAAAGAAGTTGTGATGAGTTTGGTTGCAAAAATTAAACAAATACATTTTCAAGAAATATCTACTTAGAGGTATGATTTTAAGGGAGCCTGGGTGGCTCAGTCAGTTGAGCATCCAACTTTGGCTCAGGTAATGATCTCACAGTTCATGAGTTTGAGCCCCACATCAGGCTCTGTGTGGACAAGCTCAGAGCCTGAAGCCTACTTTGGATTCTGTGTCTCCCTTTCTGTCTGCCCTCCCCTGTTCATGCTCTGTCTCTCTCACTCTTGAAAATAAAAACTTACAATTAAAAAAATTTTAGAGGTATGATTTTATATAGAAGTGGATCAGCTCCCTTGACTTTATCCTCTTCCTTTCCCTAAAACTGTAAAAAATAATTTTGTTTTAAACAGAAGATGGTTTATAATGTCAATGTAATTAAAACAGGATAACTGGGTAGAATATCTCCATCCCAGGATATCCAATATCCTTACCACTCTTCGATTCCCACCATCCCCCTTCCCTTGCCAAGGAAATGGGTAAAGTCCATAAGGGTCATAAACCAGATGGACTCAATCCCTGGTTTGAGCCTCCATTAACATCACCAGAGGCTCTTTACCACTGTCTGTGAAAATGGGCTAAACTTCACTCTAGAGAACTTACCTTGGAAATATTTCAAAATAAATAACTTAAAAGGGACTAATTTCTCAAAGGAAGAAGGGACCTTGGAAAACATCTGTTTCATTCCTCTCATTTTAAAGACAAGAAAACTAAGATCAAAAGAGCTCAAGTGGCTTTCCTTGGTTACACAGATAATTCATGATAGAATCATAGCTTGAGCCCACATCTCCAAACTTTTCTGAACCCTATTATCCTTCCACTGCAGCTCCTATCTGGTATCTGTATTTGATCAGATACTCACAAACTCTCCCTCACCATTTCTCATGTTACAAGAAGCAGTCAAATGTGCTTTCTTTGGTTTTGCTTTTGAGAAACCTCTATATTTGGAGTCTTCAAATATTTTTAACATGGCAAAATGTACTAACAGATAAATAATGCACTCAGTGCAACTCTTCTTTTCCTAAGAGAATTAGTGTTTGTGGCAGATGCTACATTGACAGACTTGAAGACTTGTTTTCAAATTATTACCAGAATATTTAAATCATAAAAAAAGTATAGCAAATAATTAAACTTATGTTTACCAGCCTGGAACGTCTTTTCAATATGTCAGTGGATTGAAAGTAAGTTCCACAACAGAGATTGAAGATGGTTACAAACTGTATCTATATCCAACAGAGATGTAATAGTAAAACACACACACATAAAAATATGATAAACACATGCACACCACAAACACACACAAACACACACATGTATATAAATGACAGAAGCAAAACTGCCTTGAGAAACAGAAATGTTCATTTAGAAATCTACCATAAATTTGAAGTTGTAATCAATGGCCAAGTTCTGGTCGTGCTTGATGCCAAGAAGAAAAGTAATGGCTAAGTGAATACAATTAATCACTGTATTTACATAAGTATCATTTTCCTATGTAAAGAGCTACCCTGGTGAGTGTTATAACACTTGTCAATTAGTTCTAATTAGTGTTTCTGCCTCTAAATGCTTGACTCCACTTTCAATTACAATTGTTTGCTTGTCTATCTTAACAACTACTGTACTAGATACAGTGGCATGAGGTCTGCTAAAATTTTAAGCATCAATTATCCAACCTCATCGCTTCCTCAGGTAAGCGATGCCATGCTGCCCTCTGTTAGGTATAGCAATTTCTTGGACTTGTTATGGGCACCCAAGGAGGACCCAATTATTGGCTCCACTCATGAAGACAAATTAAACTCCTTCCTCAGATAGCCTCCAGAAACAACTAAAAACTTCATTGCAATGGTTTTGCAACAACTCAGCCCTTGAACTTGGTCATCCCTTAGCGTATCTATAAACAGCTCTGAGAGCAGAGGTATAAGAGATTGACTGAAATGGAAGACATCTGTCAGCAAGTGACTTGAACACATAACATGGAATAAAATTTCTCCTTCGTGAGTATATTTGTAGTAATTGGTAACTATCTAGGGATGTGAATAACTAGGGATGTGTATTTTATATGTTTTTCTATATTTTCTGTTCCATCAGAATTCTGGTTTTCTTAGAGGTGGCAACATGTACAGATCTTTAAGAATGTTTTGACAGCATGAATATTTAGGTATTTTCTCTTATGAGATTTCTTTAAAAAGTCAAATTATCCAGACACTTGAGTGGCACTTGGAAGGCTCAGTCAGTTAAACATATAACTCTTGGTTTCAGTTCAGGTCATGATCTCACAGCTTATGAGTTTGGCCCCATGTTGGGCTCTGTGCTCACAGTGCAGAAACTGCTTTGGATTCTCTCTCCCTCTCTCTGCCCCTCCCTGGCTGGCTCTCTCTCTCTCTCTCTTTCTCGAAATAAATAAATAATTATTTTTTTTTTAAGTCAAACTACCCAGAAAATGAACTTTGTCCCTAACTAACAGTAATTTCCTGCTGACTTGCTCTGACTCTCCCATAGAAATTCACCTGTGTCTAAAGACTGTGCTCTTTAGTCTTGAGAAGCTGAAGGGAGAGTATGGCAAATAAATGAAGGTGAGCGATATTCCACTCATTCTTTGAAGGATCTTGGAGGAAAGGTTTGTCAGCCCTGTAGGTGGGCATGGCCTTCCGGGAGACTAGTGATAATACCTGCTTCATGGCCCACAGCAAGGTCTGAGCAGATACCTGCCAAGAGAGACAGTAAGACCAAGCCTTCCGGTGATTCCAAAAGTTTAGCAAATATTTCCTCAGGGAGACAAGAAAGAGAAGCCCATCAATTTTCTATAGCCATGTTTTTAATCCTAAATTAACCATTTTAAACCGAAGAAATATCCATAGGAAGTTCAGAAGACTCCAAACCTTTCTTTGAATATGTTGTGAACATAGATTTCTAGGTTCAAACATGGAAGTTAGGGAATCAGGAACTCAGGAGAACTGGTTCTAAAATGTGATAGCAATGTGATCTTAAGTGGAGATGCCTCATGAGAAGATAACAGGCAGAAATTTTTCAATTATCTCTATTTAGAAAACTTCTTTATTTCTCTAATTTCTACCTAGAGCAGTTTGACACACCTACTTCTGAAATGAGAATTTGAGTAGAGTCATACTTCTGATATCTTTTTTTTTTTATTTTTTTTTTTAACGTTTATTTATTTTTGAGACAGAGAGAGACAGAGCATGAATGAGGGAGGGTCAGAGAGAGAGAGGGAGACACAGAATCTGAAACAGGCTCCAGGCTCCGAGCTGTCAGCACAGAGCCCGACGCGGGGCTGGAACTCACCGACCGCGAGATCATGACCTGAGCCGAAGTCGGCCGCTTAACCGACTGGGCCACCCAGGCGCCCCATAATTCTGATATCTTAAAGTCAAAGTGTAGTGTCAAGTTTGCATTGATCAGGAAACTGAATCAATAAAGAACTAAAGTCTCAAGAAGATGCACTGTATGGAAAGGCTGATTGATTTCATACATATTAATATATGCCTGAATCTAGTTATGTAATATGTTCTCACCGCTTTAAAAAAAAAATACAAGACCCTAAGAAATGCCCTTAATATTTTTTTATTTTTTAAAATGTAGTTAATTTGTTGAATAATTATTATTAACTAGAGGTCAAAGAATAGTTGGTGAAAGTGCAATCTTTATTCACATACATAACCCAGAAATCTTAAACATCTATTTGAGAAAATAATAGGTAGAATTAAGTGATTATGGGACTAGCAGAAGGCATTTGGGGGGACTTTTTTTTTTAGACTTTCAGCAAACATAACTATTCCTTTTGTCTGTACAGAAGATATATGGTCACATATGATAGCTTTGAGATAACTGCTTTGTTTTCTTTGATGAAGAATTACACCAAATTATGTTTTAGGTTATAAATTACTGTAATAAAATTGTTAAAATGGTATTGTAAATTTATTCACTCTTTTTGGAGCAAAATTTATAATTTCTATTAAATATATTTAATAACTATCATTTATGAAATCCTCATCATATGCTAGGCACTGTCCTAAGCACTTATAGTCATTCTTAAAACAACACCATAAGGTAGGTCAATATATTTCATGAAATCTAGGAAGCCATTAATTATAAAGGGCACCTTTATATTATATATAACTAAGAGTATGAAAAAAACCGACTGAATTATATGTGCAATGCTTTCTTGCCATTCATAACTTTTATTTTTAGTTACTCAAAGAGCTTTTCTACTGTAGACTTGAACTTTATCATATGTCATTCCTATGGATACATAACATTGACTATATGAATTAAACCAATTGGTTGAGATTTTCCACAGTTGGGGTCCAATTCTTCCTAAATACTTTTTTACTCAGAATTAACAATGTCTGTGTTTTTCTGCCAACTATTGTCCACTATATCATCAAGATTGTTGGTGATGCAATATCTTTAAACAATTCTCGGGGTGCCTGGGTGACTCATTAGGTTAAGTGTCCAACTCTTGATTTCAGCTCAGGTCATGATCTGAGACAGAGCTCAACATCAGGCTCTGCACTATCAGCTTAGGATTATCTCTCTTCCTCTCTCTGCCCCTCCCCCACTCATGGTCCTCCCTTCCACCTCTCAAAATAAATAAACATTTAAAGAATTCTCTACTAACATCTCTATGGTTTTCTATCAGGTTTTTGACACCCATTTGGCAACTTTTGTTATTGGCACTTTTTTATTAAATGAAAGTGTCAACAGAAGGTTGACCAGGGCTCCCATTCCTCCCTTCAAGGTCCCTAAATGGCTTGTTGAAGGGTTGAAGGGCTGAAGGGTTGAAGGGTTACAAATGTCTGGTCATGGAACCAGTAATAACAACGTAGGTGTACATATGTCAACAATGACATTGATGTCATGTTGCTATCTAGCTGACAAGGATTGTTAAAATGGCATTAACAGGGAGATGGATTCTGACCTGAGAAATGCTAAATTACTGGAAGAAATGAAATACTAGAAGGCAGAAATCATGAGAGACGGCTTTGCATAGTGCTCTGTAGCCAGACTGCATGAGTGCTGTACTCATACAAGAGGGAGGTATGCAACCTAGCTCTTCTACTTACTAGCTACATGACCTTGGATATACGATTTAACCTTTTTACTCTTTAGTTCTCTCATCCACAAAGTAAATAGAACAATGGTAACCTTGCCTTTCAAGGTTATTTTGAAAATTAAAAGCAGTAGTAAGTGATAACACTTCTGGGTATTTATTCTATAGAAATACTCATAAATGTATAATTATATACAAATCCAAAGATACACATGTGAATGACCCTTGTTTTTAATTTTGAAAAATTAGAAACTCCCAAATTTCTCTCAATATATTAGTTATATAAATTACAGTATATAAAGCAGAAAAATACTACAGCAGTCCCCCATCCCCTATGGTTTCACTTTCTATGGTTTCAGGTAACCATGGTCAACTGTGATCCAGAAACTGATGATCCTCCTTCTGACATATTGTCAGAAGGGAAATAGTAGCCTAGTGCTTGGTCTCAATGCCTATATCATTCATCTCACATCATCTCACAACGTAGGCATTTTATCATCTTATACCAACATGAGAAGAAGGGCAGTATGGTACAGTAAGACATTTTGAAAGAGAGTGAGAGAGAGACCACATGCACGTAACTTCTATGACAGTATGTGGGTACAACTGTTCCATCATATTATTAATTATTGTTTTTAATCTCCTACTGTGCTTCATGTATAAATTACACTTTATCATCGGTATGTTCATATGGGAAAAAATGTAGTATATACAGGGTTTAGTACCATCTGTGGTTTCACGCATCACCTGGAGTGGTGGAACATATCCCCCATGGAAAAGAAGACATTCATGTAAACAACTATTAAAAATAATGAAATAGGGAGGCCTGGGTGGCTCAGTCATTTGAGTGTTGGACTCAATTTTGGTTCAGGTAATGATCCCAGGATTATAGATCGACCCCTGCATCAGGCATGGATCCTGCTCCCTCTCTCCCTCTGCCTCTCTCTCCCACTTGCACTCTTGCTTTCTTTCTCTTAAGAAAAAAAGAATAAAAGAAATAAGCCTACATGTGCTGACATGGAACAATAACCAGGATATATTAAATGAAAATGCAAGTTTTTAGAGTGGAATAGCTCCATATTTGAAATAAATAAACAAGCAAATGGACAATCATATATATGTATGTTTATGTTCATATGAGTATATATATGTGTTTGAATATTTTTTAAAATGTCTAAAAGCTTGCTACTCAAATATTAACCGTGGTTGATTCTGAGGGATAGGATTACCTATGCTTTATTTAATTCTCTATTTCTTGAAATTTTACACTGAGTTATAAAACATTAATAATCACAAAGAATTAAAATTACTATAGGACAACATAGTTTTATATTACATACTTATTTAACCTATACATTATATATATAAGAAAAAACTATGTACACAAATAAGATGCTATAAAAATAAAAGGAATGTAACTGAATCTGAGCAATAATTTCCCTGAACACGTCACCAAAAATAAAATTACCAGGGCACCTGGGTGGCTTAGTTGGTTAAGCGACTGACTCTTGGTTTTGGCTCAGGTCATGATCTCAGGATTCTTGGGATCTCGCCCTGCCTTAAGACTCTACGCTGACAGTGCAGAGCCTGATGAGAATTCTCTCTCTCCCTCCTTCTCTGCTCTTCCTCACTCACTTTCTCTCTCTCTTTTCTCAAAATAAATAACTAAACTAAACTAAACTAACCTAGGTCAATTTTTTATTTTCTGTCAATTGATATTCACCAGATATATGTCAGCACATTCTTTCAACATCCTTTGGCATTCCCTCTTTATTCTGTACATCCTTCTCCCTATTTTATTTTATTTGTTTTATTTTTTTTATTTATTTATTATGAGACAGAATGTGAGTGGAGGAGGGGCAGAGAGAGAGGGGGGGAAAGAGAGAATCCTGAGCAGGCTCCGCTCTGTCATCACAGAGACCAACACAGGGCTCAAACCCAAGAAACCGCGAGACCACAACCTGAGCAGAAACCAAGAGTCTGACGCTTAACCGACTGAGCCACCCAGGCACCCCCTTTTCCTTAATTTATATCTAAATGGGGAGTTCTCTATCCCTAGACTCTGCTATCTAGCTATACCAGACACCCTCATCTCTCCCAGAGAAGGAGTCCAACTAAAAAATGCGAGCCATTTCCGAATTCATCCTCTATAATGTGAATTCAAAAGCTACCTGAAATCACTTGCACAAATGAGGCTTAGGAAACTGCTCCCTTCTGTCCAGAACCCTGCTTTTCCTGTGTCTTGATCATGTAGAAGACAGAGCCTTATATAAGGATATTTGATATACAAATGTTCTCTTCAGAGTCAAGCCACGGACCTTGACATGAAAAACACATTTTGGATTTGTATATGATTTTCAAGCACTTTACTTCCAGGTAAACAAAATTCATTGTATAGGGGAAACAAAAGTAATAGAAGCCAACAGATGAACAGAGATGAGGTGGCATGCTATGCTTAGAAAATATTTGTATATAAATGAGAATCTATGGTAGCTCAGATTCATTCTTGAAATACTTTGTGTACTGCCACCAAGGGAAAGGAATGAAACAAGAAGCTTACAGGGACCTGCCATCAGCAGCATTTCTACATCTCCATTTCATTAAGGTATCCTGGCTATCAGCTCAAGAGTTTTCTCTCGGGAAGCCATGCATATTCCTCTTTAATTGATTCTTTTACCTTAAAAGGTAAGCTTCTTAACACCAACATCTTGACATCCTCATTATTAGCATAAAAGTATAAATTGGTACAAGCCTTTGGAGAGGAAACTAAGAAAAACACTCCCATGCAGATTTCTGAATTAGCATCCAAATCACACTCGTAAGAACGAAGAATACTGAATTCTTAACATGGGTCTGGAACTTTACTAAGTGGTTTACAAGGATCAGCCAGTGAGGTGCTGGTAAACCTCCTCTCTAGGAAGGGAAAGGACAACTCGAATTTATAGCAGTTGCCAAATTCCGTGGCATAAATACTGCCCCCATGGCTAATTTTAAACTACCAAGATGTCAATATCCAGCTCTCAGAATTCCTGAATAATTAACAATCGGCCAGCTCCAGCTCATCATTACATTCTATCCTCAAAACAAAACTCGAGATTAGAAATTATTACTCTCTCTTACACATGTTGAAACTGAAACAGAAATTAGTGAAGTAATTCTCCCAAGTTCATATTGTTAGTTCCGGGCCAGGGGTGGTCGTTCTTTGCTTTATGCTTTTGCATATGTATTATAATTCTAATCCATTTCAGAGAAAAATGCAAATTAGCAACCAAAGAATAAACTAAATCAGAAAAAAGAAAACTCACAGCCAAACTTTCCTCTGGTGTGCTATTTGCCTAGAAAAACCTGCCACGGTAATGGATTCCAATCGAGTGTATAACTTAGCAGTTAAAAAAAAAAAAAAAAAAAAAAAAAAAAAAAAAAAAAAAACCTCTAGCCTGAAAACAGAACTGACAAATCTTTAGTACATACTTGACATCCTTGTTTTAAGACTTTTTTTTTAAACTATGTTTAGTAGCTACAAAATAAGAGTCAATCAAGGTCTAAAGTTGCTGGGTTCATAATGTGGTGATACTTGGTGGGAAAAAAGTGAATACCTTCTCCTATGATTATTATTCATCATCTAGTAACAAATATCAGGCTGCAACATTATAAATATTTCTGTAAAAGAGTAAAAAGAATAACTCTTACAGAAGAGTTAGCAAAATAGACCAGAGAAAAACAGATTCAGAAAAAAATTGTGTATTTTTCCATATTAATTGTATGCAGTACCCTTTCAAGGAACTCTTGGAAATGAAGCAATTTCAGAAGAGATCTAATGTAGTAGAAAGAAAAAAAAAAAAAACTGAGCATGTAAATTACTCGGTGCTGAAATGTGAGTTTGAATCCAAGTATTTCTACCTATGCTCTGTGTAAGTTGTTTGGTATTTTTCTGAACAAAAAAAATAAAATAATTCTCGTCCAGATTCAAGTGATACGAGGATAATAGCAGCTCAGTTTTTTTTTTATCATTTTGAATGTGCTAAGTGATTCACATGCACTGTTTCATATAATCCTCTCAACCCAGTGAAGGAGTTCCTACCTAATTTTACTGATGAGCAGCTGTCCTGCTTAGAACATAACTAGTAACTAGCAGAAGAGAGCCCTGGAACCAGGGCTTCTCACCAACACACCTTCTTCTGCATCATGCTACAGTTTTTTATATACGCCCTGAAAGGAGATGAGTGCTTCTGAAACTGAGATGGTGTCATCCCCTCCAAAAGGTTGTGATTTCTTGAGATCTGGAACTGTGCCATGTTCCTCTCACTAGCCCTGAGTATAGCAACATACCAAATGTGTGAATGAATACAAGAATGAATGACTGTGTTATTTAAAGTGGCTGAGCATCATCAATCCTATACTGTATATTCTACACAAACCCAGAACTCAAATATGTGCATGCTTTGTTACATATTTTGAGAGGGGTACCTGGGTGGCTCAGTCGGTTAATGCTCCGACTTCAGCTCAGGTCATAATCTCACAGTTCAGGCCCCATATCAGGCTCCACGCTGACAGTGTGGAGCCTGCTTGGGATTCTCTCTGTCTCCCTCTCTCTCTGCCCCTGCCCCTCTTTTTCTCAAAATTATTTAATTAATTAATTAATTAATCAAATTTGACAAAAACCTTCAAAAGATTTGGGTTTGAACAGTGATTGATAAGGTAATTAAGAAGATTAAAAATTTAATTTAATATACCAATGTATTTGTAAAAGATTTGTTAGAAATTATTTTTCTCCTGAGTGGAAATTGAAAGATCTTTCTTTGACTACTTTAAAATTTTTTTTTCAACATTTATTTATTTTTGGGACAGAGAGAGAGACAGAGCATGAATGGGGGAGGGGCAGAGAGAGAGGGAGACACAGAATCGGAAACAGGCTCCAGGCTCTGAGCCATCAGCCCAGAGCCCGACGTGGGGCTGGAACTCCCGGACCGCGAGATCGTGACCTGGCTGAAGTCGGACGCTTAACCGACTGCGCCACCCAGGCGCCCCATCTTTGACTACTTTAGAAAACACTTCTTCATGATATTGTCCTTTTCCAAATTTTAAAGTGTAAAAAATCTGATTTCTGCTCCTGACTACTTGTATATAGATATGTATACACGTTTACTTTGAAAAGGACTCACAAAGGGACATTTGATAAAAAAGAGAAAGTGTTGATTAGAGATTCCTAAATTACAGTTTATGGTCAAAAATAGCACACCTTAGTGGAATTTTGTTTAGCTTCATTTCCTTGTTTGATATTTTTTTTTCACTGTTTTTAGAATTGACATTTATTATTTTGAGCTAATAACACCAACATTGCTAGGAAAATCTCTGTTTAGAACAGTTAACATTTCTGCTACATCCCACATATATGAAACCTTATGCTCCAAATCACAAGGGAACGAGTACAATTCATTATCTTATAAAAACAAAAACAAAAGATAACAAACAACACATGTCCTACTATAATGGATTAGAATGGCAAACTTCTTTTTATGGGACAAGAAAAATCTAATCTCCCTAATTATAAATTGTTCTAAGCTTTTCAAAAAAAAAATCCTCTTTTTTTGTATATTGTATTTTGTGAAAACTTCCTTTCCTTCTATACATTTACTTTCCAGTATGATTTCTGGTTTATTCATTTCCTTACTTTTCATATTCTATCCTTTCATGTACATTCTCTTTTTCTTTCTATTCATTTTATTGGACTTTGGGCAGGAAGACTCACTTTTCTTTCTCTGGCTCCTTACACAGTACATGGCCTATCGTGGATATGCTTAATATTCATTTCTGCTAAATGTTTAGTCATGCCATCTTTTGTTTCACTATGTAACCCTTCACTCTACAATCTGGTATCGACAAAGAAGACAGAAGGTGCCGGGGCGGGGGGGCAGGGTACAGAGAATGTGTGTTCCTTTTTTTCCACCTTTAAGCATTTATCTAGTTTTTCTAGTAGTAACCTGAGCAGTCAGACACAGAACTACCAGTTAGGTCAAATAGAGGCTTTCGAGAGTTTCTCAAGAGGTGTATTTATTGATTTATTTATTTAGCACGCACTGTACGTGCAAGTGGGGGAGGAGGAGAGGGAGAGAGAGAGAATTTTAACCAGGCTTCATGCTGGGCTCGGATCCCACCACCAACATGGGGCTCGATCCCACAACCCTGGGATCATGACCTGAGCCAAAATCAAGAGTCAGACACTCAACTGACTCGGCCACCCCAGTGTTCCTGAAGAGGATTTAAAGGAATTTTTTCCCCTCAGTAATTAGCAAGCATAATTTATTCATGGAGGGGGATACATTAGGATAATCCATAGAGATTCTTGTATTTTGTAGAACTATCAACACATACCGCCTACCCCTTCTTCAGTATTTAATCCAGTATGTTCATCCACTACATTGACACAACAGGTTAACAAGAGTTTCTCAGACTTCTTAGAGATGGACTTTACACATAGACTGTGAATAAAGATCCATGCCACATCTTTCCCGATAAATTAGAACATGAGCACCCTCATCATAAAACTCTTCCACGGTTGTCACACCTAGCGTATAGGCTTTGATTCAAGAGATCATCAGATTCGAGTACAGTCTAATATATCCATAATCTTGGTACTCCTAGATAAAGAATTTCATGTTGAGCCAGTTCCAACCCAAGAATAACATAATTACATTTTTTTTTTTAAATTCACTAGATTTCAAATTCACTAGATTAAGAATTCTGGACTTTGGTTTCCCCTAGGGGCTCACTCCTCAAAGATCTGAAACAGCTTAGAAAAGACAAAGCTTGGAGGGAGTGGGGAGGGAGCATTCTCAGCCAACATGATGTCTTTGTGGAGTCATTTGATTCAGTCAGCACAGTAAATAAAAAGAGTGGAATGGAAAACAATTGAGGCATTTTACCAGCCCCTTAGAGCTTAGCATATGAGGGGTAACTGTTCTGGGAAGGAATTCAAAGGAACCTGAAAAGACTACGATGAGATTTCCATCCTTCTTACTCTGTTGGTTAAAATGACCATCCGACAGGCTAAGCTTACTGGGGACTCCAGAGAAAAGCGACATCCCATCTACTCTAAGGGTCTCCGGATTTGAATATGGCCAAAACCCCAGGCATTAAAACTGCAATGTGATGAGCGAATTGCGAAAGAATGATTCCCATTTTAGCAGCTTTATAAAAGAGCATAAAATGTTGTTGTAAGGAAAACATCCTGGCTGGCTGGCTGGCTGGCTGGCTGATTCCTTTCCAGACTCTCCCTGTAAGATACTATTCACCAGACTAGAAAAGATATAAAACTGTGAAATGAGCTTATCAGAGTGAACCAATAAATGACCCAGCAAAGGACCTAGCAGAACATAATGCTGGAAATCCTACCAAAAGAGGAGATAGTAGAGTAGCCTTCATTTGAACATCTCTGATTAGAACTGTAGTATTAACAGAACCACAGGAAGCAATGACACATCAGACTTTGGTACAAGAGAACAATGCTATATGAATGACAGGGGTTTGCTTGCTCCAATCAGTCTATGCCTTGATGCAGCCAACACTTACTATGTGCCTTGTATGTGTAACACTGACAGGACACACTTTTCAATTTCCTATGTTCAAGCAAAGCAACTAGCTGTAACATACTCTAAAAGACAGTATTAGTGAGTAATTGAACAAGAAAAAAGCTAATGGCATTTTAGAGTGGGGAGAGATCATGTCCATCAAAAATCTTCAGAGAAGGACTCATGAATGAAGCAGAATCTGAGCTGGTCTTGACACGGGGATAGACACAAAGAATGAGGAAATGCATTAAAGATGGCCCAGATGTGGTAATGACAAAGAGAAAACTGGAAAAGCAGGAACACATAAAGCATACTTACAGTGTGTATGTATGTGTGTGTGAGCATGGTGAGGATGTATTACAATGACATATTCATACATAGACACATATACACACATGTTGAGATGGGTAGATGTAAGTAGATGGACAGGTCTGTCCATCTATCTATCATCTATCTATCTATGCCTTCTCTTTTTGTTTCTATTATATTTCCCTTCTCTTGGCTGCAGCACCACTTGCTGGCTTTGTGACCTTGGATTAGTCATTTACCTTCTCCTGGTTTCCATTCTCTTAAATGCAGCATGGAAATCATCACTGTCCTTAACTTATTCAGTTGTTACATAAATGAAAATTAATGTTAATAGGCTTGACACAGAGATTAGACCATTGTAAGCGCTCAAAATATATTTGCTGATATTACTATTTTTATTGTCATCTCTGACCTCCCAATGTCATATATCCAGTTAGTGACCCCAAATGTAAATACTAAAAAAAAACACGTATCTAAACCAAAATACCTAATCAACATGCCTTGTGAGTTCTACTCCTAGTAACTTATATATCTACATTACCACAATTTGTTTTCTCTAGGTATAAAGTACCATTGTGCCTGCTTACATCCTAGGGAAAAAAAAATCTATTAACATCCACACACTCTAGAGGGTTAAGGCTAAGTTAAATGATTATTCCTTTCCCCAGCTTCTTGGATTACCAAAAAAGATGGCCATATAAGATTACTTCGCCTTTTCTGACTTTAAAAAGTTGCCTGCTTGCTACCTTTTTTTATCTGAAGCCTGTAGGCAGATTCTAATTTGGCCCTGCAAAAAAATCTGTTTGGCCCTGGGCTGAGGGAAGATGTTAATTTTCATGACTGTTTTAGAACACATCAAAATTCAGTATGCATTTTTTCAGGATTTCAAAGCAATATGCTTAAAACATGCAATTTAGAACTAGAACATATAGAGCATTTAAAAATATTCAGGTTTTACCAAGAATCCATCCGGTCTATTATTGCAATAAGTAGGATACAAAGATATCTTTATCTGGTTGTGAATGAAACTCTATCTACTTAGAAAAAAGTTCGAAATAAAATTTTAGCTCTTTTAATTCTACAGAGGTTTTCTAGCTTTGACAGTAGAAATTTGGTGTAGTTGAAAAGAGATTATAAAATTGAATATTCATTAAGCATTTCTCAAAAATAATTTTAAAAGAAAATGGTTTCTAGTCTTTAATATTTATCTTTACTATATCTTAAGTAACACTCTTAGCTTAGTCAACAAGTGCAACAAAAAATGAGTGAGAATCTGACTTGTTCCACCATGAAGGTCTGTTAAGATAGGCATGTTGAACATTTCCATGAGCTTCGTCCATAGCATTTGGGCCCCCTTATGTCAAGCAGTTGTGACTCCTTCCTGAGACCAGGGGGTAAGAACTTCTAAAAACAGTCCAAAAGAAATGAATTTGTAGTTCGCCAGCTCGTATACACCAGAATGCACTTCTAATCAGCCTTAATAAATCTGTTCCTTTCGCGTTTGCATTGTCCTGTCCTTCAAGAATGCCAGAAGTTAAAGGCTGAATGAAAACATGGTTACAGATGTTAAGGTTTTTTAGCTGAACCAAATTAATGTCAATGAAATGCATTCAGTTTCTTTCTGTTCCTCCCACCCAAAGTCTACATATTTCTAGTATCAAAATGAGATCAAGAATGAAATAATGGGGCGCCTGGGTGGTTCAGTCGGTAGAGCATCCGACTTCTGCTCAGGTCATGATCTCGTGGTTTGTGGGTTTGAGCCCCGCATAAGGCTCTGTGCTGACAGCTCAGAGCCTGGAGCCTGCTTCAGATTCTGTGTGTGTCTCTCTCTGCCCCTCCTCCACTCATGTCTGTCTCTCTCTCCTTCAGAAATAAACATGTAAAAAAAAAAAATGAATGAAATAATGAACAGCCTCATACACATGTAAAAACTTCAGAGTCTAGTTTCAAAGAATGCAAGCGAGGGAGAAATATTTAATTATAACTTTTAGGGCCACTTTCTTAGGTGAAAACTAGCTGCTAAGGGTTTTGTGTTCACTCAAAGATGGGGACTTCGAAATCCACCTTAATGTTGTTTCTGAAATAAATCAACAACTTAGCAGCCTTTCAGAGACAACTAGGTTTTCTATTGTGTATTTTTTGCAAGAAACTCAGTCTTTATTGAAGCACATTGTTACTTCCTGGAAATAGATGGTCTATGATCTCAAAGGTTAACATTACTTGAGAGTCTACTGTATGTCAGTCTCTGTGCTAACAGCGTCACACATATCATCTCATTTAATCTTACAATGACCTATAAAATGAAACCTCCATTTTACAAAGAAGGAAGCTGAGGCTCAGGGAATAAGTAGTCCAGCAAATCACAGGTAGGCACAAAGCTGAGATCTGAACACAGGCAGTCCAACCCCCTTGAGTCCAACAAGGTAGCTAACTAACTACCTTGCTATGTCTGGTGAAAGTATAAGAAATCCAGATTATAAAATGCACTAAGCATCACAGAGGCTAATACTATATATATATATATATATATATATATATATATATATATATATATAACACGTGGGATTATTGTTTCAAAATTTAAAAAAAATAACTAGACAAATGGCAAGAGATCCTTGCATGCATGTTCTCACGACGCAGGTCTATCAGATTCTATTTCAGTAAATTCCAACAAAGCTCAGCTGAATTGTTTCACTGAACTTCACTATAACATTTTTACAAACCACAGTTTCTGATCAATGATGCCTTGGCTGTGGAACTGAGCACATGGTAATACTTATCCCTCTATACTTTGAAATCCAGCTCTCTGTTTACCGAGCATAAAGGCAAATGCCAGTTAAACTACTCTTAGTTCCATCTTTCTGATGTTCAAGTGCAGGAACAATTATCTCCATCAATATTTAATGGCCTAATCCTAAACAGACAGTGCCACAGTGTAGGCAATCGTCCTGTTAACATGCTGTTGATTTTCAAGCATAGAGGCAGAAATGGACTATACAGTTACTGAAAATGCACAGCAGTACATTTCCCTAAGGTAAAATTCTCTTCACATTCTCTGGTCTACCTTCATTGATAATAAGGGAATTAGAAACATTTCAGAGTTGTGTTCAGTGGGTTAAGCTTGCTCACTCTTTAAAATTCATGGAGAGAAGGAAGCTTTCCCAGTTTTCCAGTTTTTTGAATAACAAGGTTTGCAACTCCCCTATTCAAACCACGTATCTCATGATCTCGCCGACCTGCAGCTTTATTTTCTTTGGTTTGCATTTTTTCTTTTTAATTTAATGTTTTAAATAGCTATTATTACATAACAAGAGTCATTGCCTAGATACTTGAAATTCAGACCACTGGGCTTTAATTAGAAATATTTCTATAAAATGTGGGATATGACTGCCAGTATAACACAAATCATAAGAAATGTTAATGCAAATAATTTTTACAGTTTCAACGTGGATAGAGAGTACTTCAGTTGCCTAAGTAATTTCATTGAGAAGATCAAGTGTTGACTGTATTATTAGTTCTCTTTCTCTTCGTATGCTTATAAAAAGATTGAATACTGGGGTAGAAGGATGTAGGAGGCGAACTGCCATGTAAAACCATTCTTTGGGAAAAAATGATTTAGAGAAAATGTGGGCAGAGAAATCATGTAAAGATTCAAAGAGCAAGAGTAAAAGCAGAAGAAACAAAGGATCTTTATCTGTTTATTAATAGGCTTAAATACATTCCTGGCAGCTGTACTTGAGAATAAAGTCTGTATTATCTTCCCTGTGACTTCAAATTTGACCTTAAAATTTATCTAACCTCCTCTACATCTGATACAATTGGTTTTTAAAACCAACTTCGTTACGATTTTTTTACTGAATAGAAAATTCCAGCAAGTTTCCCCTCAAAGTAGTGATGTACTACTTAGAATACTTTCAAAACACTTCCATTATTCCTTCTCCCTTTTTTGTATTTCATGACCATCCTGATTTTCAAGTGATAAATAAATATCAAATATTTTCTCAATATTAAAGAATAAAGCTCAAATACATTTCTCCTAAGTATAAAGTCAAAAAATATCAAATGTGTCAATGTTGTCCAACTGGAGTAAAAGCAAGAAAGTTTCATCAGTTTGGAAATCTGGTGGACTTGGATGAATACGATACTCATGAACACAGATACTCACTTTTTGCAGATTTGAGAGGAAGGGACTTCATGTCTTTATACAGTTCTCTAGTTCTTGTAACAAAAAGTGCAGAACGTCCTTGTTAAGACTACTTCGTACTCCTTTGCCAAATACAGTTCTTAAGTACTATGTTTATATAACCATCTGCCATGTTTACATAGCAGAGCTCAAAGGCAAAAATCTTTCATTTGTCAGAAGTGTGGCCATGCCCATGAGCCTATCTAGTATATAAATTATTTTGGAGTAAATTAGAATCTTTCTCCATTAATGTTCATTAACTTAAAAGCAGGGTCAGGACTAATGCATAGTGGAGGAGTGGATGGTTTTGTCTTTAAAACCTTGTCTCCTTCCCGTTGCCTGCCATCGAGAATCTAGTGACTGCTAACTTCCTGGTATTTTTCATTCTATACCACACCTAGACAATGTTTCTGCCCACCTCCCTCCCTTCATTCATTCAACAAATATTTACTGAGCACGTACCATGTATCATCAGGCAGTGTTCCAGGTAGGCCGTGGAGCTGTCCATGAACCAAAGAGAGATCTCTGGCCCCGAGCAGTTTACATTCTAAGAAAATAAATAGAAAATAAATAATAAATATAATAAATGCATGAATTATATAGGATGTTAGCAGATAATAAGCCTGGTAAAGAGGATGAGGATTGTAGAGCTGAGAGAGTATAGAGAGAGGACTGTACTTTAAATAGAGACGCCAAGATGGGCCTCACTGAGAAAGCAACTTCTGCGTAAAGAAGTCATCCATGTGGAAGTATAAAGGAGAGCTTCAAGGAGGAAAAGGCCAATGCCCAAAGGCTCTAAGTTCAAAGTATGCTTGATATGTTGGAAGAACCACAAGGAAGCCACTGTGACTGAAAGAGACCGAACAAGGAGAGGAATAGGGACAGAAGTGGGGGGGGGGGGGGGACAGGCTTAAGGGAGGAGCTGGGCATCCTGGTAGGCTGGTAGGCTGGGGGGAAGCTTTGGCTTTTAATCTGTCTTAAGTACCCTTCCACAAATTCTGTGCTTTGTTAAGATGCAGAGGTGACTAGATTGGTGATGTATTTATTTACTCGTTCATTTAATTATTTATTTATTCATTCATTCAACAATGAATGAATTTATGGAGGGTATAATATGTAATAGGCCTCATGATAGGCCGCAAGGCTAAAACAGTAGCAAATAGAGACATCATCCCTGTCCTCAGGGGGTTTATGATCTAATGAGAAAGACAGATAGTAATCTGATAATCACAGGAGAAGTGCTGTGAAGACAAATGAAGCCGAGGTGCCCCATGCTACAGGAGTCCGGAATAGCAAAATGTGACTTAGTTATGAAGGTCACGGAAGATTTCCCTGAGAAAAAAGCAATTAAGTGGCAAGTGAAAGATAAATAGGCATTAACTAGGCAGCCTAGAGAAAAGTGCTTAGGGGAATGGCAAGCGGCAGGCAGAAGCAAGATGATGGTGGGAGACTAAAAGAAGGTAGAGCGGTTGGAGTGTGAGAGCTGGAGAAGTAGAGTGGGGTGAGTCTGAAGAGGTGGGTTTGAATGTACTAGAGCTCAAAGACCATAATAAGCAGTTTGTCTTTATCCTAAGCCCCTTGGGACGCCACTAAAAGATTTTAAGTAAGGTGGTGACCTGATTGGATTTAAGTTTTAAAGATCACTAATCCATATTGAATATGTATTAATGAGTTTATGTGTCTATCCTCTAGGTAATTTGTTTGCATTTTAAAAGGAGCCTTGTAAAGGTAATCCTGAACCCAAGCAGATCCTGGTGGGGATTTTAAAGATTGCAGCAAGCTGATGAGAAAAAACAAGTTGGGTAGGGAAATTATTGAGCAGCCCATCAATTAAGTCAGAGAAGGAAGTCAGATTCTATGTATTAAGCCTGTAAAATATGGCTCTCGTTAAACTATTAAGATGTCAGTGAAGAACAAAACATTGGTTTTGTGTGAATACTAAATCACTTTCATTTCTTTGATAAGCATTTTGAGGCCTAGCAATGTTAAATGACTTTCCCAAGGTCACAGAAAAATTTCATAGCAGATCATCCAGTGTGAATTGCTTCCAAACAAAGGAGAATGGGCAAATTAATTTAACACTCAAACTAGAAGGTGTGGACATCTTAATGACTCCTAACTCTTTTGTTTTTACTTCTAAAACATTATGGAATACTTATGTCCATACAGCCTTAAAAATCCTGCTGTTCTCTGGGCACAGTTCATAAATCCCAGTCAAGAGCCTCATCTGCAATATCTTCCTCACAGTTGTGTATTGAGTCTTCTCAAATTAGTCCTCAGAGGGAAGGCTGTTTGGCTAGTACCTTTCCTCCCAATCGTCAGTTCCCACTATTACCACTGCCACACGTATTAAATGCAGTCAACAAATATTTACAGAACATCAGCTATATAACAGACAGCCTGATAAAATACAAACATTTAAAAAATCTCCAATTTTTCAAAAAATTCAGTGTAGTGAGGGCAATTGGCAAGTAAATGAATAGCCACAATTACACTGCAGTTGCTCTTGAAAGTTGGACACAGGATGATGTGGAACAAAACAAATGTCACACCTACCCCACCACAGATGGAGGAGGCTTCACAGAAATGACATAAGTGGCCAGTTTTGAGGGATATGTTAAAATCTACCTCTAGACTGAGCAAAATAAGAAGTGCGTTCGTTGTTTCTTTATTTGTTTTAGATTACATGGAATTGACAATACCTTAAATTAATATTACTTAGCTGTCTTCTGGTATGATGTTATCAGCCTATACTGAGGGACCCAGTATGAAACATTACAGTGACACTCATCACTGTTCATATAGGACCTCAGCCTGAGATTAACACACGGTCCCTTTGCGAAGGCACATCTGGTACCAACATGAAGAGCAATCTAAATTTCTCAGAGCTCCTAGTGGTTTTTTCTCCATTAGGAATCTTGCAAATTGTATAAGTGAACAAATTTCCTTTTTCCCATTAGAAAACCTGGGGCCAGATTTGAACCTAAATACTTTAGGCTTTATTATTTTTTTTTAGTTTATTTATTGATTTCGAGAGAGACAGTGAGCAGGGGAAGGGCAGAGAGAGAAGAAGAGAGAGAGAGAAAAAGAGAATCCCAAGCAGGCCCCATGCCATCAGCCTAGAGCCTGACATGGGGCTCAAACCCACAAACCATAAGATCATGATCTGAGCCACAACCAAGCGTCGGACGCTCAACTGACTGAGCCACCCAGGCCTCCCTATTATTACTTTTATTTATTGCATGATTCTATGTATTTCAACACATGTGAAGACCATCACAATCAGATCCAAAACAGTTTCATCATCCTCAAAAGAATCACATCCTTCCTCTACGACAACACTGGCAACCTCTGCTGTTCTTGCTATATTTCTCTTCTCTAAACTGTCATATATAAGTGGATTCAGATAGTATGTAGGCTTTGAAGACTAGCTTCTTTCACTCAGCATAATATCATTTATGAGACTCATCTCGGTCGCGGTATGTATCAGTAGTGTGTTCCTTTTCACGGCTCAGTACTATTTCACAGCTTGGGGACACCATAGTTTGTACACTCACCCATTAGAAGGCTTTGGGTTTGTTGTTGTTGTTGTTTGTTTTTTGTTTTTCCAGTTTGCAACAGTAATGTTCAGAACCGGTATCAACACTCATCTATAGACACTATGTCAATAGAAGGTTTCGTTCCTATAGCTAAAAATCAGGAATTATATTGCTAATTCATACGGTAGGTATATGTTTCCCTTTGTAAGAAACCACCAAACAGTTTTCCAGAGTGGATGTATCATTTTGCATTCCCGCACGCAACATGTGACAGTTCCATTTGCTTCAGTCTTGTTAGCACTTGGTATTGTCAATATTTTTATTTAAGCCATTCTAACAGATGTGCGGTACTATTTCACTAAGGTTTTAATTTCCTTAGAAGCTAAGAATATTGTACATCTTTTCACGTATCTATTTTCATTGGTCACTTTAATTCTATAATTCTATTCAAGTCCACTTTTGCTTTTCCTTCTTTTTTTGTAACCCCCTTTAAATTTATGATATAATCCGGCTTTTTCTCTGCGTTATTGAAGAAACTTAATGCACTACTGGTGTAAGACTGGGCATAAATGCATAAGTTAAATTAAATACAAAATAAGGTCACAAAAATGTAGCATTTCAACACATTCCAATTTAAATTCTTGATTATTTTTGTCTTGTCCTGTATGTGTTTTGTGGTCTAAGAAAGGTATGAAGCATTGTAATTCTTTCTTCTTATTTCTGACTCTGATATTTGCTAAGCCCTGGAATAAAATCCAGAAAAAAAAAAACCCAAAAAACAGTAAATCACTGAAGGCAGACAAAATAATGCTTTCAACAAAGAACCCCACGGAATTGTTCTTTTGAAATGTTATTACAATGTCTTTGTACGTATTTGGCTCTGACAAGTGCATTCTGCAATTCCTATTCTCTGCCAGCTCTGGAGAGGGATAGAGCCAAATAACTGTGGGTTTTTTGATCTACTTGTCACCAAAAAGTTTGACAAAAGTCTCTTAAGCATTAGAACTAGAAAAAAAAAAAAAAACATTTACAACAGGATTAGGAAAAAAAGCATGAAGTTTAACCAAACCGGTTCTACATTAAACCCATGGTTTAGACCAGGCTCATTAAAAGCACGAATCTTGTTGCAAAGCTGGGATTATTTCAAATGACATGATTCATGTTCTGGATAGCTGCCATAACAGTTTTGGTAAAATATGATAGTTACAACTAACTTTTCATTTGAAATTGTGCATGTAAAATGCACAGCTAAAAGCAAAACTCTACAATACTATATCACATAAACAAAAATGCCCCGTCATTATACCCGTAAGAAGTTAGGGCAAGTGCCTTCAAATGAAATGCTCGCCTGCCAAGTCTATGAATCTAAGCCTCTAAAATCAAGAGGACTTAGTAAAGGCTTCAGAGAGATCTGTGTGTATTTTTTTTAAGCTTCTCCAGGGGATTAGCACTATCTGGTCCTTGTAGAGCCAGTGACTTCTTGACCCTATCGGTCTCCCTCTCTCCAAAATGGTTAAAGGTTTACCTTGAGGCCAGTCTGTACTTTGGCAGAATCTCAAAAGTGAGGAGAAGACGTTGCATCTCCTCCACTTGTTTGCTGAGGTCTGGACTTCTTTAGAAGAGAAGGAAGAGAGTTAGGGACAGTGGAAGGAAATAGAAGAGATGGATAGAAGAAAGGAAGAAAGATGGAAGGAAGGAAGGAAGGAAGGAAGGAAGGAAGGAAGGAAGGGGAGAGAAGAGGGTAGAAGGAAGGAAAAAAAATGTTTCTGGAACACAATAAAGCCTCAGTAAATATTTGTGAAGTGAATGAATGAATGAATGAATGAATATAAATTTCTTAAAGAAGGTATCACAGAATAACGGATTTAGTTAGTGGATAAATGATAAATACAACATTCTTTCTTGCTAGATAAGGAGTAAACGGTGGCATCAAAGTAAGTACACAGAAAAAAGACTGCTCCTGAATACAAGGGAAGAGTACTGGAAAAGGACACTAAAGATGCCAAGTAGTTTGGATGATTTTGCCTCGAGCCAGCCCAGTTTGACTTATGTCTATACAAGGATTAATTGTTTGATGTGGTCTAGCATGTTCATAAACACAGGTTTCAAAGGCAGATTTCCGAGTTGAAATCCTGTCACCAATTACTAACTGTCCTTAATCCTCACCATTTCTGTGCCTCAGATGCCTTATATGGTCAATGAAGATAATCGTGGTACCTATCTAATAGTGTTGCTATGAGGGTCAAGAGTTAAAATTGGAAGAAGCACTCAGTAAGCACAGTGAAGCCTTACTGTATTGGTTCTTATTACTCAACAAGAATAGATAAACAGTGTATCAACCCATTGTCCAGGTTACATGCAGAAAGAGCAAGGATAATCTTTGTCATTGCGGGCCTTCAAAATATTGAATTGATATATTAATAAAAATATTTCCATTGTAATTATTTAATTGGTTTTCCAGGAAAATTAGCCTCCTATCCATTTAAGCACCTCTTCCTTGGTTAGACAGTCTCTTCGTGAGAAGTTAAATAGAAGATCCTAGAGCTGCAGGGCTGAGAAATATACAAAGGGTGACATTATTCTTAAGGTATGAAGAGAAGCAATCCTCACAGCCCCTGTTGGTGATCCACAGCTGTTGAAGAAAGCCAACTGTCAAGCATAGGAGTGAGCAACTTGCTGTGTCTCAGGTCTGGAACACAATGGCCAGTTATTTATTGCTGGTAATGCCTCACAGCAGACTAAGAAGACAGCCATTTTCTCTCAGTAAATTGATATTGCTTGCATTCAGGAAAAAACAAATTGCATGTTGTTTGAATTGGAATTTGGCCATAATATCTAAAGTTAATGTTCTTAAGATCACAGAAATTATTGGTGATGATAAGAAAACAAGACCATATTTTTATATTTTAATTTTAATCCAAAGAGAGAAAACCCCAGCAGAGTTGGCAGGAAAAGCAATTGGAAAAGACTCAACTCTTCCAAATATTCGTCAATATAGAAAAGGTTTTGAACACAAGTGATGAGGAAATCCCACAGACTGAGTTGGCATCGTTTAAAAAAATAACACAAAAAGTTGAAGAGGTTTAGTCCCTGCAGACTGAGAGGGACTGAACTTCCCGAAGGGGGTCATACTACAGAGTACAGCAAATTCCTGATTCATTACTTACTGACACGTTTTCAGTACAAGGCTGTTCATTTTTAACAAGATCATCCATGAGTCAATCAACAGTATGTACCAAGGGCAAAAGACAAAACTGCCCATTGATTGCTACAAGAGCTTGTGAAAATACCAATTGATCAATAGTGATCATTGGTACAGTGAACCTTCATTCCTCTAGGGATTTGCTTAACTACAGACTTTCTCTGGAGCCAATCTCATAATGCAGCATCCCTTTGGATCTTCAGTAACCTCATTAATGGCTGCCCTGTGCTCCCTGTCTACTTTTAATTTCTTCTAGTAATAGAAAATACTTCATAATGGAAGATTTAATTAACTGAGTTTCCAAAAAGCTATTTACAGTGAACTGGGAACATTAGCTTTAATTTTTATTGTTCAAGAATGAAGATACCCTTTTTACAACAGATTAAATGCAGCAGGAAAACAACATTTTAACCACGCTAAAGTGTGGGAACCCACTGGCAAAAGTCAATTGAGCTGCTGAGAAGACAAAGGCTATGACAGTCTGATCCGAGGGGAGAGGCCCTGTTCAAAGCTTCTTATCCTTTCCTTAAGTTTCCCTGAGTAACTCTTAACAGGCCCCATTCATATCTACAAGTGCTTTAACCTGGCTGAGGATCAGTTTTCTACCACCAGGAGCAAAACATTATAGTAAGGTGTGCACAATGGTGAGTCTCTTCTTTTTCTCTGTCCTCACAAAATAGAATCTTACATCTTTTTCAAAAAATACATAAGAAGCTTTTCTAGGCTTGTTAAAGATGTGTCTTTTACAGCTAGGTCCTCTTTTCAAGAAAAGTCATCCCTGGATAGTGTCAAAGACAGGGAAAGAAAAATCAGTGTGACCTTGATAAAAACAAAGAGGTCCTGAGGCCAATCAGCTAAATAATTGTGCAGAAACTTTTTTTTCCACAGCATTTATTAACGTATAACCTTTGAGCTTGTCCTGACATAAGCTTACTACACACATAACTTGGTTGACTGTTAGTTACCGGACCAACTAATCGATAACTCAGTCACCCCACACATAATCCCACACATAAACACATATTTGAGCCAATCATACGACTTGTTTAAAGTGCGTCTTTAAAACCCTCACAGAAATTAGCTACTGAATATTACACACTAGCCACTTTTCAAAGTATCTTTCACAGTTTTACCCTTTTCTCTCATTTACCAAACAAAATCAGACCACATTACACGCTGATACCTCATGAATTGCATCTATTAAATCAGAGCCAATTTGAGTTATAGAGGCATATGCACCCAAAAGCACTAAATGCTCTGTGAAAAAGCAGAAAGGCAGCTTAAAGGTTTATAGCACCAAGGAACTCTTCATCTGTAAAAGACCTGAGTTCAGTTCTTTGCTTTCTGCCTGAGTAAAACTGACATTCATGGTTATACCATGACTTGCAGCACAAAACCCAGATTGTTGGTTTGCTAAAAAAATATGGAAGCTGAACAAATATTGTCACATATTACTAATTCCTGTAAAAGTGGAAATCATGAGTGTTGATCTGTTTCTGACTCCACTACGCACAGACTAGGAACAGAAACTTATCTGTAAGAGCTCTAAATTTATTCTTTAATATAAACAGTATAATTTCCATCCATATTATCCAAAAAAAAAAAAAGAAAAGACTTGATACAGTTCACAAGAACCAAGCCTCAAAGACAAACACAGATTCCAAAATCTTTTATTTGGAAAGGTTTAAATATTGTAGCTATTATTGTGTTTGGACCTCTGAAGCAACTGATTTAAGAGTTAACTTTTGTAGGAGTTTACTGCTCCCCCAAATAATTCATTACCAATGGTTATTCTGCCTTCGCAATTAATCAGGTTTGAAAGTGCTTCATTTGGTGCATTTGTATTGTTTAAATAAATCTGGAAACACTAACCCTGTCACGTTCAGGGGTCGAGTGTGGGAATGAATCTGTAGACACAGAGGGTAAAATACTTCAAGGCGTATCCCCAAGAGATTTCCCGCTGGACACTCAGAATTTATTTTCCAAGAGGAGGGTGTCCCCGTGCAAGTGAGCCCTGGGTGTGTTTTAAGGTCTCCTTAACCTGTCTCGGCAAATTGCATAAATCACAGCTATAAAGTCTTCCTATTCAGCATGTTGGGGCTAGAGAAAGCTGACCAGCTTTTGACCTCTTATTCTGGGCCCCAACTGACCCTAACGTAGAAGTTCAAGCGGTCAATTGCAGGTCACTGAGGGCAGTCCCAGAATCTTTGTAATTCCCCCTGGACTGCAAGGTTAAATTTATGCAGCACGGGTATTTCGCCAGGTTCGGGGGACGGGCTGCTTATGGAGTCCACACCTAGATGACCAAAGGAGAAAGGAAAAAAGAAGAGAGGAAGAAAAAACAAACTTTAAGTTGGTGTCCCCCTAACCAGCCCCACTTCAGTGTATACCACGTCGGTCGTTTATCAGTATAATGGATCTACAGACAGCCCTAAACAATTGTCAAACATTCTTTTAAAAGCCATTAGTTTTTCAACTAATATATATCTGTTTTGTGCATTTGTTGAACCCTTCACTTGTCACTGAGAACGGCCTGTTAAGCTAAGCAGAGGCCTGATCAGTTTTCAGTGAGCGCTGAGCCTCAGGGTTCACCTGGGTCAGCCACAAGATTTATGAGACCCGGTGCCAGTATCTGATTGGGACTGTTAGTGCTAAAGAAAGCTGACACTTCCTCCCTTTCCCTCCTCCTCAAGCTCGACACACAAAGTCCAGTGACTTAACTTGTACATTCCCACTGGCTGCCTAAGAGGCAGCAAAATTGATGACCTGTACAGACACCAAAGTGGACATCAATAAAAAAAGATGGATGTGAACGAGTGGAGTGACATGCCTCATTGCTGAGGGGACTGAGGAGGGGAGATAAAAGGTTAAAAAAACACTAGAAAGTTATTTATATAAGCTTCAAGGACAAGGATTTTGTCACTACTTGCCTAAGGATTTGCTCTTAAAATATTCTTTCCTCTAACTTCTATCCTTCTCCCGTTGGCGCGCGCGCGCGCGCGCACACACACACACACACACACACACACACACACACACACACACACACAAAGTCTGGGGACATCTGGTAAGTACTAGATGTTTTTATTTGTTGGCTTAAGTTCAGAAATTTTTATGACTCTTTGTTGGTCATGGTCACAAAAACATGATACCATGATATGGACTGAAAACTCTTCAAACGTGCATGAAAAATGTAGGGTAACATTTTAAAAAGTAGTCATGATTGACTAAACATTGCCACTGTGCTTCTTAATTAAGAACGATAGTCAGGAGCTGAGCAGATTATATTTTCTAGAACCTAGTAGTTGGGAGTGCCCTGAAATAACATGCTCAATTTGCAGCATCTCCCAAGGAATTTCCCCAAACACTAGGAATTGTACTAACAAAGATAGAATCCATAGACTAGTTTACAAATGGGCAATGAATGAAAGTAACGGAATTAGATTTGAGTGTACTGGATGTGTTCTATTTTAAAGTGCTTGTGCCGGGTACCTGGGTGGCTCAGTCACTTGAACATACGACTCTTGATTTTGGCTCAGGTCATGATTTCAAGGTCGGTGGTGAGATGGAGCCCTGGGCATTGGGCTCTGTGTCTGGTGTGGAGTCTGTTTAGGATTCTTTTTCTCCTGCTCTCTCTCTCTCTCTCTCTGCCCCTCTGCCCCCACTAAAAAAAAAAAAAAAAAAAAAAAGAAAGAAAATTTTTAAAAAATAAAGGAAAGTGCTTGTGAGAAAAATTATTTGGTGACTTAGCTAGCACTCCAAATTAGATCCAAGAAAAGACAAGTAAAACGAATGAAAGAATAATTTTCAGTGTTTCTTCTCATTCTTTCTTGATGTGTTTATTTGCCCTCCAGGATATTTTCTGTATGCTTATGTATTATGTAAATGAGATCTAAATCTAATATGTTACCACAGTGGTTGAGAGTGATTATGTACTCAGCCACAGCAGAAGAAATGGCAGACTCCCTAGATCACAGTGTTTGCATGTTCCATGCTAACTCAGCCTTGATTTTGATGCTTTCTTCAGTAAACATGTTCTGATGGTCTACTATCATACAGCAGAGGAAAACTGCAAAGAATATGAAATTGGCTTTTAATAATTCCTGGTGCTCCTGATGATATTATCTTTTATGTTGAGATTAAACCCCTTATTAGATTCAAAATCAAGAAAGTAAGAATTAATGCTGTCACACACTCCCTTTTGTGTGCAGAGACTGAGCTTGACATCTTCAGGAAAGGAATTTGAAGTCCTTTCCATTTCAGCAATGCTAAGGTAGGTCAGTTTCACAGTCCACAATCTAACTAACATCTCTTGTGGCTCCTGAGATGGCAATAGAATATGTTTTGTACTACATCACAACAGACCTTGTGACAGAGCAGAGGGAGGAAGTCTCTCTCTCTGGTGACTTTGTTTCCTAGCTCAGAACAGCCATCCCACCTAAAATCAAAACCTCTTAATCGAGGGTGTCTGAGAGACCCACACTCTCTTCTGCCCAGTGCCAGACCCTATCTAACTTCCTATGCATTGCCTTATCCAGGATACATACAGCAGCTTTTGAGCATCAAGTTTTACTGCTAAGGAGAGAGTAATATCAGCCAAGTTTGGTTAGTCACCATTCCCGCTCTAAAATAACATGGAGTTTGCCATCCAATAATCGGTCAGAGGAGGCTTTTCCAACCTTGCTACTTTGTCTGATACCAGCTCCATTTTAAAAGTAGGACTAAACCAATCTCTCCAGGTTCTCCACATGAGACTTCACATTTTTGCCCTTAGGATTTTCACAAACTCCTGACATACCACTGGCTTTTCTCCAGGCTCAACAAGCTACCCCTCATTTCTACAAAGAGGGTAAAGTCCCCACAGGGACTTTAATGAGATCAGGAGGAAGGATTTGCATACACAGTCCCAAGCTCAACTTATGACCTAAAATAACTACCAGCAGGAATATGACCTGTACAGACACTGATGACCTGTACTTTATAAAATCCCTGATCCAACAGCACTCTAGGAAGGGTTTTAAGAGTTTGGTTGTGAGCTACTTAGTTTTATTTCCATTAATATCAAATGTATTATTGTTTGTCATTATCACCATTATAGTAATAAACTGCTTTGGATTCTTTCCCCTTCTGATAATGAAGACATGATAGAGTTGTGAGAATAACCTAGCATAGTGCTTGGTATCAAGTCGTTTTTTAAGACATTTTAATTGACCTATGGTCTTCCTCTGGTCTTCTTTGCAGCTAGGCTGTCATCCTCCCAGAGCATGGACTTCCAAGGGATCTTAGCCAAAACACACAGCTCAACATTTTGACTGCAGTTTGACAAGTTAATAAACAAGTCCTGAGTAAAAACCCTCAGTTTCTCCAGAATATCTAAGAAAGCCTCGAGATATCTATCCTGGATCCCAATGGTTCTTCATTTGCATTTAGATGCAGAAGTATCATTGGAGACTTTGTCAAAAGATAGTTCAGAAATCATGGTTATGCTCTCTGGGCCCATCACTATATATAAAGTCATTCCAAAGGGTAGACTGGGGATCCGAGAATGTCACTTCTGAGGGGCTCAGTGTCATCTATTTGAGAGAGAATTTGAGGTCCTAGAGGATTAAAAATAACTCTGACTCTTCAATGGTTAATTCTGGATCCTCCATCTGTTGGGACACCTCTGATCTTTTCCTCCTGAACTGACAACATGGATTTCCCATTAGCATCAGGCAGCAATATGCACACATTTCTTTCAGCTGCTCAGGAGTGGAGTCCACTGTGTCATTTGCTCTGGGACCCCATGACTGAAAAAGTGCCCAGAAGACATCTTTCAGACTCTGTGAGCAATGTCAAAGAATCCTTAAATTCTTAATTCAGGGTCAATAGTGTGTGAGAAGACCATGGAGGCTGAAATGACTGGGTTCTGCTACCCAGATGAGCCTACAAGGTTGTGGTATTGTGGTATCAGGCTCTGAATTCAATCTGATGTCAGGCAGCTCTAGGGGCTGACCTTGGTCTTCTCTGAGCTGGAAATATATGTCAAGGGAAAGTAACTTCTTCTAGTCTCAAAGGATTCTGGGAAGCAACACTCCAGATTTCCTCCAGCTTGAGGCAAATAATTGGCTCTGCCTCATGTGATCTAGAAAAAACAGTTTAAAGTCCTTTTGGTGTCTTGTTACACAATATAAAACTCGCCTAGAATTTGGAATCCTAATGCTATTCTTAAAATTCATGGATTTACCAAAGAATGCATATACCTGGCATATGTAACAAACAGATTAAAAGCATCTTTATAGATAAACACTAAGTTTGCCAATTCTCAGATTGTTTTACTAGTAGTTCTCTTCCTGTGAGGGAAAGAATCATAGTAACTGAATCCAATTACTGCCTCTTTATCTTTTGTTGATTTTTAATGTTATTTTTCAGTTTAAAACATCGTGACAATTATGCATGAAAACTTTTAAAAAGGTACTAAAAATTAAATTAGGGAACCAACAAATGCTGATAGTTTAATGAATCACAACTAAGTGAATTTTCTTGAATTCATTAGTCAGTCTAGATGTCTCAATAAAAAAATGAGTTGTAAAGTTACTATTTTAACCTAACTCTCCGTTTTATATGTAACTATAAAGCCACCATACTTCATATTTTCCTGTATGAAGGCAGATCATAAAGTACCAATACCAGATATTATTCTTCCAGATATTCATAAGATCAACGTGTTCTAGACATCTTATTGATTCATCATATGCACTACACCATTCAGAAGGTCTCTCAGAATTAAAACTGCAAAAAATCCATTGTCAAACTGTCTCCTTAAGAAAACACAGTTTGGCCAGTCTTTAGCCATTGACAAACAGCATTGTCAGGACAGATCAGCAGAGAATGCTTTGGAAGCTTTTTATGTATTAAATATTTGTGTACTTTCCAATCAGGCAAATTTATGCTAAACATCCTCTCAATTTCTAGCAATTAGGCATCGCTGGCATGTAAGAACACCTTGCAGGGACCATGGGGCTAGTGCTTAAAAGGAACGAATCCTTTGTCCTGCTCACACAGCAAGGTAGTCTTTTGCCACAATGATCAAAATTTTTATTTCCACTTAAAATACATCTCAACAAAACAAGCATTTGGTTTAAAATTTTCTTCTTAACCTATTTGAACTTTACTGAGTAAAATATTTATTGAACACAATTACTATTTGGTATGGAAAATATTTTTCCAAAAGAGACACAATTTAAGATAGCCTGACTCCTTTTCAAATGGAAATAGAATCTTAGTTATTTTAAAAGAGAGAATGCTACTATTGTTTATTATTATAATCATTGTTATTATTACCTTTGTAGGAAGGAAGAGGAGAAGGAGGAAGTGGAGGAGGAAGAAAGAAGAGAAAGGAGAGTTATCACAGGCTTTTCATCAATAGTTCCAGTAAAATGTGCAACTTACTTCTTCCTGGGACGCTTTAACTAGTTCATGGAACTTATCTGAAAATAATCTGGGGCAAATAATACAACCAAAGTGAAAGGATGGCACTTACATGATTAATTTAATTAAATGGCCACCTCCATTGGTCCAGTAAGGAGATTCAAATATAATTAGTAGAACGACAGAGTGCCTCACTCTGTTCACATAATCCATGCGACCATCTTCATAATCAACGTAGACCATCCTACCTAAATTTAATGTTCTGCCACTCACAACCATTAAGATCTCTGGTAGTTACAACAGCCATCTTTGCCCTGCTGGCATCCAATTAGTACTTTTCCCCCAGACAGCCAACATTCAAAAGTACAGAAATTTCTCTTTTTAAAAAAAATTACTTTGTACTACTTACTCTATCCTGCTGTAATAAAAAAAAAAAAATTCTATATTGCAAACTGTAGCAATACTTTGTATTGTCTATTCCCAGGATGACTTTTTAAACTATGTTGTGGCTCCCGATTGTGTTGATACTCATTCGACAAACAAAACTTACACCTCCATAAACAGCAAGTCTGCATATTAGATGAGAAAAGAATATGCAGTAAAACAAAACAAAACAAACAGTTTCTAAAAAAAAAAAAATAAGAAGAGAAAGAAAAACCTGCAGCAAAAACTGGAGACTAGGATCCTGCCCCCTATTCCAGAGGGTTGCTCTGTCACCAAGTTGTTTCTCATTTCCATGATTTTTTTTTTTTTTTTCCTATTAAGATCTGCTGGGGAAATAAAAGCAAAGGGTAGAGCAAAATTTGCTGGAGATGAGAGATGGCTTTTCTTTAATGGCTTATGAAAGTAAAGTGGCATCCCAAGTCTTACTTTATGGAACACAGAAGGAAAACGCTAGGCAATGCTATAGCTATTATGTAGCATATCCATTTTGGTTATTTGTGGATATATTATCATTTTACTATGAGGACTATTGACACATTTTTTTAATTAATTTTTTTTTCAACGTTTTTTATTTATTTTTGGGACAGAGAGAGGCAGAGCATGAACGGGGGAGGGGCAGAGAGAGAGGGAGACACAAAATGGGAAACAGGCTCCGGGCTCCGAGCCACCAGCCCAGAGCCTGACACGGGGCTCGAACTCCCGGACCGCGAGATCGTGACCTGGCTGAAGTCGGACGCTTAACCGACTGCGCCACCCAGGCGCCCCGACTATTGACACATTTTTAAGGATCATGTCTATTAAGTTCTTTTATCCTTTCTAAATTATTATTAAGGATGAATGTCCTTAAAGTGAAGCCTCTGGCCAGTAAAAGGGGAAATCCACAAATAGGTGGACTGATTGGCGTATATAAGGGACTTTTGTTCAGTCAAAGGAATTTTCCATTAAGAATAAGGAAACTTAAGTTTGCTACTTTATAGGAGGTATTCTATAAAATCTTTCTTATGAAAATTAAACAAAGTATATTTGCCTCAATGAAGTTACAGTTTAAAAAAACCTGTTAATATACTTTCATCCATTCTACAGATAAAATTACTTTTTTTGTGCGATGATATACATTCACTGAAAAAAAAAATTAACAGTAGAAAGTCCAATATTAATCATAAGCAGAATTCTGGTGCATTATCTTCCAATAGAATATATATAAGAAGCTTCTAGATCAGCTTTTTAGTTAGAACAGGTCCAATTATATTTTCTTATCCTATTGAACCTCTAAACATTTTTACATCACTTGAAAGGATTAGTGTTATATTTTAAATTGATCCAACTCTATATAGTCTGTTTTGTCTGAGACAAAGACCAGAAGACTCTCTTTTCCTGTGTCTTTAAACCAGTACATAACTTCTGTTTAAGGGCCTAGTGACAACTGTAATGGATAATTTACAACCTACAGGGCTTCTGGATTAAATAACAGAGGCTCTGTAAACCAACAGGCTTCAGACTTCTGGTGAAAGCACCAGTAATTTGTTTATTGCCCTTTCTCAGTTCCTCAATTACAATTGATCTCTGCTAAACAGTGGAGTGTTACTAATTGTTGGGAAAGGGGTAAAATAACTTAATCTTTATAGGCATCTTCTTGCCTAGTATTTGTCCTTATAATTCCATGGCATAATCTCACCTAAGCACAGATAAGTGGAATCCATACACCTAACTGAAACAAGTACTTTCGAATTTAATTTATAAACCAAAGTTGAAGGAGCTATGTTTGGAACAGAAGAGAGGGTGACTGATTGTATCTGATATTGAGCCAATGACAGACAAACAAGAGTACTTGATTAGAGGTCTTGTCCTGCCAGATCACGTATCTGAATTCTACTGATAGGAGTTTAATCAGGACTTAATCTCCTTATCATGTCTAGGTGTTGACCAACTCTAAGTACTTAACATAATACAGAACCCCTGCAGGCATTTCCACTTCAAAGCCTAAAGTACATGTTTAGGTATCTCCTATCTTATTTTTTTTTTCCATTAATAGTGTTGAAAAGAAACACTTGTCATCATCAGCTAAGCAAGTCCTAATTTAATCTGTTTAACTTCTGAATTGTTTGTTTTAAGAAGGTTTGACTTATTTATACTAAACCTTCATTTTCTTGACCCACCATGTTAGAAATTGAAAATATACTTTACACATGCAAGAGTGGTTGTGTGTAAAGCATGTCCTCATCTCTCTGTTTAACTTTTGAATTGTTTGAGGAAGTTTTGACTTATTTATTCTAAATCTTTATTTTTTTGACCGAACATTTTCAAAATTAAATATATATACACACATACATATGTTTGTGTAGTATGTGCTTTAAATTCTAGTTTTCTCGCTCTAATACACTTTATCATTTGGATGTCCAACTGAACAAGCAGTACATTAAAACACAAAGCAAAATCATCCTTCACATCTTTTCAACATTAGACGTTACAGGTAAAGTTCAAGGACAACTTTCGCATATTGCTCTCTGACTTAGAAAATGTTCATTCCACTTTTCCGTACTAAAGTTCTCCCTTTAATCTTACAGCAGTCTAATGAGAGAGAGAGAAGGAATGTTTACTGTTCTCTTGTTATAAGTTAAAACTGTTTATTTCGCTCTAATGCATCCTTCTGAGGATTATCTACCCATATTTTTTTATTGCCAAAATGTAAATACTTGTATGTGAATTGTTTTCATGTCTCCACAACAGACGTAAATTACTTTTTAAAAAAATTAAAATTAATGAAATTGACAATAAAAATAAAACTACACAAGCCAGATATTATATATCTAGAAATGAGCATTTATATATTTGGTATTTTAATATACTGATTAGTATTTTAATTATTTTAAGTGTTCAATAGTCTACTTAATTTTTATGGCAGCATATATCAAAATCATGCATAATACCTCTATTTTGTCTAATGTACTCCAACTGGAAGACATTAGTCTGAGACAAAAGATATCTTACTATTTGGAAAGATCAGCAAACTGAAATTTAACTCAATTTAAAATTCAACTCAATTTAAGTTAATCCTTTATAAAAGAAATTATTTAGAACCAAATAGAGTTTCTCAATCGTTTTACTATTTCTTCAGTTAGTTTGCTATTTACTTTTTGTTCAACTCAAAACACTATACTTTGGTAGTTTTACTTTTATTTGGTCTTCTCTGAAATAAGTTTATTCATTTCTAGTTTTCAATAGAACTGCAAGGCCAAATCAAATACTAAATGTCCAACTATACCCGCTGCAATCAATCAGGAGGTTGGTTGATTTTAGAGGATATTCCCATTTGAAACAGAGGATTGAGACCAACTATATAGATAGAAAATAAAGAAAACAAAAGCACTTAAATGTTGTTTGAATTTTCATGGGAGGATTTCAGCAATCTCATATTTTGAAAATTTCTACAAATATCCATACACATTATAGTATCTCACTAAACTCAGAAAGAAGGTGATCTATATATAAGAAATGCCCCTGTACTGTCATATAGATAAAATCATAAAAGATAAGTTACATTGCAAATAAAGCTAAACTTTTTTAAAAGATACATATTAAAGACATTTTAGAAGTATAGTTTAATGATGTATTTTAAATAAATATGTAACAGAAAACTTGATTTATGCAAATAATGTTCTAATCTTGGAATTGCTTTTAGATAGGATTCACTAAATATAAGTTTGGAAAGATTATGCATCTCAAAAAAATGGGTAATATTGAGCTAAATAACAATGTTGGCTAAGCAGCACTGAGAATAAGCAGGGAAAAATAAAATAAAAGTCTATTATTTTTTGACTATGAATGCTTTCTAAAGTAACTCAGATGCTTCCATTTTATTTGAATATTGCTTTTTGTTTCCTCTATTAAGTAGTGCTTAAAAACCACAACTTCAGTCAATCAGTAAACAGGATCATTACTTCTAAGTGTTTCAGATTCTAAATCAAGGGTTTCATTTAATTTTCCTAGCAGAATAATGCATATAGATGAGGATGTCAAATTGCAAATAACCTGTATTAGAATAGCGTTTACAGTGCTTATGGTAAGTAATCAACATTATTGACTTAGCTCAGGGATTTAAAATGCTGAAAAACACTAACAGAATAAATTGATTGGAAGAATAGAGAAGTACATCACTGTGTTAAAGATTTGAAATGAAAGTGAAACGCATTATATGATTTTGTAGTTTAAAAGTACATGTGCATACACAGATATGCACGTAGATGGATAATGTGGGCATTATTGATTTAAACTCTCTATTGGGATTAAAGGGAGAATGCCTAGTTTCATTTCAATGGTAATGTTGGCATTCATTATCAATATGATAAAATACAAATTGGTGGCTCTGTAATACAGATTTAATGCCCCTGCTGAACTTTTTTCCATTAGCAGCTAATGGCTATTCCTGTTTACCTTCTATGACTCCAAAAGCTCATTCCATCTTCTTTTCTGTGATCTTAATGGTTATACAGGAAATGATTTTGCTAAAAATGAAAATATCCTATTTTATTTTAAAAATGATAGAACTCGCATCTGTAAACATGACTTTAATCTATGCCTTCCATGATGTGTCAGCGTTCTCAAAAAGAATCTTGTTCTGAGTTTGTAAAATAGAAATGAAACATCTCATAACTTGAAATAGTAAGAAAAAGACTTGTTACAATTATTAAAGTGAAACATTTTGCTCTCAGAATAGTTTATATTTTTTAACATATACACATAAAGTGAGCGTTTCCTTTCCATTATTAAAAATCTTTTTATCATGATAAACAAATCTATTCATTGAATTGCTTTTCCCTATTCTATATAGCAACAGTTTATTTTTAGGATGGCTTTCAACTACTAAGTTGGATTTATTTTAAAGAACGAAGAGTACCAAAACTCTTATTAATTTATTTTAATTAAGCCCATTACAATAATCCCTGGGGAGAAAACAATTAAACATGGAATAAGGAACAATAAAAATCAAGTTCATTTCCTCTTTGCAGTTGAGTTCCCTTAGTCATCTCTTTTTCTCAAAATAAAGCCTTTAAGTTGGGTAGAATTTTCAATGAAATAGCAGAATTTTAAATGAAGTTATAATACTAATACTTAATATTATTGCACATCGACTGTATAACAGACACTATGCTAAGTACTTAATGTACTCACATAATTATCTCACACTTATGATATAAAGAAATAACCCAATTTAAAAATGGACCGAGGATCTGGAAAGATATTTATTGAAGGACAGACGAATGGCCAACCAGCACACAAAAGATTCTCAAGATTATTAGCTATCAGGGAAACGCAAATTAAAACCATAATGAGATGCCACTTCATACTGCTATGATGGCTATAATCAAAAAGACAGGTAATAGCAAGTGTCGGTGAGGATGTGGAGAAATTGAAACCCACGTACACCAATGGCAGGAATGTAAAATGGTGCAGTGTCTTTGGAAGACCGTTTGGCATTGCTTTCAACGTTTAAACATAGAGCTATCATATGACCCAGCAATTCCACTCTTAGGTATAGAGTCAAGAGACCTGAGAACACGTTTCAACAAAAACTCATAGAGATGTTTATAAATAGGTAAGAGGTAGAAATAACCTAATGACTATCAACTGATGCATGAGTAAAGAAAATATAGTATATCCACCAGTGAAATGCTGCTTGACAATAGAAAGGACCTAACTGCTGACAAATGCTACGGCATTTGTACATATTACGCTATGTAAAAGAAACTACACAGCAGATGCACATGGCATGATTTTACTTACATGAAATGCCCAGAATCAGCAAGTATATTATTTAAGTTTATTTATTTATGTTGAGGGGGGAGGGGCAGAGAGTGAAACAGAGAGAGAGAATCCCAAGCAAGCTCAGAGCAGATCCTGACCCTGGGCTCAAACTCATGAACTGTGAGATCATGACCTGCAATCAAGAGTCAGATGCTTAACCAAATGAGCCACCCAGGTGCCCCCAGAATCAGCAAATCTATTAAAACAGTAGGGTAGTAGTTGCCCATGACTGATGAGGTTGGAAAAATAGACAGTGACTGCTAATGGGTATGAGATTTCTTTTGGGGGGAAATGAAAAGGTTCTAAAACTGGTTGCGGTAAACATTGCAAAACTCTGAATATATTTAAAAACGAGTGACTTGTACACTTCAGATGGGCAAACTGTATGGTATGTGAATTATATCTCAATAAAGCCTATGTATATTTTTCCTTATATTTGTACATATGTAATTTCTTTCAAAGACAGCAAGGACCATGTAGAGAGGTTAAACAACTTGCCCGAAGTGACAGTGAAGGGTATCCTGAACTGAATCCATAGAATGTGGCTCCAAAGTCCACACATTTCCTTCAGCTTACTGACTCTGCTGATGGTAGTTTTGCTCCCCACGTGACGATTGATTTTATTTAATCAAATATTTTGTTTAAAAAGCCACTCCCTAATATAGCTCCAAATGAACTTAACACTGGAGGGCAGTTTTTTCTACAATAAAAAATATGACGTATGATAAACAACAATGCTGACTCAGACATTTCAAGGTAATAATATGACTTATTCCGAATGTCCACATTCTTTAAATTTTTTTTTTTTAAACGTTTATTTATTTTTGGGACAGAGAGAGACAGAGCATGAATGGGGGAGGGGCAGAGAGAGAGGGAGACACAGAATCGGAAACAGGCTCCAGGCTCTGAGCCATCAGCCCAGAGCCCGACGCGGGGCTCGAACTCACGGACCGTGAGATCGTGACCTGGCTGAAGTCGGACGCTTAACCGACTGCGCCACCCAGGCGCCCCCGAATGTCCACATTCTTAATAAATGAGGAGAGCCTGCAAAGAATGGAGCATATTCAATTGCCAACAACAACCCATTCTCCACAGATACTTAGAGTTCACATTTTTATTACTCTGACCCCGAAGTGCAGTGATCTAATCATATTCCTTAGCCCAGAAAAAAAAGGCCAAATGTCAGAACATATCTGTTATGTTATTGTAGTTAATTTCTCTTTTCACCTAAGGATTTTGTTAAAGGGCTTGTGGAAATGCAGAATGGATTCACAGTACTCTCCAGCTAAGGAAACTAAAAGACCTTCCAGCAAAACTGTACAACGGGAGAAAAATGTCACTCAAAGAAGTTAAATTATTTATAAAATCACTAGATTCTATAGCAGCTAAAACTAAAGTCATCATAATCAACATCTTCACAATAACAATAGAAATAAGTGGCACTTAGTGAAAATATCTTCTGGGTCAGGCAGTGTACTAAACATGTCTTATCTCATTTAATGTTTAGAGCAGACTGTGTAGTAAGTACTGTCGCTATTTCTATCGTACAAGTAGGAAAACTGAGGCTTCATTAAAAGAAGTTAAATAACCTGCCAAATCTTAGAGCTGTGAGTGGTGAGCTTGTGAATGGTATCTCAGCTCTTCCGATCTGTAGCGAAACACCATACTATACCTTAATTACTATCAATTCAGCAATCTCTTTTTTATTAAAAATAAATATTAGGGTGTACCTGGGTGGCTCAGTAGGTTAAGTGTCTGATTATGGCTCAGGTCATGATCTCGCAGTTTGTGAGTTTGAGCCCCACATCAGGATTTTTCACTGGCAATGTAGAGCCTGCTTGGGATTCTCTCTCTTTCCCTCTCTCTCTCTCTCTCTCTTTCTCTCTCTGCCCCTCTCCCACTCATGTGCATACATTCTCTCTCTCTCTCAAAGTAAATAAACTTTAAAATATTAAGATAAAAATAAATAAATATCAGGAAAGCTAGCACATTATCAGAAACACTAAAATAGAAATCATACAATAAAAGTGAATCATAAAATAATTATTTGTTCATATTATATTAATTATATTCATTTACTATTACATTTATTACACTTATATTTTATGAGATAAAAATATAATACACGTGAAGCATAAAATGAAATTTATCATCATAAAAAGAATTAATTAGCCAGAATCCAGACTCCAAGAGATAGTGCGACAGATTGTAACCTTCATCCCTAAACAATATATAATGGCAATAAACTGTTTTCTCATCCTGCTGCATAAATCAGGCAGATTTATACCGTAGAAATACACTTGCAGTAAATAACACACAGTTAATTTAATACCTTTTTCGAAGTTATTGGTGTGCCTTTTAACAAAGACTGTGCCTCCAAAAATGATGACATCAAATTACTTTGAAAACCCAAAGATAAATTAATCACCATATACAACATCGAGATTGCTGCCGCAGGAGACACAAGAATACTGATGTCTTTGTAGCTGTGTGCAGCTAACCTAGAAGGAGCCCAGCCCCATCACCCAACATTCCCCTCTGCCTGGAATGACCTCTCTCCTCTCCTCCCCACACTCCTACAAATGTCCAGTCCTTTCCCCTTGAGATTCTCCTCCAACTCTGTGCCCCTGGAGACAATTATGGACTAGAGTTGGCCTGTCTGAATTTCAAAGATAATTAGTTAGAATCAACATCACTCAGGCTTATAACTTACATACTAATCATATGTAACTAATCATGTATTTTATTGACTTGAGGTTGTCTTTACGTGTTTATTTTTCCCTCTGCCCCGATGATCATACACTCCCTATGAAGAAAGACTAACCTTCTATTGATTTGTCATCTAAATTTCACCTAAGAAAACAACATGCACATGTTAGGATGCTTACAGACTTTAATGTACATGACAGGGCACAGAGGCAAAATAAAATCATGTTTTCATTTTTTTAATTTCACATCTATCAGCCAGATCCTTCATAGAGCGTGCCCCCTGGGGCTCTGCCAATTCCAGATCGTCATCAGGATGCAGACTGTTCTGCTTTAAGAATTGATCATAGCCATTTTGGATAGAAAATCCTGTCTCAAGACACAGGACCATATTACATAATAATGATAATAATAGTAGTAGTAGTAGTAGTAATAAATTAATATATATTAATACATATTAATATATATATATATAATGGCATTTGTATCATTATTTTTCCCTTTGAGAAATGCGACCTATTCACATACATTCGGATTGATAAGATTTTTATGTTTATTAACCGTGATTCAAAGTCCTGGTTTGGGGACAAGCAGCCCTCCCTTTAAAGAAATAAGATATTGGGGCTGTAATAGCCTTTATTTTTTTATGAGACTTTTTAAGCTTTTTGACGGAAATATGATGTTCCCAACTGGCTAAATGTGAAACAGTGAAGCGACTTCAAGACCCGCGGACTCTCTACCACACACGTAAGTACAGGCAGTCATCTAATCCTCCCAGTTCATATATTTATAAGAAAAAAAAAATGTCGTTTGCCCATTTGATCTTCCTTCACTTAATCCCAAAGAGTATTAGGATTTCCATTCATTTCTGTTGGGACTGAAAAACTTAATTCTTCCGCTGCAGGCTAGACCGGGGATATGCTCCACGAAGCAGCAACACAGACCCTATTTCTCGTTGCAGGTTATTGCTGCTGCTGCAGATGTTCAGAAGAGCTACACCTTGGGTGTCTCACATCGTGGTTATAGGCATTTATTTGGGATCATTACCCCAGCAGCTAGAGGATCCCTGTCTACACATCCTGCAGGCTCCCCCAGTAGACACAATTTTGTACGACCACTGGTGTGAACCCCCTATTAACGATGATGGCTCCATCCACTGTAGTGGTAGGTGGGGCTCTTCCTATAAGTACTGCTCAGACCCAGCCAGGCAGCTAGTATCATACTCAATTGCGTTTTCTGTTCTCTTACCTGTGATTCGTCTTTATGTTTTGCTTAATATCCTTAAATATCGTTAATTCCTAATCTGAAAAGTTTATGTACTATACAGAATTTGATTATACTAGATTAGAGCTAATTGTGAAAGAAAGAAAGAAAGAAAGAAAGAAAGAAAGAAAGAAAGAAAGAAAGAAAGAAAGAAAGAAAGAAAGAAAGGAAGAAAGAGGAAGGAAGGATGGATGGAAGGAAGGAAAGTGCGTCTTAAGAAGCTCAAAATTCTTCTGATTTCAGTTAGATTTAGACTGGGAAGAATTTTGTGCACATTCCTAAGACCAAATTTAGAGGAAAAGAAAGAAGTATTAAGTAGATTTTCCCCTCCAGGAAGTTTTGATATTATTTTATTGAAATAATACAGTGTATAATGTGAAATGCATTATAGTTTCATCATTTGACTCTAAATATCGGTCTGCATTTGAAATGCATTTTATCAGTACTACAGGTTCACAATCTTTCATCCACAATTCTAAAACCCAAACAGATCCCAAAACCAAATATTTTCATAAGATAATTCCAAAATTGATGTGGTGGCAAAATCTGATTCAAATTATATGAGGTTATTTGTCCATTTAGTGTGAATGCTCATACATTTTATTTTAGAAATATTTATAAGTTTGATTCCTGGATGTTGCCCCAACCCCAGGGACAATGCACATAATACATGGTATTAGCGCTATCTAAATGCTAAAAATTCTAAATCATAATAACACATCTGGCCTCAAAGATTTCATATAAGGGATCATGGATTGATAACTACATAGCTAAATACTAGTACTAACTTAGAAGCTACGCCCAATGTGTGTGTGTGTGTGTGTGTGTGTGTGTGTGTGTGCAAACACACATATATACACTCATGAACCTAACAAATGAAATAACAAGACAAAAACTCAGAAGAAAAATTAAGACTATGTTAAACTTCAATCTGGACTCATCATTGTATTGTGTAGAAGAAAACTAGAAACATAATAAATGAACAAAAGCAGGGTATGAGCTAAATATACACAGGCATGTCTGTACAAGATATCCAGGTAGCCATAAAAATGACACTACTGAAGAGTATTTGGTGACATAGAAAATGTTCACAGTCTATTATTAAGGGAAAAGCAGGTCATCAACAGTTCAAATAAAATGCAACATTTCTAAAACTATATACGTACACACACAGAAATTAACATGAGCAAATATGTAATAATAGACTAATGGTTATTTCTGGAGGATGATTTTTTTTTTTCCTATCATTTGTTTTTTCTTTAGTTTCTTTTTCTACGATATTGCTCCTGTGTTTTTTTAAACTTTTGTTTTGATTGTAAGAAACACCAAATGAACATTAAAACAAAAAAAAAGATACCTAGACAAATGCTAAAAAAAAACAAAAAAACAAAACAGAGGTAACTGGGCCTCAGACGCGGAATAACGGTTTGTCCCTCCCTGACTGCATAAGAGCGGAAGAGCAGTGTTTGTTTGTTTGCTCCGGTGGGTAAGACTTCATTTCATGCAAAGAGAATTGCACAGAAAAACACAGAGAAACTTTAGCATTTACGGGCTGTGCTTTGTGTGCAAAGATGATGTTATTGACTCCCTGACACTGAGGAAACTTCAGTGTTTCTTCACGGCTGCAATTACCTAATTTGGGAAATGAACCAGACACCGTAGCTTCGTCGAGATGATAGCTGTAGACATAAAGTGCTGTGACTGCCATTTTTTTTCAGCTTCTTTTTTTTCACGCAGCAAAGCAATAATGTACAGTCCTAAACTCCCATTCTCCTCAAATTGTATGTGTTCGTTAAATAAACAGTATTTCAAATTAGGAACGTAAATCTCACTCTCACTTAGCACACTGCATGTGGCGTCACCTTCGCTGTTATAATACGATCTTCTGATAAGCATGTAAAATACCATTGAAAGCCCTACAAAACAGGATACATTTTCACAGTGAGAAAAAGCCATCAAACTAGAATTTTTGTGAACTTATATCCTTGAACTTTGAAGGCCAATGTAAACATCGATCTGAACTGCCCACATCAATCTCCAGGTCTTCAGGCCACATAACCCCACATGTAGAGTATTTCCTTCTACTCTGGGGGCTTTCAGTCAAGGTTTCAAAGTATTTTGTTTATGTGTCAGTAAATATCTATTAAATCTCTTTAATACACATACTCTCTCCTTTTTTTTTTAAGTCCAAAGCACAGATCTTGTCCTGTCCTTAGAGAACTTATATATTACTTGGGAAGAACAAATATTCTTTACAGGAAGTTAAATCATAATACAAAAATTCAAAGTAATGTGAGTCAAGAGAAGTCACAAGGCTGCACATGATTAAATGCCAAATATCTGCAAGTACTTTTAAGTCAGAGTATTGCTGATTCCTGGGGTTTGAAATGCATAATGCAAGAGCATAAAAGAGGGATGAGAAGGGGCAGTGTTTTAAACATGCCTTGAAGAAATCGCAGGATATGAGCAGAGAGGAGGATGCACATACCAAATGGGGAAAACAGTAGAAGTCAAGATTCTGAGAGATAACAGGGATACTATAATAGCCAGGATTCCTTAGGGGTGGCTATTATGTTCCTGGCACTGTCATCTCATTTAATTCTCACAGAAACTCTGACATCGGTACCCCCCATGAGCCTATCCATAACCACCCTATCTAAAATGGCCTTCCTGCCACTCACATCTAAAGTCTCCCTCTGAAAAAAAAAAAAATAAATAAATAAAGTCTCCCTCTGTCATATGGGTCGGATTCATTCTGTTCATGACATTTTCATTATGGAAACCTATCTCACTTAGTAACTTGTTTACTTCTTTAATGCAAGCTCCAGGATGGCTGAGACTTGTTCAAGCACAATATCCCCAGTGCCTGAAAGAATTCCTGGCCCAGAGTCACACACAATATATGTATTAATGAATCGTCTCCTTTCACAAATGAGGACTCTAAGTGTGGTGAGAGGGTCAATAACTAGCCTGATGTCACACAGTCTGGATTGGAACTCAGGTCTCTCCTGACTCTAGAACCACATGCTACTAAGCTCCCCAATGAATAATTAGGAAACAACAAGTAGGACCCTTTTGGAGAACATACAAATTTTCTTTCTTGTTTTATTTTTTTTTTCATTTTTTCTCTTTATTTGTTTTATTTACTGATTGTTCATTGCATCCTATTGATAAGAAGTGAAATGGCAATGGAAGTTTAGTGTCAGACTATAAAGGCACTGATTTCCAGGTTAAGACTTCTGAATTGTATTATGGTAAAACATTATAGAATGTAAACAGATTTGGGGGAAATGAGTGTATCTGTCAAGTTAATATGTTGGAATGAGAAAGACTAAGCCTAAAATTAGAACTATAAGAGATTGCTGAGGCCAATCATGAGCGTATTAAAGCCTAGATGAGGTTTTAGCAGTATATAGGGAGGACCGAAAAAATACAAGAGGAATCACAGAGAAAAATCTAATTTTTGTTATGGAAGTGTCTCTGCCTCCAGAGTCTCCCACCTACTTCTCCCCTGGGGGAATCTTAGCCTTCAAAACGGGTCTAAATCTAGGCTTTTCTGGAATTCCTTCTTAGGGAATTCTGCCAACAATTCCAGGCCCAAGGCCTTTGAAGCCCTTTGCTCATGTTCACATAGCATCACACTGGAGTGTCCTATGGTTAATGACATAGGGAAAGAAACAAACGTGTACGTCTGAGGGCTCCTTGACAGCAGGGGGTATTTTTATTCATCTATTGTCTATTATCTATCTATTCATCTATTATTCATTTATTATGTCCAGCATCTACCACAGTCTCGGGTAGCTGTGACACACTCATTTATAGCATGGCCTAAGCAGAGATCTTGAGATTCTCAGGCCTAGATGTGGAAAAGAGGTGGCCATTTTGATAGAAATAAGCAATCCAGGCCTGAGGTGGAACAATAAATAGCTTGGAAGTTACTGACAGATAGAGATGCCTAAGAGAGGAGCCAAGGAGAATGACAAATGCAATTTTCGACACTCAATAAACTGAAGTGATAGCTGGGGAGTCAAGTTGCAATGTTCCACTAGAAGCAAGAGGTAGGATACTGAAGTTGTGAAGGCCAAGAATGAAAATGCGGGATTTAAGTATTATTCACATAAAGATAAAAGTTGAAGACGTAATCCTTCAATTCAAAGAAGCTGTAACAACCAAGAGACCAAAGAGTTAAGAGCTAAATTGTGGGCTAAACCCACAAGGAGGAAGCAAAGGGAAACAGAACTACCCTGTGGAGAACCACAGAAGGAATACAACATAACCTCCTCATCTAATTTTATGCAAATTCATTTTACAAAGCTTCTCTTTGCAAGCAATATTGTGTTTACTCCTTTTTACGTTCAAAATTCAGCTTCTCTGAAAGTAAATATTGGTAGACATCAAGTTTCTCTGGCCCTCTCTATCATGTTATTCTCAAATTAAGAGTATTTTGGCATCTAAATGTGTGTTAGTGACTATCAGGATACGGTTTACCTCTTTCTACCTTATCAGATATCACATATTTACCAAAAACCAGAATACACTGATGAAAGGACGTTGTGCAAGCTTCAATAATTTCTCCTGATTATCATTAACCACGCATATTGCATGTTTTAATTATCCTAACAGATATTCAGTATCAACAGATTGTAATTCACTAGCAAGGTATAAAATAGGCATTAAAACTATTTCTAAACTATCATTTAGGATGATGTATGAAGCATTTCACATACCAGCAGACTAAGTATCATAAAATATTAGTCAAGTACTAACGTAGTCATTAATACTCCTCTTTAACAAAAGGCAATTTCACAGCCTCATTTACCAACTGGAATATCCCAAGTCTACTTCATAATTAAGCTTTTTATTCATCTCTGTAAATTCCATTTAGTGCTTTTTGGCAATTTCTTAACATAAATGCCCTAGATGTTGTTAAACTGGATTAACAGCTTTATAAGTAATATATATTATATGTATATATTTAACTGTAGGTGATTTGACTTGTATTGTAGCAATCACTTTTTTTAATGCCCTATTATATGCTTAGAATTTATTTTATTGCAACTAATTTTGAACCTCAATATTTTGCAACATCTCTTTATGATGTTAGTTTTATAAATAGAAGGATATGGGGAACTGGGGGTTGTGGTCAGCCTTAGCTCTCCTCACATTGTTTTGGCCTGAGGCATGCCTGAGGATAGAATCATTTCAGGTGGATTAGAACCCAGATAAATAACCATAAAAGTCTTGCAACAATATCTCCTCTTTAAAAATATATATTCCAACTCTTTTCAATGTGGATGGAGTATCAGAGTAAACAACTTCATTAGGCATGTGAAAGCACATTTTAGAGAAAGTACATTTGGCTGAAAATTATAAGCATCTTTCTGCATCAGCCTTTTTTGAATTTAAGGACAATCTTTCAATTAACTGAGCCTGCTGCTACATACTAAAATGTAGTTTGAGTTAACAGCGGTTTGATTGGACATTCAGAATTACAGCTTCTGGAAGTTCTTAAAAGGTCACCTGTTCCTTCTCCCTGCACTTAAGCAATTAAAATTGCACTTAAATATGGAGTGAAAGCACAGAAAAGGAAAAGCAGATTTATTGAAGGCAAACAATAGGCCAAGCACTGTTGGTACCAAGATGAATAAGTCAAGGCCCCCATCGCAATGAGTTCTCAGACTAAGTTGGTTTATGGGTGCACAAACAACTGGAATAATGCATGTATAGTTTTTGCCTAGTGCCTGGCACATAAGTGCTCAGTAAATAGTCCTTATTTTAGCTTTTCATAAAGTGCTTATCAAATGGGGGAAATCATCAAGCTAATGCACACAGTCCAAAGGAAACATGCTCACATTTTAGTCTGGAGGATCTCAAACCAAAGTGATTTCATTCATTCATTCATTCATTCATTCATTCATTTCTGAAAGGCATTAATTACAGTGTGGTGACTAAGAGAGCAGACCCTAAGCTCTATCACTTAACTAGATGTTCCCTCATTCATAAAGCAGGGATGTAGCTACTTCTCAAGGGCATTTTGAGGGTTGATGGATTTCCATGAAATCCATGGAACATAGAAAAAGTGCTTTAAAATGCAGAGATTATTATTTTCATCACTATGTATCAAATGGTTACAGGGCAAAGTGGTGGGTGTTTTGGGAGGGCCAGAAAGAGTACACCCTTTGCCACAGTCACACCCTCAATGTCCCACCCTCACTCTCAGTGCCAGTCACACAGCCTTCTGTGGCTTCCTTGACCTTGTTACAGATGGCTCCTCTAGCCCATGACCTTCGTTCACACTGCTCCTTCTGTCTGGAGAACTCTCCTTTCTTTTGCTAGACAATTCTTATTAATTCCTCCTATTCACTCAAGTCAACTATCCCTTTCTCTGAGAAACTTTTCCTGTATGTTTATTTTAAACCTTGTTTCTTAGTTACCTGACATCACAAAGCTGAGTTCCTCCGCTGCACTATGTCAGTTTGTAATTGTTACGTGATGCTTCAGTCAATGTCGGTCTTCCCCAATAGAGGATAAGCTTGATGAGGGCAATCATCTTGCCTGCTCTTCTCAACTGTGTATCCCACTTCCAGCACAGTGAAGGGCAGAGTAATCCTTCTGTAAATATATATTGAAAGGATCTATGAATGTACTCACCATTTTCTGAATTTAACAATACAGAATCCCCTGCTTTAAATCATCTGTAACAAAGACGGATTCCACATTAGTGAGGCTAAGAAAGCAGCTGCCTGGATCCACTATTTCATTCAATTTTCAAAACCACCCTATGAAACTAGGAGTACCATATGCATTTTGCTAATGGAAAAGTTAAGCCTAAGAGTATCTAAGTAGTACAAGAACTCTAGTGAGAAGAGACTGGAATTGAAACACAGATGTAACTACCCCATTCTTTTCTGATTATTACAGTTTCCTAAAAAAAGCTCTACAAAGATAGATAGATAAGATGTCATTTGATCATGGATTTTGGGGATAAGCTAAAACTCCAGAAATTAAAAATAATTAAGATCAACTGAGTGTAGTATTTTATCTTCCCTTTTCATTTCTGAACAGCACAACTGTGATATTGGTTACCATTGGCCTTCTACATTCTCAGAGTAAGCGAGTCTCTGAATTTCTTTTGCATCATTTCATAGCCGCATTTACAACAGTCTAGGAAATGGCATTCTACAGAATGTGTTTTGGTCTTGATCCAGTCTCTCGTTTTCTACTCTAAGCTCATAAACACAATGTATCATTCAGGCCTTTGACTCTGTGTCTGAAGCTGACAACTAGTGGATTCTATGTGATAGCAAACGATAATCTAGATCTCTAGAAGAAGATGCCTCTAACCTTCAGGTGATTTCTGCAAGGACTGTTATTTTGTTATAGGTAAGTCCTCAGCCCTTAAAACATTATTTTTTAACTTACCAAATTGTTCTAAATTATAAAACCATACATATATTTGGTAAAACAAAAATTCAAAATAGTATCGAAGAGTGTAAAGTAACAAGTTAAATGTTCCATTCCCAAACCATCTCCTATTCTATTACCAGAGGAAACTTCTTTTTAATAATTTCTGTTTTTATTTTTTTAGGTTGACTACTTTGTTTTTATTTTTATTTTTATTTTTTATTTTAGAGAGAGAGAGTGCATGAGGAGGAGAGAACGGCACAGGAACAGAGAGAGAGAATCTTAAGCAGGCCCTATGCTCAACACAAAGCCCAGTGCAGGGCTCGATCCCACAGCCCTGGGATCATGACCTGAGCCAAAATCAAGAGTCAGATGCTCAACTGACTGAGCCACCCAGGTGTCCGTATGTTGATTACTTTTAAATAAAATGTTTATAACTCTGTGTCTTTATCACTTTCAGATAGCATGTAGTAACTTACCAACTGTGAAGAGAAAGAATTTAAAGCAATTATACTACCTCTTACCTCTCTCCTCCTCCCACTTCTTATTTTTCTTGGTCATGCACATAATTTCAATTTTTCTATTAGCACATTTTGTCATGAAATATTAACCTCAACCCTCTACTTGGTCTTTATCTATCATCAGTAAGCAATATCTATTTACTATGCACTATTTAAGATTAGGAAATTAACACATCTACATCTTCATCTCTTTTGCCTGTTTTCTTTTTTTTTTTTTTTAATTTTTTCTTAATGTTTATTTATTTTTGAGAGAGACACACACACAGAGTATGAGCAGGAGAGGTGCAGAGAGAGAGGGAGACACAGAATTCAAAGCAGGTTCCAGGCTCTGAGCTGTCAGCACAGAGCCTGAGGCAGGGCTTGAACTCATGAATGGTGAGATCATGACCTGAACTTGAAGTCAGACGCTTCACCAACTGGACCACCCAGGCGTCCCTCTTCTGCCTGTTTTCTATCAACTTCTACGGGCTAAGCAATTATTCATCTTTCAAGTTGTAGAATATTTACATTCTATTCTATATTTTTTGCCTTCCACATTTTGTCTATAGATGGATTTTAAAATTTGAGAACAATGTATAGTATTTATACAATTATTAGATAATTTTTACTATGAAATTAATAAAGTAATCAGAGAGTTTCCAGATTTCTATAGGATAATGGCTGCCCCTAATTTCAACACCAGACGTCTTCCAAGAAACCATCTGAGATGAAGAGATAGGACCAGACATCTTCCAAGATGAAGAGATAGGAAATAATATCTACAATCCAGGCCAATAGCATAACTAGGAGACAGAAAAAAACAAATTTCAATTTACATGTAAGTGGGAAAAGTTACACCTGACACCAGCAGAGGCAGCCTCTGAGCATCATCCGATGTAGAGTCAGTGTTGGCAGACAAGTGCCCATGAGGTTTTGAGTTTCTGCACATTTTGTGAGCAAGGATTGAATTGCACTTTGTTCCAGATTATCTTTTCAATTATGTTTGTACAGCAAACAGCTGTAGAAGACAGAGACAGTACTTGGAAGATAAATATAGTGAGTGTCACTATCTGGAATACAGTGTAGCCTATTTACTGCCCAGTATAAAGATTTGAGTTTGCAAAGCTTATGGTCTCCATCCTATACAACACCCAATTTCATGTGCAGACACACTACGACCCTCTTTATGTTGCTCTGTTGAAATTGGACTTAGAGAATGAGCACAAAAAATACTGATACCCTGTTCATTGCTATGGCTGTGAATAATAAACAGTCCTTCAACTCTGACCCAGGAGTCTTGTGTCTTCTACCAGCATCCATAAAACTTGCAGGTTAGCTTACAAGTAGGGTAAAAGTTCAGACTCTTCATTCTTAACACAGGTAGGGACTATGAGGAAGGGAGAAGAGTGCTGTGGGGTCCCAGAGGTGGCAAAACACAGATGACATCAACTAAGATTCCACCAAAGAAAGGAATGGTCCGACCCTGAGTGGGAAAAACTGAAAGATCTGAGACATGGTAGATCCAATTAAATGGTTATGGGTGGGGGGAAAAGGCCTTGAAAAGTATGCATGAAATGAAGAGATATGGCAGCCTAGGGTAAGGCAACAGCCTGGAAGGGGAGGTATGCAGCAGTTAGAGTATCCCTGAAAGGCGAACAGAAGAAGGAAATAAATGACCATGAGTGATGAGTGTCCCTTTGAAGAAAAATAGCATGAAGATTAGGAGACAAAGCAAAAACTAAAAAAGTAAAAGATAAGAGGATTACTCCTTAAAAAAATAAAAGTCCTCCACCCTTCCCTATAGCAACAAAACAGGGAACAATTAAAATTGGGAAGCCTAGAAAGCCTCCATATCCCTCCTTCATCCAATTCTCCCTTTTCCAGGATATATGGAACACTGATATGTATTAAGCTACAAAGAAAGCATTAATTCCAGTAAGTAAAAAATAACAGAAATAGTATTTTTATCACAGTACAATATAATTAAAATTAATAGCAAAATCATAAATAAAACAAACCACCCTTCCACTTACAGAATTTCTAAAATAAATTAATATAAACTACACACATTTGTAATCTGTTGTATTCAAGTAAAACAGTGCTCAGAGGAAAATTCATTGCTTTTAATATTTATGTTAATAACAAAATAATACAAATAAATAAAATTAATTTCAAGCTCAAAGGCAGAAAAAAAATTTAAAAATAAGAAAAATCAGTAAAAAGTAATGAGTTAGAATTAGAAAATAAGGCACCTAATATATAAAATTGGTTCTTTGAAAATTTTAATAACATATAGCAACTAGCAGCTAATCCAAAAGAGAAATAAACAAGGAAGTACATGTATTCAAATAAGAAATGACAAGGACAAAATAACCATTTAAATAGAAGAAAATTTAAAACTCTGAAGAGACCGCCTAGCACAACTTTATGCAGATAAATTTTAAAACAAAGGAAATAAAAAATCGAGTCCAATTTGAAAGATGAAAAAAGGTATCCAAAAGCTATTCTCCAAAAAACACGAGCCACAGATGGTTTCTCAGGGGAAGTACAACACACTTCAAAAATCAGATAATCCCAATCTCACATACACTGTCTCAGCGCATAGAAACAAGGAAAATACATAAGTACTTTTTTAAATGAAATCAGTATCATATATATACCCAACCTGAGGGGGAAAAAAAAAAAAAACGACACAAGCGAAAGCAACCCAAATCAGTCTTCACTTACGTACATCGTATTGGTTTTCTAGGGCCGCCATAACAAAATAAACTACAGACTGGGCAGTTTAAACAACAAAAATTTATTTTCTCACAGCCCTTGAGGCTGGAAGTCTGAGATCAAGGTGCTGACAGGTTTGGTTTCTCCTGAGGCCGCTCTCCTTTGCTGGCAGAGGGCCACCTTCTTGCTATGCCCTCACATGACCTGTTCTCTGGGCTCACACCCCCGCTCACACACACACACACCCCACCCCCAGTGTCTCTGCCTCTTATTAGGACAGGAGTCAGCCTGCTCTGATAACCTCATTCGGTCATAATTACCACTTTAAAAGCCCTATCTCCAAATGCAGTCGCATCGGGGGATGGGGCTCCTAACAGGAGAATTTGGAAGAACCCAGTTCAGTCCTTGATAGACTAAAAATGTTAACAAACAACTCAATAACACAGAAAAATATAATTGTATATCATTCATTACTAAATAGAGTATATTTCAGGAATATACTCTAGGAATCTATATAAGGATATTTCATTATATATATAAAACATTTGCACAGTTATTGATTACTATAGGATTCTGCAATAACATTAGACTTCAAACAACCCAGATGCTCATCAATAGGAGATGGTTTGCATCAACCATGGCACCTCCTCAAAATGCAGACATAGAAGAGGTGAAAAGGATCTCTACATATTGCTACTAAGTGATCTTCAGGACATGATCCTATGACATGAAAAAGTAAGGGACAGCACAGTATGTTCAGTTGCTACAGAAGAAAAGAAGAGAGAAAAATGTATGCACACACATATACGTGTGTATAAGAGAAAAGTATATATAGACAGACACACAATTTATTTGTTATAAAAGAAACATCTATGGGTTGGGGCGCCTGGGTGGCGCAGTCGGTTAAGCGTCCGACTTCAGCCAGGTCACCATCTCGCGGTCCGTGAGTTCGAGTCCCGCGACGGGCTCTGGGCTGATGGCTCAGAGCCTGGAGCCTGTTTCCGATTCTGTGTCTCCCTCTCTCTCTGCCCCTCCCCCATTCATGCTCTGTCTCTCTCTCTGTCCCAAAAATAAATAAATGTTGAAAAAAAAAAAATTTTGAAACATCTATGGGTTGAGTGAGAAAAAAAGAATGAAGGCAATAGAGACAGAAGTGAGACTTCTCTGAGTAGGTCTTTAAATATAATTTTGACCTTAGAACCATGTAAATATGGCACTGAATAAAAAACTAATTCAAAAAGAACAAAGCAAACTTTAAAGCTGAAAAAAAAATTAACCAGTGAACCTAATTCTGAATTAAACTGGTAATAAAATCATCTAGAGGAAAGACTTATTTTACGTGTTTTTTTGGATAAAGCCCTCTGAACATCCTTTGTGGGATATATTCTAAGGATTAAAAAAAAATGTATCTTAAACCTCACTCACTAGTTTTCTTTTTGGCAGTAATTATGATGCTGTTATTTTGAGGGTTACCAGAACTAATTTCTGCAGTGCTTAAAAAGGTATGTTCAATGCGTGCCAGATTTAAAATCTGGTAGTTCCTCATAAATGGCAAATTTATAAGATACACTGGGAAAAAATGGAAAAGGAGGGCATAGGACGAGTAGCAGTAACAGTCAAATCCTTAATATAAGAAAAAAGAATAAAAATCTAGTATCCTTTCTTGCTAAATGAACAAGGTAACAATTACAGGTAGTTTTAAAATTTTAACTCAACCAATACTCAGGTTTTGAGAAGCTTAAAAACTGCTCAGGCCATAAATGTGTTAATGCTATATGCTAATTATATTTGGGGTGTTTAATGAATGTTTTGCAATATATGTTCTGAAGGGTACTACTCTATGAAACCATTTCCTGGCTATGTGAAACTAGTCTGACCCTGAATGACACCTCTTATTTTCCTAAATAAGATGAATGATAAGAATTAAGTAAGTTCTCCATATGTATTTGCATATGACAACCAGAAAAATAATCCAAACTTTGGGGTTTCTAGGGAGTCCTCTTCCTATTTTAGAGACCATACATACCACACAAGACAGTAGAGGAAGGGAGTGTTTTTGAATGATGGTGCTTAGATGACAGAATACAATGATATCATTAAAAAAAATCAAGAGGGGTGCCTAGGTGGCTCAGTTGGTTAAGCATCCAACTTCAAGTGTTCAACTTCAGCTCCGGTCATGATCTCACAGTTCATGGGTTCAAGCCCTGAGTCAGGCTCTGTGCTGACAGCTCAGAGCCCGGAGCCTGTTTCAGATTCTGCGTCTCCTTCTCTCTGCCCCTCCCCCACTCACACTTCATCTCTCTGTCTCTCAAAAATAAATATTTAAAAAATAAATAAACAAACAAGAAAAATTCTACGTCATTTTAGATATTAAATTCTACAAATTCAAAATGTGAGAAATCAGGCTTACCTGGTGTTCATTTTTATTTAGTTTTATTTAATTTTACCTGATTAATTTTTGGAGAACTGACTATATACATTATGATGTAGGTGTGCAAAGATGAATACAGTTATAGACTTTAAGATGTGAAACATTAACCAAAACAAGAGAAGTATTAACTCCCTTACTCTATGCACGGCAGACCAAATCTAGACACCGTTTCATTCCAGGCATCCCGTTTTAAAAATGATATTGATAAAGTAATGATAGCTCAACATTCTGACCTCTTAGTTTTTGACCTTTTCATCTTCAAAGACCTACCTCCAACTTTCCTTAGCCTCCCCCTCCCATTAATGGTAGGAGGCAGGTTAGGAGGAATCTGTACATAGTTTATCCGTGTTGATTCTCTTGTCCTAAGCTCCCAGTTCCCAACCCTGGTTGCACATTAGTGTTACTGGGGAGGCATTAAAATATATTCATGTCTGAAACCCACTATGGAATAATTAAACAGAATTGGCATGAGGAAAGGGAAGAGATCTGTTCAATTTTAAAAGTTCCACAGATGTTTCTAATGTGCAGTCAAGGTTGAGAATCCCTGTGCTAAACAGATTCTATGAGCTTCATGGACAGGGATTATTAGTATTTTTTTGACAGTGATGGTGAGATCTGGAAAAGGTGTGCCTTCTGAGTTCCTTGACTTTCAGATTCTGATTAAGACAAGGTGGGACAATACACTAAGCTATTTAGGCATTATATTTTGGGTACTTTTTCAAAACATTAATTTATGCTCCAAGAACTTATTAACATCATTTATTAGAGAAGGGGAAAAGAATACTTGGGTAATATCTTGATAAAAACTTTCAAATCCAGTATCATAAATAAAATCGATGAGATGCTTTTTCCAGGTCAGAACTAAAAGCGTCCGGTGATTTTCACATAAACAATTTCACAATAAGAATGTGACCTAGTAACTACCTCAGTGAAACACTTTTTTGTTGTTTTTTAAGAGAGCTGTGTTCGCATGATAGTTTTGAATCATAAACATATACTATACGGTTGAGTGTCTTAGGGGAATGAAAGAGGAAGTTAGTCTCACATGTCCAAGCTGATAGAAGAAGACAGAAAGGATGTAATTAAATGTAAAATACATATATACTTTGTTTTCTTAAGAATGAAGCAAGTGGTAAAAACTGTGGTAGATCTTTTAATCTGTTGCTATGCCAACAAGAAAATTTTAAATGGATCCAAGAAATGGGACAATTTTCAGGCATATAAGCACAACCTTTTTCAAATAAGTAGAATTGTATTCATATTATCCCCCCCTCAAGGGGATAGAGTCTTGAGGGAATTGGTGCAGAATTAATCGATCAGGTTTTTGTTTTGTTTTGTTTTTTTCCCCCTCCTGTAACCACAGCAGGCATAAGGAACAGAATCTCACGCTATATTTTACTGAGATCTAGATCTGGATTTAGGTTAAACTTTTTGAGGATTGTGGGCAGCACTGTTCCCCAGTGTGTAGGTAGCAGGACAGCATGTTTCTACCATTTTAAGACTGATTAACATAGAACAAAGAGACAAAAGTCAATAAATCTTCACCTGTATTCCTTAGCATAATACCAAGATGATATAGTTTTCAAATATAAAAGCATCTTAATAAAATACATCTCATATGCAAATTACCAGCATCCTTTCTGGGTCAGACAAAGACAGGCATTATTTCTCCTAAGGAGAAACAAAGATTAAAAAGACGGATGACCTGAAATCTACAAATTATAGAAATCTGAAATTATAAATTCACTCAAATTCTATGTATATGAGATAGGCTTTTAACAATGGATTATTCAGTGCAATGACCAACTTCCTCACTTCACAAATAAATACAAGTGTTCGGTTTTTCGAGGGCAAGTTGTTTTGTTTATATTGTAAAAATACAAGTAGGAAAACATGTTAGTACATCCAGAGGGTCTTTCTTTAACTGTAGAGCAAGTCAGGAATAGATTGTCTCAGCAAAATAAGACGAAAATTTTGTTCAACTGCCTTTCCTGAAGGTATTTCCGTAAAGAAAGAAAGAGAAAATTCACAGTAATTAAAAAGTATTTTCAATTAAACCTTTGTCTGTATGGGTGAGTCTGCCTTATTGCCAATGAAACAAAAACCCCTACTCCAGCTTCTTTTCAAATGTTTATTTTTAAATGACTTAAGTATCAAATGGAGCGACTATGAACAACGATTCCTTATCGTATTATTATTTTTTTATTCTGAAGCTGAGAAAACATCTGAAAGTGGGTAGCATGAGGGAGAAGTGGCATTCCCCTTTCTTCCACAAGGTTTTTGTCATCTCTCCTTAGTTTTGGCTGTACTGTTTAAACGTGGAATTAAGCAGATCCACAAATACACTGTTTGAGCTCATCTTTAAATCCTGAGCATATTCGCAAAGAGAGAAAGATTGCCCGTTAGCTACGCAAGATCACCCACTTGTACTTTATCTTTGTTTTCTGAATAGCGAGCCACTACTATTACTTACATTAATATTACACGATAAATGACAGCTTTATCATTGCATTAGGGCCCTTGAGCAGTCAGCTAACGTGACTATGCATTTATCTAAGAAACATAAGCCCCACTTACACCTGTTTCTCTATTTAGTGTACATTATTTCTTGGAATATCTAGATATCATGGGGTACCGTTGTAGCTTATGTAACCTACCAAAAGATATATGAAATTTGATGAACATACGTGATCATCGTCTTCTTAAGCATGCCAGATTTTCCAATCTTGTACCACAAAATGTGTCCTTCCAAAAACTAGCATTTTGAAAAAAGGTTAATGAGAATGGTCTAACACATACAGGAAACTCTGATCTTTACCAATGAATTCAAACATTTTAATGATGGAATACGTTCTTTCTGAGCAGAGCCCAATATAAAAAACAGATAAACAAATAACGACCCTCACTCTTGGAGAGAGTGCCTCCCCCACCTCCTGCTACATGCCACAAAGAAATCTTAGCATTCTGCAAAGAATATTTTGAAAACCGCTAGTCTTCATTTTCACCACATTCTTTCATCATATTCTAACTTTTCTCTTTCAATACAGAGTACTATATATTTCAATCTGTAAACAATACCAACTTCCCTATCTCCTCAGTTGTATTAGTCATGCTTTATCATCTATAAACGGGGCATTACCGTAGTATCTGACTTTTCTTTTTCTTTTTCATTTTTTTTAATGTTGTTTATTTATTATTGAGAGACAGAGAGACAAAGAGCGTGAACAGGGGAGGGGTAGAGAGAGGGGAGACACAGAATCCGAAGCAGGCTCCAGGCTCTGATCTATCAGCACAGAGCCCGATGCAGGGCTCGAACTCACAAACTGAGAGATCATGACCTGACCCAAAGTTGGTTGCTTAACCATCTGAGCCACCTAGGCGCCCCAGTACCTGACTCTTCTAAGTATTATATTTATACATGAAGCATAATATACAATAAATATTATTTAATAGTACATAAGCATATGTATATATTATATGCTTATATAGTATAATGTAATAAAATCTATGTTTATTTATATGTAGAAAGTGCCGAGGACAATAAGTAATACGTAAAGCATCTGTCAAATACAAAAATAAATGCTTAAGTGGAGTTGATGCAGTTTGATTAGTGTGGAAGCAACGTGTTTTTTTAAAAAAGGACAAAACACTCTTGTCTATGTTGTTTCCAATTTTCTTTTATTATTTTGCTTCATTGGTCCATATTTTGTTGACTTCCACATTTGACTTACATCAAAGTTGAGTTGAAGCTCTAAGGAAACGACCAATCACAGAGCTTTCATTTTCCATCAGCAGAGATCTCAAAACGTCCAGAGACAGCTGTCCGTCCATGGGAGGATATTTGGGGTTCTTTCCGCCCCCCAGATTTGCCCCCAGTCAATCTCATCTGCCATTTGTCAGGCACACCACACTGTAGCATGTTCTCAGCAGTGGTCTGTCAAGACCCTAAGGAGCTAAATATCATCTGTAAACCTCGTGATTTCAATGTTTACTCGATTTTCAGAACATTTATAACCTGGTAAATATGGCAGCAGCCCTTGGTCTCCAGAGACGCCGCTGCTTTCACTTCTCTCGTCTACGTTTTGTTTACTTTGTGTCTTTTAATAAGGGCTGCGATCCTGATTGGTTTAACTCTTAGGATGATTCCGAGGTTCTTTTTCTTGGAAACAAGTAGGAAGGAAGAAAATTATTTGCGTCAAAAAAAAAATTCCTTAGTGGAAAAAAAATTAAATACATGAAAGTAAAGTGCCCGAGGCCAGAACAAGGGTAAGTGCCTGGCTGCCTGAGATGTCAGATTGATTTGCTTCCTGCATTTTTGTCATAATTCTAGTTTTTTTCCTCCTGTTCATCATGCTATCTGAGGGCTTCTAGTATTCTTGAAATGATTTTGAGTAGATTTAATTGTTGCTCAAGGTATCCCTCATTGAATGGCAAAAGCAGTTGAGACCACACAACTGGGATTCTGAGGGATTCCTGAATAAAACCAGAGTTCTGTGCAAGAACATACAAGGAGCTGCCAGAATTTGGGGGGATCTCACACCAAAATCATATTCCTGAAAATGTTATAACTGGGCCATCCATCTGGTTTCCTGGAATTAAAAACAGAAACCTTCCTGCTTTCTCTCTTCACTCAAAGGGTAAAAACCAAAACACAACAAACATTTCAAAGCAATGAGTCCTTCTACTTTAATGCTCTAAAAAAATATTTTTTTAATAAACATTCTTAAAGAAAAAAAGCTTTACTCTAGAGGAGACATCCATGATTGAATTCTCAAGCAGGGAATTAATGAAAAAATTTCTAAAACTTTATGTGTTAAAGTCTTGAGGAGAAGCACAAGTAAGGCCTACAAAACTTTTCTTACTATATTCTGTCTGAAGTCACAGTATGGAAATGCTAAAATTTAGCTAATAATTTAAAGTACACAATTTAATTTTTTTTAATTTTTTTTATCTTGATTTCTTTTTTGAGAGACAAGACAGAGACAGAGTGCAAGCGAGGGAGGAACAGAGAGAGGGGGAGACACATAATCCGAAGCAGGTTCCATGCTCTGAGCTGGCAACACAGAGCCTGACGTGTGGCTTGAACTCACAAACCGTGAGATCATGACCTGAGCCAAAGTCAGACGCTTATCCAACTGAACCACCCAGGCGCCCAAGTACACAATTTAATTTTGATTCAACAAATGCCTCTTTGTTGGCATCAACTATGTGAAAGCCACTGTGCTAGACTTTGCACTAGACTTTGTGGGAGGTGCAATAATATAAAAATCATTCTTAATATCATTCCCCCAAGGAACATATAATCTAGTGAAGAAATTGTCATAGTCCACAGTAACTGTTATATAATAATATACAGTGCTTAGTAAGGACTATGCACTAAACACTTTACCTATATCAGTGTGGAAAAGCCTCACCACAACCTGTTAGAAATGAGGAAACCAAGGCACAAAGACATTAAGTGACTTGTCCAAAAACCACAAAGACATTAATGATAGAGCTGGAGATGAGCTCAAACTGGCCACCAGCTCCACACAGTGAACTACTATTCCTCTCTAAGCAAAATTATATGTTGTGTCAAATAAAAGTTAGAGTGCAATGAGAACTAAGAAAGGAAACTAACAATCAAGGGTGCCGAGGGAAGGACATTTCTCACCAGGGCTGATTAAGTTCCAGTGAGGTAAGAATTTGCAAGAGGCCCACAGAAGTTTTGCGTTTCCTCTCAGTTCTTTGTCAAGTGTTAAATTTTGATCATCCTAATTATTGTAATAATTATATCCTATACGTATTGATCCATTTGGGCTACACTAACAAAATACCATAAAGTGGGGAGTTTAGGGACAACAATGCATAAAGTTTGGAAGTCCAAGATCAGGGTGCCAGCAAGGTTGGAAAAGAGCCCTCTTCTGAGTGGCAGACTTTGTCACATGGGTAGCCCTCTGAGACATCTCTTATAAGGGCACTAATATCTTTCATGAGGCCTCTGAAAAAGCCCTACTTTCTAATAACATCACCTTGGGAATTATGTTTTCAATGTATAAATTTGGAGAGGACCCAAACATTTAGACCATAACACTATGTTTCATAGTAGTTCATGTTCACTTACTAAGCATAGGACTCATTATTTCCATTTTACAGGTGAAAAGACAAAGGCTCAAATCATTTAAATATGTTTCCAAAGCACTGAAATAACTAAGTAAGCAGCAGAGAAGCATCTCAAAGGTAAATATTGAGTTGGACCTTAAGGAGTAGTAGGATTTCAATAGGCAAAAGTATGGTGGAATGTTTTAGGCAAAGGTTGAATAAAGCACAAAGATTCAAGAGCAGATCGGGTAAAAACATGCAAGAGGAAGTCATGGATCAGTCAAGTTTGGCCGGGATATAGGATTCATCGAGGAGATAAGCTGTTGGCTTTAGTTTCATAAATGTTCACTTTATGATGATGGCAATGATCTCCAAGAGAAAAAATCCAACAAGCAACAGGAAATATGAGTATGTGGCTCTGGAGAGTTGGTGCTGGCAATAAAAGACTGGAAGTCATCTTGTGGGAGTGATAATTGAAGCTGTGGGAACAGACCAAATGACTAAGGGAGGGAATGTAGAGCTTCAGTTATAGTGAGGAGGCCAGAGGACATGTCAGCATGCAGGGTGGGAAAAGAAGAGAAAACAATGACTAAAATACAGGAGGAACAATCCTAGGACCAGAAAACAGACTAAGATAGCAATGTCCAAGAAGGCAAGAGAAGATTACAAGAAGGATCAGGTGGTCAGGATGTCAAATGCTATATTTTTTAACATGCACAAAAAGAAACAAAAACAGCTTGTGCTTTTAAACAAATACAAAAAAAAAATTAAAATGTCTGTCTACATTGATTCTGCAAGCGTCATTTACTCAGAATCATGCAACCTATCCTGGGAAACAATTCCATAAAACATTATCGACAAGTGCCTATGGACATGAAGCTCTCCCTTGGGAGGAAAAACATTAAAACATCCTCATATTCAGCAAAAAATATTATGGAAATTTTATAGGAATCCGAAGCACAGCAATACTTAGTTTTTTTTCTCTGATATACATCTCATAATTTAAAGAGAATATCAATATTTTCTCTAAAAATAGAGGTCTTTATAAATAGCATAGCAAGTGATCTGGCCTTCAGTTAATCAAAATGTAGTCATAGTGCACATGCAGATACATGCATATACTAAAGTTCCATATTCAGATAATTTTTATCAAGTGGGTAGAAATCACCTTAGGTAAGAGAACTTCAGTCCTGGTCCAAAATGAGCACTTTGCAAAAAAAAAAAAAAAAAAAAAAAGGAAGAGACTGTGGGCCAATTGTCTTCTAGAGTTTCTGGTTTCTTTCTAATTCGTACATCCTCACACATCCTAACATCCCAATGACTTCCTGAATCCTTAGCGATGTGAACACACACATACTATATCTCAGATATTAAAATTATATTTGCCAAGACCAAGAGAATATACCGAAGGCAGAATTGAAGTACTAATTATGCACCTGATTTTTCAACATCCTCTCCTGTCCTCTGTGCAAACCTGAAATCTTATTCTCAAAATGAGATCCCTTCTCTTGCCTACTTAACCCTCCTCTCCCTCCTTTCTCCCGACTCTATTTTCTGCCTTTGTTATTCTGTGTAAAATTGAACGTATGCATCACATTGATATTTCGTTCCTAATGACAGCAACATTTATTCCCGGAGGGTTTCTTAGTTAGCCTATTTCACCTGTGGCAGTCTTAGGTAAATCTCAGATTGGAATTTCTTCACCAATCTCAATGGATCCTTTCTCATCTTGCCCCTAGGCCTGCGAGGTATGGAATCCATGGTGTGTTCTGATTCTATTCAATGATAAGGCAGGAGCGGAGATTAGATGTGCTCTGAACTGTATTCATGTTCTCTCCTTTTAGTTGCCTAGGAGAAGGAAGAAATCTGTAGAAAAATATTTCAGAAAATCTTTTCTGAATTGATATGTAGTGCATCTTGCCTTTTTTATACAAGGTGACAGTGTGTGCAAGATGTAAAGATGAGTTTGCTCAGGCAATTACCCCTTGTTGATAGCAGATTATTTCCTCTGGCAAACTCGAAAATAACTTGTTGGTGTAAAAGTTACTGCTGTTCTGGGGATGTGGTAATTTACTCTCCTGCCTTTTTTATGAGCACATTTATTTTAATCAGTAGAGTTCAGACTAGCTCTTTTTCATCGAACTCCATCTCTTTTGGAGTTATGCACCTTCTAACGTGTAACGAAGGAAGGTCCTTCTCCACACACAGGAGAAAAGAGGCATGAAATATTTTTGAAAAAAGTGCTCTTTGCACAGGAAATCATATCTCATGATCTTTTTTTTCCATCTTGAAAACGCAACATACTCGTGACAAGAACTGTCACCCAAATTATTCTTCTTCTTATTATTATTGATGAAAATAATGTCTCACCTCACAGAGCAACTCAACATTATCTTTCACTCTGGGGAATGAAAACAGAATAATTACACGTGTTAGGATGAAGAAAAACATGGAACAATTCTGATTGGCAAGATCGACACAGTATTTTTGTGAGGTATAGTTGACATACAATATTGTATTAGCTTCAGATGTACACTGTGAAGTAGTCACCACAAAAAGTCTAGTTACCATCTGTCACTTTACAAAGTTAATGCACTGTTATTGGCTGTGTTCTTCACCCTGTACATTACATCTCCATGATTTATTTATTGTATAACTTGAAGTCTGTACTTCTTAATCCCTTTCACCCATTTTGCCGCCCTCCAAACCCCTTCCCTCCGACAACCTCCCATCTGTTCTCTGTATCTGTAATCCTGTGTTGGGTTTCGTTTGGTTTGCTTCCTTGTTTTAAAACCGATACAGCTTTTAAGAAATAATACAGGTTGTATACTTTACTGAATGCCTGCAGAATACAACCAAGCTGGAGAGTTTTACTCCCTTTACCATTTTGCAGATGAAAAGGAAAAGAGTCAAGAAAAGAGAAAAAAAGGAACTGTGGCATCCAGGAACTTTGATGGGCATCAAACAAATATTTTAACTATGATCCCTTGCCTCTTCTATTATATGGCCTCTCCTAAGAGGTACTCTTAGCCATCCCCCTGCAGAGTTCTTACTACTTCTCATAGAAGTATAGAGAAAGCAAAATTCATTTGCTAACATTAATCCCTGGCTGGCTGACTATAGAAGAATCTAGAATCTAGAAGTCTAGAAGAATGCTTTACTTCTGATGAATGTTCAGTATGTGATAAAGAAGTAGATCATCTATTTTTCTCTGCTATAGACACCAACAACATTAGGGCTCCACCATTCAGGTCTTGCCTAGAGAAAGGCAAATCTTGACTGATGGAGCAAAGACACCAAAAGCTAAGTGCATGTATTCTTGACAGTATCTGCTGCTAATCACTTACGTTCTTGTTACCCTATTCTCCCCAGTCACGAAACACTAGGTAGTAATTTCCCTCTAATCTTGAGATTTATTAAGAGGGCAAAGGAAATCTAAGAAGCATTTGGCTTTCTTGAAAATACAAGGAACATAATTGGAATGCATTACTAACTTGTATTTATTCCATGGAAAGTTTTCATTCAAGTGAAAGCAGAATATCACAAATAATTTTCTTGTTTAGAAAGAAAATTGAGAGAGAAAAATCAAGAACTGCAAGATTATTTCACAGATAGTTTCATGACTCTTTTCATACAAAACATATCTTGGCAAGTATATATGAAATCATCCATGCAAACTCACAAAGCCAATTCAGCATAGATCCACATCAACAATAATATTTTCACCTAGAAATCGCATGTATTTATGTGTTTATATATTAATAACTAAGCAGAACAGCAGAAAAGGTTTTCATGATTTTTTTGGTGCTGCTGAATAAGTGAAAGTTCTCTTATGAGTCTAGCAGCAAAAAAATATATACACACACACACACATATATATATATATATTAGGTGATTACAAGGAGACAGATCAAATCTATACTGAAGTAGGAATCCATAGCATATTTTTTTTAGATTTCAAAACTATTCAGCTTACAAATCTTTTCTCCTTAACAAACTGTTGTCAAATCTGAAAGTATATACTAAACAGATGCTCAATTTTCTTCAATATAAAAAACCCTGTACAAGAGAAAGTACAGAAAGTTATTGATATATATATGTAAATAACTGTATTAACACTATATTGATATATATCAATAATTATGCACTGTTGATATATATCAATAATTATGTTTATGATTAACTTGTTCAATAAATATTGAGTATTACACCATTTAAATCATACAGGCTCTTCTAATTTCTGAAGAATATAAACAATTTAAATTTTAATGTATTACAAATGCCGCTCCTATTATTGACTGATATTAAAAGTAATGAAATAGCGAGAATCATTTTAATGACATAATTGTTGAGCACTTTGCCAATAAGTAGTCTCAAATAATTAAGAGTAGCTGAATTATTTAATGTGGAAATTATGGGAAATTAAAATTTCTGGGAGATTTTATTATGTCTCCCTAACCAAATGAAGTTTAAAAAAGAAAAACGTATTACCAGAAGAAAAATAGAACTTCCTCATAAAGATCCCAGGAAAAAATTGAATGAAATAAATTTTAAAAAACACAAAAAGCCACAAAGACTGGATCATTTTATCACAAAACACTATACCACATCTCATATATTGAAAACTATAATGTAACGAGCTCTAAATCATATCTCAAAAATAGCTTCTTTTCTTCCATTCTGGAAGTGGTATCTACTCTGATGCCACTGCTCTGAGCCATTTTACCAACAAGAGAGCTAGTGCAATTCCATCCGAACTTTATAGAATATAACATATAAATATTGGTCCTAATAAAACGTTAAATGATATAACTGGCCAGACAACTTTCTTGCACTTAAGCATATCAACTTACTCAATGAAGATGTTAACTTACAAGAATTAAAATTATATACATTGAAAAGATACCTCTATATTACCAGCACTAATCTGGAATACTTAATATTAGCTCCATAAGAGTAATAGATTTAAATACTGTTAGTTACATTATGATCCGTTGAAAAGGAGAGTGAGTTTGGGAGGGGGAAGGGAGAAGAATACAAAAATGAATACATCATATATCTTGCATCAAAAGGTAACTTTTAGTAGCAGCAGTTAGGGTATAATGGGCGAAGAATCTTCTGAAAAAAAGAACTATGCAACAGAACCTCACCCAAGGGCTGGGGGATAAAGAACTAGCCTCTGCTATTGATATTTTCTCTTCCTGCCTGTTGTTTTTGACTGATGGTGCTGGGGAGAAATAGAATCAGCTTCAGGAAAAACTCCATCTACTGGAGAAAAAGAAACTCCATCTACTTAGTGATTTAAAAAAAAAAGTTTCTGAAGCCAGGCAGCTTGAGTTAGAATCCCAGGGCCACCCCTTACCAGTCTATAACCTTGGGCAATTTGTACAATAACTTAGCTTTGGTTATCCCTTCTTTGAGATAGATAGATAGATAGATAGATAGATAGATGATAGCTAGCTAGATAGCTAGCTAGCTAGATAGATAAAGGAGAAGGGGAGTGGAGGAAGGAGAGTTTGGAGGAGGAAGAAGATAGTCCCCCATCTATAAAAATGGATAATAGCCTCATTTGAAGATCACATAAATTATTACATATAAAACCCTTAGAATAACGCCTGGTAGATACTAATTTCTCAACAGATGTTCACTAACATAGAAAAAGCAAAAAATAAAACAAGAGAAACAGTGGTGGCAGCAGCAATAGCCTAGTTCCAGAGAACATGACATGATTCAGTTGGGAGGGGCTGTCTCCAAAGGAGAGAGCCGAATACACTAGAGAGTCAAAAAAAGTCTTGAGATCTCATCTGCCCTGGTTTTGCCAATACCTTGCTGTGTGGCCTTGGGCATGTCACGTAATGTTTGTGCACTTCATTGTTCTGTCTTATCTATTTCAGTTTGAGGATTGCTAGGCTCTCTCCCACCTCTTAAATATCCACTTGTCTATGACACCTAGGGAAGAATAATCTGGCAACCGTTGCATAGTGTATGCTCATAGGCTAAGTCCTTTTCACATGTTTGTTTTTGCCTTGCAGAGGATTCAGACAAGCAACCAGGAGCACGTGGAGGGGTGAATATTACAATGACATAGAATTAGGCCCTCAGATGGAACGCCATTTAACTCCCACACTCTCAGCTGCATGTATGTACTCTTAGGCATCTTGACCAACAAATTCTACATACTAAAGAGTGGTGTACCTTACCTTGGTGCTCTGATAGAATAAATTCCTATCACATAGCAAATTTTTAAATTGAGACATTTATTCTATTTCATTATAATGTGTAAATTGTTACTTTCTACTCGAGTGCCCAGAGTTAAATTGAAGATGCATACACAAAGTGAAACTATTCCTCTAATAAAACCACTGACATGTTAAGAAGGTTCCCATTTTAGTTATTTATGCTGTTTTCTTTCATTTTTAAAGATGACACTATCCTTTATTACACATTCTGAATATGTGTGTTATACTTGTACAACATATTTTCTTTCCATGACCCATTAAAGTAGCATAATGCTTTCTATATTCATGCATCTCTTAGCACACAACCTATAGTTTTAAATATTTTTGCATTCTTTCTCAGAGGAAAAAAAATGAGTTTTGTAGTGAAGAAAAAACTTGGCCAATTATGTCATTTTTATCTCAGTTTCAACTTAGCATTATCTTAGGCTTAGTAGTAACAAATGATAAAATGACAAATAAATTCTGACATTCCCCGCATAATCTACATTCTTGGCCATCGACTCTTCATTTTACCAGCCTCTTAAGAAATGTTTTTTAAAAAAGAAAAAAGAAAACCTCACACATGACTGCCAATCTAACCCATTCCATTATGTGTGTCATGCTGCCGAAACGAACTTGGAATCTAGAAGTACCAAGTGCCACAATTCGTCTCCTTGTGACTCACAGCGCCAGATGACAAGCAAGCCTCTGTCCTCCAACAGCACCAGAAACAGTGGAGGATCCGGGTGGGTGTTCGTGGTGTTGTGAATAGACCTGGTGGGAGGCAGGAATCCAAGGCTCAAGCTTCCGGCACGTACCACCATGCTGACAGATGGCATATTCTTGGCCAGAGTCCAAGGACCCTGGTCACCTAGTGAACTTTCCCTGACTCCGTGCTATGTCGATATCCCAGACATCCAGTGACACAGGACTTGCTTATGAATCATTCTGCTAGAAGCTGCCTCTATGTATGTTTTCTGAATGAATGTTCATAAAGGTATTTTGCCCGAACTAAGCAAGACTGTTCAGCACTTTGTCACACAATTACTGTGGGTTGTATCAACAGAGAAAGTGTGCTTTATAATTTAGTCCTAATGAATTTTTTGACCCATAAATCAATGAGCCTGTTACAGATTGAATAATAATATTTGCTTCCTGAAAGCGAGTATGATATCAACAAGGTCACAGTTTACTGTCATTTTTAATAGGGGAAAAAATGTACTCAAGGGGCATTTAACATATTTTGACAAGGTGACCCACAATTATCCATTAACATTGTATTTGTCTAAGCCCTACTGCATTGATATGCAGGGACCATGTAATAGTTCATTGATGTCTCACTTGGGGGTGGAGAATAAGGCAAGTGGGACCTTTCCAAGGTCTTTCACAGCCAGAATGTATCTTGCTATTGCTGTATTGATTAAACATTTGGATAGTTAATCAACACAGCTCAGCCCTTTTAACCTGCCATATGCAGTATCCAAAAAAATCAAAAAACAAAAAAATAAAAAACGAGGGATGGATGGACAGAAGAAAGAAAGAAAGAAAGAGAGAGAGAGAGAGAGAAAGGGAGAGAGAAAGAGAAACCATGAGGATATATTTTTCTAACTTTCAAATGTAGCAGATAAAGTACATCTTTCCAGATAATAGGACTATAATAAATGATTATAGTGTTCAGTGTGGTATTGAACCGCAAGATGTCTGGACTCTTTGGACTGTTCTTGCTTGACTTGATTTTTCAACATTTTAAGTGGGTTAAAATCTCACAGTCTTTGCCAGCATCAGGTTATGTTCTTTACAGTGACCTAAGTTAAGTCCATGCTTGATTTCTTCTTCAGATAGAATATTCATGAAATTCAAAACAGACCTAACTGGAGCTCCCCACTTGGGAATGACTGGTTTATTTCTACCTCTAGAAATCTATATATTTCTTGTCAGATGTACCAATATTCTGATATCTTCTTCTCTTATTTATAATTTCATCATCTCAGTGCCTCTTTTCCTCTATGAGGTATATAAAAATATCTGTATCAGCTTTTCTATGTGCAAAAGACTCAGTTTTGCTTTTCTTTATTTCCTCTCCTGAATCTTTTGCCTTCCACCTTTTTTTTTTTTTTTTTTTTTTTTTTTTTTTTTTTGTAACTGAGCAATTAAATCCTCCTATAGATCACTGATTCCTGCTATGCTCCTTCAGCTTCTTACGCTGGTAAGGAACAAGGTTATATACCACTCACCTCACATTCTGCTGTATAAATCCATTTGGGGTATTTAAATGATACCCTCAGCTCAATATACATAATAATTCATGTATAGTCATGGTGAATTATACTCTATTTTCTTCACCTGTTTATTTTGATGAACAGTTTCTAACACTTTACTTAAAACATTTTTTCCCAAAGTTGTTTGATAATAAGAACTACCAATTCTAATCAGACCCACTGGATTATAATATTCAAGGACAAGACCTAGGAATGTGTAATTTAACAAGCAGCTTAGGAGATTCTCAGGGTCAGGAAATTTTGGGATCCACTTATTTAATCCATTCTTCATCCATTTGTTCCATAAAATCATAAAAAAATCTGCTGGTATCTTTAAGAATTTAGCTCAAAAATGCATCTGTAACAAGACTCTTATCTGATTAAGCACACTTACTGAGCACTTTCCATTGACAGTAATTTACATATATAATCGCATTCACCCTGCTGCTAAGTTCATTCTATCCGATTTTTGGTTTTTGTGATCAACACGTACATGACCATGTATATGTGATTATACAGATTATAATGTCTATTTTGAGAGAAGACTCCCTCTTCTTCTCTGGTTTTGACAAAGCAAATTGCCATGTTGTGAGTTACCATATAGAAAGGGTCATTCATCAAGAAGAAGAGAGTAGTCCTCCACCAACAAGAAACAAGAAACTGAGACCCTCAGTTTGGCAGCCTATGAAGAATCAAATGCTGCCAACAGTCATGTGACCTTGGAAGTGGATCCTTTCCCAGGCAAGTCCCAGATGAAATCGTAGCCCCACCAATACAGTGATTGTGGCTGTGAGACCCTAAAGCAGGAAGCCTAGCTAAACTGTGCCCCGATTCCTAATCTACAAAAACGATGTGATAAAAAATGTGTTGTGTTCAATGCTAACTTTGTAGTGATATTATTACACAGCAGCAGACAAGTAAAACTTAGCACTTTAACTTTATAGCCATTATTATTTTGAATCCCATGCCCTTGAAATTTGGGGATTCCAATTTAATTACATAACAGTCAAGTGCTACCGTTCCAATTTACTATCATCTGTGCTTTTATACTACATTCCAATGTGTACCATATGAAGTAGGTACACACCTTGTACAATTAACCACTTGTACAATAAAAGTAACATCCCTGCGTATTTCTCACTTGCACTTACTCCTAAAAGAAACAACCTCATCAGTCATAAGCTGGAATAATACAAACGAGTTTGCTTTCAGAGGCTTGAGTTAAATGAAATAATGCAGACTCCCTGTTTGTCAAATTTGGGAAAACAGGTTAATTTTTGTACACAAAAATGACTGGGCTGATCTAGACAATCAGGCTACCTTCAGAGTGTTTTTTCTAGAACTCTTTCAAGTTCATCAGCAGCCTCTATGTGCATCATAAACCCATCATGACCAATGGATGTGTGCATTTGTAAAGTGCTGCTTGCAGATGGACCTTCAGGCAATAACCCTGGTTTAAAGCAAAACTATTGCTATAATCATGGAAGAACAAAACAAAACAAAACAAAACAAAACAAAAAACCTAGTCAGCCTTTGTGCGATACCTTTATCAACCACAGAGAAAGAGGGGGGTGCAGGTAGTGGGCAGAGATAACAAATAAAATGCATACAATGCAGCAAACTCATGATCACAATGGACAAGTTCCTCAGTTTGTTAAAAATAGAGATCCCATTGTATGGTAATTATCTCCCTAAGGTGTAGAATAAGACAAGAATCTTTCTCAAAAATAGGTCACTATTAACTGGAAAATGTGATTGAGTCTTAAAAAAAAAGACTAGAAAATTAGTGGTGGGCATCAATTTCTTGTTATTTATGAAAGCACTTTGGGAAGAGGGTCCGTTGAGTCTTACTTCCTTTTTATGGAAACAGACACCATTATTCAATTTTGTCCTATCTTTTTATTAAAAGGTATAAAATACCCCGAGGGAGTTCCAGAGCTGTAGCAGAAACCAGGAGCAATAAAATAATTCTACACCTACATACTCTCACTCAGCCTAGGAGGCCTCCAAACCATAGCGAGCTCAAGCAAGTCTCTGTTAGACTGATTCTGCCTTGTGAAGGGACAAAATGACTATTAACTTAAGCAGTGGCCCCTTGGCACAAGAACTTACCACAGTATCTCACATTCTTTCTTTTAAAGTTTCCTTATTTTGTTTTAATAATGCCTGTGGTATTACTTTAAGATGCACATTTCTGTAGGATGATGATCATATGCCAAACTGAACTTGCTAATGGAAATAATTTTTTAGGTTCCTATCTTCTAGGTTGAAAGTATGAGTCAACAGAAGATAGTGCCTTATTGGACAAAGAAAAGAAAAACTAAACCATAAAAAAGGGGAAAAGCCACAGAAGTCACCAGAGAAAAATCATAAAGGAAATGTGCCTGTCTTCACTCTGGACTAGCCAAAGAGATAACAAAAGGTGTTATTCATATTTTACCTGATGAGTCTTTGCTGAGGTCAATCCTTTTAAGACAGTGAATTCGTTTTGCAGGGTTAGTCGCGGATAACAAGTCTGATGCTAATGTCAAAGTCTACTGTAGTCACAAAATATACTAATGAATAAAACTTGCGAGTAAAAAACTCATACAGCATATAATTAGCTATGTTACTAGTTGAGAAAGCTTGGATCCCAGATTTTGTGCCAGATAAACTGGCTGACGTTATCTACTATTTAATGAATCCTCCCTGGTGATGAAGCAGATGAGCAGCAGCCAACAATCTAGAACATTGATATCAGGAGATAATTTTACTGAACTACCAAAATTCACTCAAGAAGATAAGAAGTTGAACCTCCGTCTCAAGAGGTTACTGTGTGAAATTTTAAGCATACCAGTCACCTTTCTCCTTTTGAAGCAGAAAGAGTAAAAACAAGCAACAGATGACAGTAGCACAGAAGGAGAAGAGAAGAGATTGAAAATGGATGGGAGAAGAGAACAGAAATTATTTGGAGAAATTCAAACTTGAAGATACTTACAAATTGTTAAGATATTAATGGATATTTATATAGATTGAATTGAATGAAGCATTATTGATGATATTAAGGAAGCATTAGTTGATGTGACATCTGAACCAAAGAAGCTGTAATCTTACTGGTGTGATATAAGGCTATGATCAATTTTGCTGTTAAAATATATTAACAGAACTGCAATTATACCACATGGACTAACCAGAAAGGAGGAAACGTTGATGAAATACCATTTTGTAACAGATGCTTCATCCTGGCCCATAACCCCACACTCCAGAATTTGACCTAAGTTATCATTTGAGTCCACCTAACCATTATAATAATGAAATACAAAAGGCTATTTATCCTGGGACTTGATCTTTTTCAATGTTTATTTATTTTTGGGACAGAGAAAGACAGAGCATGAACGGGGGAGGGGCAGAGAGAGAGGGAGACACAGAATCGGAAACAGGCTCCAGGCTCCGAGCCACCAGCCCAGAGCCCGACGCGGGGCTCGAACTCGCGGACCGCGAGATCGTGACCTGGCTGAAGTCGGACGCTTAACTGACTGCGCCACCCAGGCGCCCCGGGACTTGATCTTTAAATGATATTTAAAATAGGTTGGTTAAGGATGACCAATAAATATGACAAAATGAACACTCTATACTTGATGGTTTACATGTGCATAGCTATGTACCTAAGAAAACCACAAATAATACAAATTCTTATTTTTATATTAATTTAAGGAAGTAAAAACCTTAGGCACATATAATTAAGGGATGCATCTCCATGGTGACACTGCCCCCAAAATTTTCTCATTTTATAGCCCTGCTTCATTTCACTTGCTGATAGTTTAGAATATGCTCACTTTTTTGACCCAAGTGGTTTCACGTGTTCCATGTTGTCTTGTGTTGGAATATTGCTACTCTCTGGTCTCACTCTCCAGGGAGAAGACAAGCTAGTGCACAAACAACGCAGGCCAATGCCAATGTTTTAAGAGCTGAGTAAAATGAGAGGAAATGCCTAATGTGAAAATCAGGGAACGCCAAGTCTGCTGTTATCCCCATGTGAGTGTAAGGAAACAAACATGGAGGCAAATCTAAGAGTGTGAGAAGCCAAGGGGAAAACAGCTAGAAGCACAGAGCAAGGACAGGAGCATTATAAGTAGTACAGAAATGCCACCACCAATAATTTGCTGACACTGATCACATGGGGTGAGACATCGTATAGCGCAATGGTTCACACAACACTGGCTATGTATTGGAATCACCCAGGAAATTTTCAAAATCCCCATTCCCAAGAGCCACTCAAAACACCTTATGTCAGAACCCCTGGGATTTGGGACACAACAGCAAACAGTATCTTAAAAAGCAGCAGAGGCGATTCCAGTGTGTAGCCAATATTGAGAACCACCATACGAACAGATATACAAAGTGGATTAGTTTCTTTTACTGGGAATTAAAAAGCAATAAAAAACAACCTCAAGTCTGTCTGTGATTGAAGTTCACACTTTAAACAGTCTTCAACATCTGGGTTTTGATGGCTCTTCTGCTACTGCTCTCGATCTGCTATTTGAAACTTGAAGATGCTTATTCCCCCTCCAATGTACACCCTTCGATACATGCCTGTTGTCTGTTGCCTAGGCACAGGTTCTCACTCTTTCTTACACACTTTTCACATTTTTCTGCAGCATCAGGAAAAAGAATATATGCAAGCCAGTGTTTAGTAAAAAGAGAACAGGCGAGTTGAATATTACTCCCCCAAAGGATCTCAGAATGAGCCTCAACTATAGCCCCAATGCTACTTTCTTCATTGACCAATCCAACATCCTCCCCAACAGCAACCAGTAATAGAGGGCTGAATCGTTTGTACACCTATATGTAGATATTCAGTAAGAAAGTCACACGTAAACGAGTGGACTCTAACTGGCATAAACTGTATGCATAAATTCTGAATACAACAAAACTGGAAGGATCATCAAAAGAAAAGCAGATGGGACGGGAGAATCAAAAGCTATACCTGAAATAAATGATAAATCTGGGTCATTTTGACAAAGCAGGAGCTACTAGTAATGAACTGTAAATAGGCCACCCTTTGGTCTCAATTCCCTGTGCTCAGAAACCATAAGGCATTCACTTTTCCTCTTATAGCTCTTTGGTTTTTGCCTTTATTGAACAGTCCTCAATCTGTTTATACTGTTCTTAAAATAAATCATAGAGCATCAGATGACTTCATGATCCTGTATACTATGTCACTTACATACTCTAGTATCATATGTGATTCTATCTGGCAGAACTGGTATTTATCAGGTTAGCTGTATTTGGTGCATTTCATATTTGTCTGTCCAGGCCCCTCTTTCTCTTGTTTTGCCAACTGCTCAAACCTTACTTGTTAGGTTACCCTATGGATGTAAACCTGATCATTAATGACTCCTCTCCTGACTTTTCAAGGTCATCTTGAATTACAAGTAGACCTTCCAAGGTTCTTGCTACTTCTCCCAACTTAGAGTCTTCCATGAAACTTTATGAGCGTGTTCCATATTTTATCATCCAAGTCACTGATAAAATGTTAAATATTACCACCCTAGACAGACCCTGCAGAACATCATTTGATGTGTCCTTTTAGGTTGCCTCTGAAACATTAATAACTTCTCATTGAATATGATCCTTGAACCAGTCTGCACCCAACTAAGAGCCAGAGATGTATTTCCCTAGATTGATAGCGCTGTTTTAAATCTATATGCTACAACCCTGTGGAAGGAATTTTGTATTCTTCTCTCTCACAGAAATAGAAAAGATTTTTTAATTTTAGCAGCTTAAAACTGACCGGTCAACACATGCCAAACAATAACCCAGGATAATTTAGCGCTGTTCATAAATGTGATATTTTCAAAAAGCCATAAAAAGAACTCCCCATTAATAACTCTGACTACAAAGGTTCATCATGGGCTACTATTCTCACCTCTTTGAACTTAATGACAACTCAAGTCAATGCTTTCCTTTTTTTCTTTGTTGCAGCTGCTATTGGGATGGAAAAGACTGTTGTTGGAAAGGACTGTTGTCCAGGCTCCAAGAAGTCCAGACAAGGTCTCCAGAGACTCTCTATTTTTCCTCCAGATCCTTTTACTGACATTAATGATGAAGCAGCTTTGTCTGCGTCTCCGCCTTGGTTAGCAATGCCTTAGTGACAGGGCAGCTCCAGATGCATTACATCAGCAGCTGATGCCATCATGTGAATGTCTAACACTTACTTTAGGTAGGTGACACTTCTTAATATTCAATCCTGTCTTCACAGTGTCGACTTGCCCCACCACACACGGGTGTTCTTTTTGTCATTGTTGTGGGGATTGTTAATATTTTTGCTTGTGCTTTCTCCACGGGGCATATATTTTTAAACAACATAATTATTTATAACCTTTAATGCCAAGAGGGCAATATAGTATGCCTGGAAGAATATGCATCACAGACTTATTGTTTAGAAATGGTAATTAATTTTACAGTCAACAGTAGTGTGACACACTGTCTCTGACTAGACGTCCACCGTGGCTTCCTGCCAGTCCTTTGTGAGAATATTAATTGACGTCCAGCGCTAAGCAGCCTCTTTGCTGTGTTTTTGAAGGAAACAACAGGCTTCGAATTACATAAATGCACTCTAAACTCACATATTCAATATCAGGTTCTATAGCTTGATATCGCCTAAATACAGTTTGTTTATATCATTATATTTTCTTTTCTCCCCAGCTTTATTGAAGTATGATTGACAAATAAAAATTGCATATATTTAAGGTGTACAATTTTTTGCCATTTTTCCTTTCTATTTCCTTTTTCTTCCCTCCCTTAAACTCCCAGTTCTTAAAGTGTCCCGATTTTTTGCCTCCTCTTAATTTTAGCTCGCTGCTTCTCTTCTAACTTCTTACAATATCTGGTGGTGGGGAATCTTCTGCAGCAAATACCCTATGTTTCCAACAGTCCTGAACAATTTCCTCCCAGGCTACTGCTCTTTCTCTTTCCAAGGTTTCCCAAGCGACAATATTCAACAATTTTAGTAATATTATGACTGATGTGCTCATTAACATGCCAACGATGCCAGATTAGGCAGAATGGCCACCAAAAAAAAAAAAAAAAAAAAAAGATTAAAATCCAAAATGACCTTGACAGGTTAGAGAATTGGGCACATAAACAGGATTTAGTTTCATGGGAGAAAATATACGATCATTAACGCTAAGGGGAGAAGAACACTGTACAAATAGATGATGACAAGTAATGGTTAGTTAGCTACAGTGGGTGTGGGCTTGTAAGGAGGTGGGCCGGCTTCTACATAAAAACCAATTGCCAGGATGATAAATTAGTGACGAAGAATCTAAGATACCAGGACGTAGAAATAGGAACATCCCATGGACATATGAAAAAGATACAATCTCTTAATTTGTTAGATCTCTGTTAGGTTGTTTTTTTTTTTTTCCTAATATATAATATTTAGGAATCCACAGCTTAAGATAAGATTGGCGGAAAAACTTCAGATGAAAAAATAGCATTTAAAATGAAGGTTGATAGGTCCAGGTATGTATGCTCTCTGTGTTCCCACAAAAATCAGGTGATAGGTTTTGTAAGAGATTAATTTCCTATTTTATCTTATTTTTAATTTTTTTAATCTTTATTTTTGACAGAGACAGAGCACAAACAGGGGAGGAACAGAGAGAAAGGGGGACAGAATCTGAAGCAGGCTCCAGGCTCTGAGCTGTCAGCAGAGAGCCTGACACGGGACTCAAACCCACAAACTACAATATCATGATCTGAGCTAAAGTCAGATGCTAACCCAAATGAGCCACCCAGGCGCCCCTCATTTCCTATTTTAAAGCAAGCACGGCAGTCCTCTGTAATCCACATGGCTCCTTTTGGAGAGAATTTTTATGAACTAAATTATTATTATACCATCTGAATACATTATTCACATAATAAATATAATTTTAGATCTGGCTGTGAGTACCTTTCTTTTTCTTTTTTTCTTTTTCTCTTTATACAGCAGTGGAAGACTTTCTTCATTTAAAATCTTGTAGGGACTCTCCATTTTCAAAAAGAAAAAGACTGGTAAGAGATCTGGAGCACAGCCAGCACAGTCCTCCTTCCACCCTGAGGAGAAAACTGATCCAAACAGAGGTCAGGAATAAAGACGGGCTTCCTGAGGGTCAGAACCAGTTAGTGCCAATGACGTTATTTGAACCCAAGTCTCTGGTCTGCCAGTTCAGGATTCCTTCCACTGAACTGACTGCCTCCTGAAAAACAGGTCCTATTTTTGAGGCATTCCTGTTGATCGCAGATTTGTTTTACTCCCCCCCTTTTTTTTACAGTCTTTTAAATTTCTTTTCTCATGTTCTTTCACTTATTTCCCAAAAGCCATTTGTTATGTAACAGATGCATATGTGTGCCTGTTTATAAATATTCTACAGTAAGTGAAGAAAATATGGGGAAATGATGAGGGAAAGGCGACCATAACCCTCAAACCCTCACACCGGAAATATTGGGAGTGGGCTCTGTGCCTCAGGGGCAAAGGTCACCAGAGGAAGACCCCACCCTGGGATGCAGAATCTGGTCTTGCATTGTCGGATTCCATCCCACCTGTTTGCCCCTCCATTTTCAGTCTCTCCAAAATGAGGGTATTTGGTATTATGGAGGATCACCTAGGGAAAATCTGTAGGGCACCAAGTATAATTCTGTGATGATATTACAGTAAACAAGAAGCTTAAAATCAAATTCATTACCAGAGAAATGAATCCAGGGAACATGACTTCATTAAAAAGTATGACTTTATAAATAACTACACATAAACAGACTGCTTTGCCTTAGAGACTAATATATTTCAAAATTATTATCTACTTAAAATATTTTACCTAAAAGAATTCACAATTAGCCTTCAATATTTAAACAGTACATTAGAAATGGAATGTTTATAAATATCAGAAATAAAAGCCACTTCATTACAGTATGAACATATGCTAACGCACCACATACTGGCTTTTGAATTTAATACTGATATGGTTTGCTATATGCGTGTTTTTTTTTTCCTTAACAGACATAAGGGTTTAGATAATAGCTAATATAAATATATGAAATGTCAAATTTAGAAGAGAGTGCTTAAACATTTGTCTTTTGGAGAGTATTGTTAAACTTAACTTTTATTAACTCAGGGAATCAAAGAGAAATATGGTGATGCTAGTGAACCTCTGAAAATCTTTTATTTTATCACTTTTAATGCATGTTTAATATTTAACATCCATCTTATTACAGACAGGAATTGTGAAATGCTTGTGCTGTCTCCAAACAGTTTTAAAGTTCAATGCACAGTCACAATTCAGAGGGGAGATTTCACACATTTATGGAAAATAAGCCATTTTTGCAGTAAAGTTGCAAAGTGTGAAAGAATTCTTGTTTTATCTGCCTTACTTATCATGTTTATGAGTTATTTTGCCTGGAAGTAAATTGACAAGTTGTCAATGAACAATAGACAGTGCCCCAGCTAGGCTTTTCACAGGTTCAGATGCCTTTGGGCAAAAGGGCTAAATGTGTAGCTGCAATCTAGCATATGGAGCACTGAAAAAAGTGGCAACGGGGTGAGAGACACTCCCTGCAAAATGTATGCAGCTCCTGCTCTCACCAATCTGCTTGGACCACTGTGATTATGAATTCAGGTCCTGTCACCTTGCTGTCCCTACAACAACTCATTTCTGTTATATCCCCAGCACGCTTTGGTCCATTTTGTCACTTTAAACCATTTTATTCCTCCGAACAATGATGATTAAATATTCGCCTTAAAAAGAAGAAAGCTACTTCCTCATCTTAGGTGACTCTCTGTTGGAAACTTCCCACAAGATCTCACAGAGAGGAAAACAGCCTCAGAGTTCCTTTTCTCTGCGGTTCAAGGGGGACCTTGACTTCCACCTTTGGCCACCACCTAGTGGAATTACCTTATGTTAACATTTCATGGCTTTTCCTCCCATCTCAATTTTCCAGGACGCTATTCTGAGCCTATTTGATGATAACTCATACAGCTGAATAAATTACTGGTGAGCTAAGTGGTCTTTCAATAGATGGCACTCTTTGTTCTGAATCAGCACAAATATGTCCGGATGCTGCACTCACAGGCCAGTTGTTCTTTGAAGTTCCCACCCTTCAGGTATACCACTCCACAGAATATAGCTAGGGGTGTGGCTTGGGGTAAAAACTAGGACTAGAATTTCTACTCCCAGGAGTAGAAGACCACAGGGAGACCACAAAAGACATAGCCTCATAAGTAAGAGTTCATTAGGGAAAAAGCCAAGGTTGAAACGCAAGGAGAGTCAAGGCCATGGCTAGTGGTGGATGGTGGTTCAAGTCACAGAGGCAAGAGTTTGAATGTAAAGATAGGATCAGAGAAAGTGCCTGTCAGGAGGAAGCAGTGTGGTAGATGACCAGGAATTCACTGTAAAACCTAAAGGTGATTACCACTAACCTTTATGGGCCAACAAATGCACGATGTATGGGGGAGATCCTCTGGATGGAGGCCCGAGACAAAGCAGGAATATATTTATGCTCTCTAGTGGCTTCTAGTTTACCACCCACCCCTCCTGTGCCCTATCTTCATGTTCAATAACAATTTCGGCACGAGGTTGCCATCTTTTCCTAGTCTCCAGCGATCATCCTGAGACATTTTCACACCAAGCAGATGATCCCTTCAGCATCTGTAATTCTTCTGTTTTTAATGAAACATTAAAACCCCCTTCCTGTTTTCAATGAAAACATTACCAACCCCCCAAATTCATTTGCTCTCTACATGTAAAGCATAATGGAAAAGGACAACATCTTCTTTCAGAGCGACACGGGCTCAAAAACTGGCTTTTGCCACTTTGGTAAAGCTCCTGTGCCTCACTTTGTTCACCTGTGAATTGGAGCCATCATCTAGCAAATACTCGGTTCCTTGAGAAACTACTGCCTCCAAAGACTGCTGATTGAGTGAGATAACACAGATACATTCTCTTCAGATCAGTCTCTTGCTCCCCCTCTCCTTCCCTTACTTTTCTGCTCTATTCATCAGGGATGAGTGTTTTTATCCATTTTTATCTCTTCCGACTCTGAGGTTGCTGAAAGCACCTGGGAAAAATTATAGGACTGCACTATTAATCTTGCAAATTTTGGAACTCCTACTGATTTTTCAACACTACCCATAGTAAATGGATTATTTGACTCCCTTTTCTCATTCTCACACCAGCTGATCCAATCCCTTCCCGTTTTCCAGACTTCCATCTGCCCAACTCTCTAAGAAAATAGCTATGCATCTTCCTTTTGGGGGAAAATAGCCTGTGGAGCATCAAGTATCTCAACCTCCAACCCCTTGTATCTGTCATTATCCACCCTTACTGTTTCCCTCTTTTTTTGGAAGTAGTGCCCTAGGCTAACTCTGCCACCTATGTTCCTTATGTTATTTTCTATGCAGAGTTGCTAAATAAAAATCACCAGTTTATTAAGATGCCATCATTGCTATGTGGGACCAATTTTAAAGTACAAAGTAGGTAAAGTCTTCTCTCTTCTCCTCTGCAACTTAAACTTTATTTGGCCTTTGCTTTCAACATCTGCCCTTTGACAGTTTTTGCAACAGTTTATATAAATGAAGTGATTTATATTTCATTTCTTCCCCTTATCTTCCCTCTGGAGGTTGGTGCTAATAAATGGAGAAATGGCCAGGAGGGAGGAAAATGCCAAGCAAGGGAGAGAGGAGTTTGTCAAGAAAAACCTATGAAACGAACATGTAAGCCAGATGAGCAAAGTTGAATGTTAATATCTTTGAAAACAGATGCACTCTAGATGATGTCCAAATTAATGAAGACACCGACAAGCTGGACTTTTTAAATATACTACTTATTTCCCCATTAAAATAGTGTTACCCAAGGTGAATAGATTACCAAAGTACTACAAAGCTTATTTAATTTTTACACCTAAAATATAAAAATCCATACCGTAATTTAATCTCAGCCCTAAAAAGGCATTCCAAATCCAGTCTGAGGTTCTAGAAACCCCCACGCAGGGAGTGGCTCCTTCAGGGAACTGAGCAGGATACACTTCAGCAAAGCGTCAGTGGAGTGGAAAGGTGATTGCCCAGGTGCCTACACTTGTATCATACTGGTAAGTATTGGCGTACTTGCTATCTATTATATTTGTCGTTTGTCTTTATCTTTTTCCTTTTCTCCCTTTATCCGAATACTCCATCCCTATTTATTTGCATTTGGTTTTCTTCTCCATCTCCTCTTTCCTTTTTATTTTAATCCCATTTTCCTGTTTGCCTCCACGGACTCTAAGAAGGAAGGAGTTAAATAGAACTATATGGCCGACTCTCATTTTACAAATGAAAAAACTGAGACCCAAAGGTTAAGTGACTTGCCCAACATCTCACAGTAGTTGGAAGCAGAACCCCAAGGCTAAATCGAAGGTCTTTTGAAACCAACCCTGGATTCTTTCCATCACACCCATAATCTCTGCCATCTCTGTCCTTCACAGTGAAACTGGCTCTCAGACCTTTTGAGCATAATGAACATAAAAGCAGCGAAGGGTTATAATAGTGGCAGGATATGTGTCTCAGACATGTTTGGAGAGTACAGTGAGCTCCTGGGTTGCCCACTCTTTCTTTCGTGTCATGAAAGGATGCCAGAAACCAAACCAAGCACCTTTGCTGTGCTCCTGCTTGCGAATAACCCTCTTTATTGGCACGTTGGTCGCCCTTCACACTGCTCTACACGTGCACACACATATGTGCCTCAGCACCCTACCGAACATCACAGACCGCTCTGTCCCCCTCCGCCCCCAGCTCCCCTGCCCTTGCTCTTCCTATTCTTCATAGCATTTATCACCTTGCAATATATCATACAAATAGTATATTTATTATGTGTGCTATTGTCTGTCTCTCTTCGAGAACATAAGTTCCATGAGGGCAGAGATCTTCTCTTTTATTTATCACTATATTCCAAGCATCTAGAACAGTCCCTTGTGTACTGTAGGTACTTGATATTTGTTAAATAAATATATTGAATTAATGAGCCAGGATGGCACATGTAATGCCTCTTCTTCAGGACTCCTAGAGACCCAAGGGTATGATAATAACCAAAACAAATTTAGTATGCAAAATAACTAAATTGTCCAGCTTGTCTGCTCTGATTTGGTAGTGTGTGTGTGTATGTGTGTGTGTGTGTGTGTGTGAGAGAGAGAGAGAGAGAGAGAGAGAAAGAGAGGGAGAGAGAGAGACAAGAGGGAGAGAGAGAACTGAAGGGAGGTGTTAATAAAGCATTTATATTGAAAATGGGGCAATTTATAACATGTATTTTTAAGTTTCAAATCATTAGTTACAAAAATTTTTAGTCCTCCCTGTTGGGATTTCTGGTACCCATTAATCAAATCTATCTTTTTAGAAACCATTGAGATTTGGCAGGTAGGTATAAAAAGATCATATTTGTTTTACCTTATTGCTGATAAAAAAACATATGTTGAAAAACACAGTCTGGAACCAAGTACAAATTAGCTTCCTACTTGGAAGCCCCTGTGTCAGAATCACCCATGTAGTAACAGGAAGAATAGCTAAACAACTTCTGACCTTCTTCTATGGAGTGGGTTCGATCTACTGGACTCTCTAAAGAGAGAAAAGAAGCTGTGTCACTGGCAGAAAGATCTGAGAGAAACCAGGAGCCAGAGGTACACATGCTCAGTGATCTTTTCCCCCAACTCTGTGGGAGAGAGAGACTGGAAGCTTTCCTCCAAATAATACTTTCAAGAGGGCAAAAGTTCTTATTTAACAGACCATAAATTCCTGAGGTTCCCTATGACATTTCACCGGGTCACAACTTAAAAAAAAAAAAGACTCTACAGTCATAAGGTGCCAAGGTCATTTCAAGAGTTGACCTCAGGCCATGTCTATGTTGACCTCTTGATCCCCTCTTCAAAGGAGGAAACTGGAGCCAGAAAGCATCTCCTTACAGATATCGTAACAACCCACGCAGGCCCACTCAAGAGACATTCAGTCAACCATATGTTTGGAGGAAGCATAGGTATACTCCCTTCCATAAATTACAGAAAGTAAATAAAGGTAAAATTCAGTCATGACATCACATCTAAGAGAAAAACAAATATCATGAGTAACAGGTGCAAAATTGTAAAAGTTAAAGCAAAGCTAAGAAATGAAACCAAAGTCTCTTTAGAAAATAATATGCCATCATTGCAATTCCCGTTTTGCTTCCAAAATGGATCTTTAAAAATCAGCAAAATTTCTTGACCATAGAATCTTGGTCACTGGCACGAGAAAGCAAATGAGTCCAATAATTCTGACACAGGTAGTGCTCCTTGAAGTTTTTTTGAATATCAGACTCAGTTCCAGGACCCAGGATTTCTGTGTTAATTCACTCATGGTTCAAATTTGTGGATAATATTGTTATTTAGTAGTGAGCTACGGGAAAATCATTATCCCCAGAATTCTGGAGCTCAAGCCATATGCATATGGCTGTGGTTTAAACAAAAATCATAACCTGTAGTCACTTCAAAAACTCAGCTACTAATGTTCTAAAATGTATAGTTATCCATATGTAGTAGGCTAAATAATGGCCCCCAAATGTTTCTATGTCCTAATCTCTGGAACCTGAAAATATGTCACCTTACATCTTACACCTTAAATTTAGTATCTTGACATAGGGAGATTATCCTGGATTATTTTGGTGGGTTCAATATAATCACAAGAATTCTCATAAGAGGAAGATAAGAAAGTTGACAGCAGACAAACCGATGTGACTATGGAATAGAGATTGGAGTGATGCTACTATGAGCTAAGGACTTCTAGAAGCCAACGTCTTCTAGAAGCTGGAGGAGCCATGAAAGGAACCAGCTCCACCAACACCTTGACTTTAGACTTCTGATCTCCAACTATAACAGAATAAATTTGTGTTGATTGAAGCTACTATGTTTGTGATACTTTGTTATAGCAGAGATAGGAAACGAATACAACAGGAAAGTAAAATTCAATAAAAGCTTTTTTTTTCCCCCCTCAGGAAGAAATGAATTACCTCAGCCAAGGATCTCTTAGGGACAAGGAAAGACCTTATACGAATTCAGCAATTACAAGGCCTGAAGTTCTTGATTTGTGTGTTGTATAAGAACGGAAGGATTGTTGGAGTAAGGAATGAACAAATAAATACACGTCAGGAATTTTCTAACTTTCATATACCAGTTAAAACACTGGCATACAAGAGTATCTTTATTTATTCCTCGTAACCAATTTTTTAGAGAGAAATCCCTCTCTAATTTCAACTTTAAAGTCTATATCATTAGTAAAGTCTATGTTTAAAGACTCATATCTGATCCTACTTTAAAGGCTATCTTGAAAAATGAAGACAAAAGCTATTGCAAATCTTCTTTTGAGAGAATTAGGTGGATATACTCAAGCCTTATGGCTTCACTGAAATTGAAATTGATTGCATCTTGCATTCATGAACAAATATTGCTAATATTGCCATTTCTTAGATCTAGAGTTTGGGCATGATGATCAAGTAAATAATTAAGAATGCCTCATACCACGGGGCACCTGGGTGGTTCAGTTGGTTGAACGTCCGACTTCGGTTCAGGTCATGATCTCACGGCTCATGAGATCAAGCCCCGTGTCAGGCTCTGTGCTGACAGCTCAGAGCCTGGAGCCTGCTTTGGATTCTGTGTCTCCCTCTCTCTCTGCCCCTAACCCACTCGCATTCTGTCTCTGTCTCTCTCAAAAATAAATAAACATTAAAAAAAATTAAAAAAAAAACAAAGAATGCCTCATACCACAGTGATTCAACTTCTTTTTACAGTGGTAGAGTTGAAGAGTTCCTCATCTCTGTGGTCTATGGCTTTTGTTGGCCTTGTTATACTATAAATTTCTAATTTGGTCCAGTTAAGAGGTACTATTGGAGAACTTCATCAGAAGCTCAGATAATAGACCATTTTATATACATCATCTAAGAAATTTCCAGCATGGTAGAAATGAGAGAAATCAGGTAGCTCTGCAAAAGAACAAACATCTGGCACATGCACCTCTCTGAGCACTAAATATAACTATGTAATAATTGCATCTTAGTTTTTCACCCATTAAGACCAAATGAGAGCCACTAGCAGGGTTTATGTTTGAACTCTGCAGGCTGGCAGGGGCTCAGTGAGGTTCATCATAAGCAAGTAGGAGTAAAAGCAAAACAGAAAAAAACAAACAAACCATGAATTCAACAGTTGTTTACTGTATAAAATTAATTGTCGATTTAGAAGACCTTGGGGGGCACCTGGGTGGCTCAGTTGGTTGAGCGTTCGACTCTTGATCCCAGCTCAGGTCTTGATCTCAGGGTTGTGAGTTCAGGCCCTACATTGGGCTCCACACTGGGCATGGAGCCTACTTGAAGAAGGAGAAGAAGGAGAAGAAGGAGAAGAAGGAGAGAAGGAGAAGGAGAAGAAGAAGAAGAAGAGGGAGAAGAAGGAGAAAGAAGAAAGAAGAAGAAGAAGAAGAAGAAGAAGAAGAAGAAGAAGAAGAAGAAGAAGAAGGCCTTCAAATATATAAATTAAAATCTTCTGAGGGACCAAATAGACCTTGGTTTTAATTATGGCCTGCCAGATTAGTAAATGCACTTATTATATGATTTTAGGAAGTTACTAAACTCTCTAAACCTTGTTTTTCTCACCTGTAAAATGGAGGTAAAAATATGTAATTTATAAGATTATAGGGTCACATAGTCTTTCAAGGATTAAATACTATACATCAAAAGCTTAGCATTGTACTTTCACATAAAGCACACTAAAAAATCATAACTATTAAAATTTGCAATAGTATTTAAATTTTTTTTAATTTATTTATTTTTGGGACAGAGAGAGACAGAGCATGAATGGGGGAGGGTCAGAGAAAGAGAGAGACACAGAATCTGAAACGGGCTCCAGGCTCTAAGCCGTCAGCACAGAGCCCGACGCGGGGCTCAAATTCACGGACCGTGAGATCATGACCTGAGGTGAAGTCGGCCGCTTAACCGACTGAGCCACCCAGGCGCCCCAAATTTGCAATAGTATTAACAATAACGTTTTAAAAATATCATTAGGTCTGCTGGTTTCTAACCAAATTAGAAATTTTATATTTGTCACTTGATGAAAAGTCCAGGAATAGGTTATATCAGGACCAATGTAGCAGCTGCAATGTCCTCAGTGTCCCAGGCTTCTTTTTCCTTAGGCACCCTAAGATGTGACTCTTGTTCTCATGATTTCAAGATGGTTCCTTCTTCCTCCCCACTCCCTCCTCTAATAGCACACCAACATTGCAGGCAAGAAAAAGAAAAAGGCCCGTAAAAGTTAAATCTACCTCCCTGTTTAAAAGTTTTCCAAAAAAAAAAAAAAAAAAGTTTTCCAAAAAGCTCCACCCAATGACTTCCACTTATATCTTATTAGCCAGAACAAGATCACATAGCTAACTTTAGATTCAAAGAAGCCTGGGAAATATAACTTCGGAGAAGGCTAGGAAAAGTTTAGACAACTTTTTAAATGAGCATATTGCTACCACCAATGAAATCAGGATTCTATTAGTAAAAAGAGGGAAGCAAATAAATATTTGATAGGTAATCAATAGTCACTATTGTAGTACTTTGATGACTTCATGTCACATAAAAGAGGAACCCAGATAGAACAAAACTAACAGAGATCCAAAATGCCCCCACCCCATCCCGTCTGTGTTATTAATACTTTTTTCCTCGACTTTTTTCTTAACCACTGATAGACTATTTTCTATATTTTTGTGGTTTCCTTGCTGACTGTTCTACCTCTTCTAAAGGACTCCTTTAATATGATGGCCCATTAACAATGAACAGTAAGGTTCAGTGATGGCTCTCTGGATTCCCCTGAAGAATTTTAATTAATCCAGTTTCTCACTGTGTGTGACTCTGGGTTCATATTTGTTGCTGTTTGTAAAATATCCCCACTGAAATATCTTTAATCAAATGTTTTTATTATTCTCTTTCTTCCAGACTGTCATCACCAAATACCTCATTAAAACAAAGAGCATACCTTTTAATTCTTGAACCTTTCTAACTCAGTTTTGTTTTCTTTTCTTTTTTAAAAAACTTTTACAGGGGCGCCTGGGTGGCTCAGTCGGTTGAGCGTCCGACTTCAGCTCCGGTCACGATCTCACGGTTTGTGAGTTTGAGCCCCGCGTCAGGCTCTGGGCTGATGGCTCAGAGCCTGGAGCCTGCTTCCGATTCTGTGTCTCCCTCTCTCTCTGCCCCTCCCCCATTCATGCTCTGTCTCTCTCTGTCTCAAAAATAAAAATAAAACATTAAAAAAAATTTTTTTTTTTTAAAAACTTTTACATTGGCCTCTCACCAAGTCCATTATTTTATCCTTAGTCCAGATCCCTTCTTTTTCTTCTCCTCTTCCCCAGCATTGCCAATTCTTCTCCCTAGTTATCTAGCTATGACTTTCCCCACAGTCACCAGCCTATACCAAGTAGCCATTTTGCCAAGAATACTATACTGCCTTTCTTTACCTTCCTTCTTTGAGTTTGTTCACCTCCAGTCTAGATAGAGCAACTTCCTAAAATGCAAATTTGATCATAATGGTGCTCCTCTGCTTAAATCTCTCCAAAGCTTTCCCGGCTCTCGTAGGATAAAGTCCAAACTCCATGACATGACATAAGAGGACTTCTTGGTCTCCTTTCTCACCATTCACAACCTCACTCTTCATTTTCTTAACGTTTGTTTTTGAGAGAGAGAGAAAGGGACAGAACATGAGTGGGGGAGGGGCAGAGAAAGAAGGAGACAGAATTCAAAGCAGGCTCCTGGCTCCAGGCCCTGAGCTGCCAGCACAGAGCACTCTGCGGGGCTCGAACTCACGAACTGCGAGATCACGACCCGAGCCAAAGTTGGACGCTTAACCCACTGAGCCCCCCAGGCGTCCCAACAACCTCATCCTTTAAATTCCAGTCATATGAGCTTTATAAACTTCTTCCAAATTTCCATGTCCTTTTACTTTATAGCCTTTTCATATGCCTTTCCTTCTACCTGGAACAGTTGTCTCCTTCCTCCTTCGCCCCATGCCTAACACATACTCATCCTCTGAGACCCAGACTGGATGCCACTTTATTCAGGAAGCCAATAGTCACTACCATGATGACCTCAACATTCAGGAAGCCGATAGCCATAACCATGACCTAGACCCTAATCTCATCAGACCTGGGTAATGAGACAGTATTTCAGTTTTCCTTCATCAAATAAGTAAGCCTCACCTTTGTATTATTTTGATGACTACATATTAGTAACCTCTAGTAATTTCAAATTTGTATTTTAAAAGTAGGAGCAAACTTTTATTCACAGAAGTCGAAATTCTCCTTGTCAGTTAGGAAATTTCCCTGCATCACATTTCTGAATTTGTCTGACTCAAAGCAGGAAAAGACAGCACTACTCATTTCATAGCTCAAATACTCTCCTTTCTGGATCTTCTAGCGCTTTATATGTGTATCCCAGGATGTCTTCTCCTACCCCACCTCCATCCTCAAACACTCCCCTCAGTTCTGATATTTCACAATGCTTCCTCCTCCACAAAACTATCCTACACAGGCTCAGAGATTAAGTCAGGGTAATCATTTCAGCACTAATAGTAATGTAAATAGTGGCTGGGTACATTTATATAATCATTTTCTTTTTTCCTACTTTAATTTGTGGTGGATATCTCCTCCTTCATTGAAACTTCTTCACAGAAGAAATCACCTTTTATATACTTTATAGTTTAAAATATACGCTATTAATAAGATCGGTAATAATAACAAGGCTTAAAATAATGTCCCAGCTCAGTTGTTATGTTAAAATCTGGTTTAAAATTAAATAATAACATGGCATATATCTTCATGACTGAGAATATGGTTTCTTTAATATGATCCAGGGATTTTCAGCTATCCAAAATGCCAAAGTTGTTTCTTAAGAAATATTTATGCAACTATGAAGTAGAGAACATGATAGTAATCAATTAACGTAAGAATGAATAACGGAACACTAAGACTTATGATAAATGATGTATGAAAGAATGCTAAATTAGACTTGTTGTCACACGTAATTAGAAGACAATTGTGATGCTTCGTGATGTCAATATCTTATAACTGACAAGGACAGGGTACCTATATTAGTTGATATCATCTTTAACCGAAAGGAATACACTTAAGCAAGAGGAATTATATAATGCTCTCAATAGATTTGAGGAAAATAATGAACACATTATATTTTAATGTCTTATAAACTGCCAAATTATTAATGATCTGGAGAGACTATTTGCACTTTCTCATTTAGAAGTTGTTCCGACTTTAATTAAATATCTTCATGCAACAATGAAGCAGTCTTTCTAGTCCTCTGCTTTGTGCATTGAATTAATGGGAGAAATACCCAGAGAGTTCTGATGTGCCCTTTCACAGGACTGACTCCAATGGCTCCAAAGTAAAATAAGTATGGTGACAAGGTCAGGCCTTGGGAGGTGGGGTAAATGCTACAGAATGTTGAGACGAAGACAGAGTACTGACTTCTTCCCAAGCAAGTCAGGCTCTGGAGGGGCTCACAAAAAGTGCTTCAAAATATAAGCAGACAAAGTTCAAGAAGTCTTCTTTTTCTCTAATTACTGTTGACCACGTTTCAATGCCTAAAGTAGTCAATAATATGGACCTAGATATTTTTTTATCACTTGTGTTATTTTCCACAAACATGTATCAGCCATTTCAGAAAATGTAAAACGCAAACTTTTGGCAGATTTTTAGACCATACTTTTAATATTTGCTTTGTGATCACTTTTAGAGATGAATTTCTCTTGGATATTACTTTTCTATGAAGTCCTGAAATATTAAAACTTGCTTCCTGGGAGTGTGAATTATAGATATTTTTAAAGTAAGACACCTAGTAATTTGATTAAGCTACATTGCTAAAATTAATTTGAAGCCAGCAAAAATTATAAAACATTTTGCTATAGCAATTATGGGGAACTGTATGTATCCCTTGACAAGTTTTCAAATTGAACAGAAATATCTGCCTTGTTAGAGATTTTTTTAAATGTCCTGGCTAAGTTTTCCTTAATTATTTCTCCCCTTCTGTCAGCTGTGTTATTGCCCTACTGGTTTAAAGGTTAAACAAAGTACTAGATCTGTCAAAGTGAGTGAAACCAACTGGTGAGGAGCTATCAGAAGGTAATCAGGGCTAATAGGTACATAATGGCTAACAGAGTCCTGTTTGCACTCAGATACATCACCACAGACAGAACGCAGTTTTCACTGATGTCCCTGTTAAGGAAAACATGGAGCAACCCGGACATTCTGTGGTTAAAAGCAAGTGAGGAGCTGGATCTCACTCCCCTGCCGCCACTGATAAAACTCAGCTGAAAGTAGTAGATCAAAATTTGCGTTTTGGCGGTGAAACTCTTACATACAAACAAACTGTGAAGTGTGCCCTTGCCTTGTGCTAATTTTAAAATTAACAGGATGCTGACAAGAGACATGGTTTTTCGTTCTATGTTTTTCAAAGATACCCGATCATCTAGGCTCTCTCATAGGCCCTTTTGAGGCAGTATTTACACCAATACCCGATTCAAGCAAAATAAATCAGATACAGGGAGAAAACGTGGAGGCATAGACAAGCAGAGCTTGTATGGTACTTAGGGCATAAAATTCCTCTTACATTTTTTTTCTTTTAGGCATTTATGATACATTTTCATAAATTATTGCTTTCCCTAACCAACTAACAAACTAAGTATAAGCTCTAAGTCTTACTAGCTGTTCCCGAGAACAACATCTACACTATTACTGCTGGCTGTGTGATTTTACAGTTTCATCATTTTGACAATTATCTGTTGTGGCTTAAGTGCCTGCAAAGCTTAGTGTAAACAATAATGCAGGGCATTAAAGCATTTACTTACTGTGCGGTGAAACTAATTCTTCTTAGTATTTCTTGCAATAGCTGACAGGAAATAAAATCTAAGATACATGCAGAAAACAATGGGCTGCTTACAGTAATAGTTTAATTTTTTGGAGGCCAGTGAGCGAGCTTAAAATAAAGGTTTATTTTTCAATTATATGTATCCATGCATCTTGGAGTTTAACATAATCGTCATGAATAACACTAGCACATGTACTTTCTACTTAAATCAAGTAGGGTCTGTATAGACTACTTCAGAATTGAGCTCAGAGTCTGCAGAATTTGGGAAACAGCAGTGTAATGCTTCTCAGCACAGAAAGCCTTGGGAGAGAATCCTTTGAGTTCTCCCATTGCGTTGCTAATGCCAGAAAACTTTGTTCAGATAAAATGATCTAAACAAATCGGAAGCCAAAACAAGTAATAAGAAGAGAGAGAACTCTTTCCCATCCCACCCCACCACATTTTTGGGATTTCAGAAAAACATATGCGAATCAAAGCCACAATAGCTTTCATTTGTAAGCCCCCTTTCTTAGCGTCAGATCTCTCTCCAAGTCAACTGATGTCCAAGAGTCATGTTTTCATAGACATTACCATCCATTGTGTTATATTTTACAATGGAATTGGAACCCTAAGGTTCCCTCTTATCAGTTAAGCAGGTCTTTTTTTTTCAGGACTTTTAAAATGTATTTTGTTCTGTTGTGTTTCCAAGAAAGTTTCACTTTGTTTGAAACCTGATTTAAACTAGGCTTTCCAAGCATCCTCACAAGAAGGTTGAGATCTTTATCTCACAGAAAGTTTGGGGATTTTTCTTGAGGAGTCACTGACAATTCACCTTCATCAGATCAAAACCCCAAGTGACAGGTTGATTATTGAATTCTATACTTACACAGTATAAATTTGTTATATCTGATTAGAATTCACCAGAAAGAAAGAAAGAAAGAAAGAAAGAAAGAAAGAAAGAAAGAAAGAAAGAAAGAAAGAAAGAAAGAAAGAAAGAAAGAAAAGAAAAGAAAGAAGAAAGGAAGAAAAGAAAGAAAAGCATCTGGGGTCAGCATTAGAGGCAAGTTTAAAAAATATTCCCTCACAAAAACAAAATTAGCTCGTGTGTTCCTAGGATATAGAGAAAATCTAGACTAGAACAAGACTGCTAATTATGGCTACTTTATTAATTATTACTGACCAAATACACACAGGTGTTTGTTTTCCCCTCTCTGCCTGAGCATATGTTGGGTGAACTTGACTATGAAGGCAAGGTAGGGGGATTTTGAACCTATGAAGAACAGTCCTAATATTTAGGAAGAATAAAAAATAATCTCCAAGATAGAACAGAGAAGACATCAAACATGTGTCTACTACACCAGAATATCTCAAGAAGGAGACTATTCTGGTGCTTAAAATCCCCACTCACTTTATACCCATGGATTATACCCATGATCTTTTGAGAGCTATTGATGATATTCAAACATATGTTCTCTGTGGAATCCATCACCCATTTTTACTTTGGCATAAATTAATCTATCATTTGCACTGTTCTGAGGAAATGGAATCAAGACAAGCATGCCAGAGATAGGTCAAGAGAGGAAGTTTTTCCCAAGGGCGGTGGGGATGGGCACACCACCTCATTGGAAAGAGCTCACAGGAGGAGCTCAACATATGGGTATGAATTGCCTCTAGATTAGAGAAAGGAGTCTATAGTAAAATGAGGCAGATTCAATGAAAACAAATCCTTCCACCTCATATTTTGCCCTATAATTATGTATAGTTTTTCTTTTCTCTTTCTCTCTGCATATGTATCAATCTAAATATATACATATATTAATGAGAAAATAAACCCATGAATATTTGTACTTTCACAATATTTTTATTTTCATGATTACTATTTGCAAATATCTTTCTTGATTATACCTGTGAAGTAATTTATATGCAAATAGCAGTTACATTATATAGGCCAACACGTTGATTTCTCTAAAATAATATGCAAGTTTATTCCTAGCTTTCTCTTCTTTTGGAAAGAAATCAGTTATTAATATATGTATGCCACTCTTTATTGACACAAATTCAAGTTTTATAAAAGGTGCTATGTTAGACAAGGAATATATCTTGAGTTAACACAATTAATATAATGTAATTACTGATACACAGCGAACACTACTGACTGGTGATTTTTTTTTCTTAAATCACATCTCAGTCATATTTATTTTTGAGAGAGGGAGAGAGAGAGAGTATGAGTAGGGGAGGGGCAGAGAGAGAGACACACACAGAATCCGAAGCAGGCTCCAGGCTCTGAGCTGTCAGTGCAGAGCCCGACGGGAGGCTTGAACTCACAAACTGTGAGGTCATGATCTGAGCTGAAGTCGGACACTTAACCTACTGAGCCACCCAGGTGCCCCGAGACAATTTCACGGGTTTTTATTTTTTAATATGCTAAAGCTACTAATGGCAACCTACCTTCGAAAACAATTTTTTATTTTAAAATATTTGAAATCACTTTAAAGTTTTAATCTTCTCAATAATTCTTTACCATTTCCCCTAATGGATTTCAATATGTTAAAAATTCTGACTTCTAAAAGTCAGGGGTGGAGAGGAGACAATGATCTCCTGTGAAATAGTAGGTAGTTCTCCCTAGAGACAATGGCAATGAAAGCATGTGTAACACAATTAATATTTTCACTGAATCCCACCCACTTCCACCACTCTGCAGTGTCTTAAAATACAGGAACATGTTGGCAATATAACTTTAATACCTATTCAAGGGCCATATTGCATGTCATGAAACTCGTTGAGAATAACTCCTACAAAGTATTGTCTTTTTGCCAGGCCTAAGTTCTGAGTGTGCGGATCATAAAAGCAGCCCAATATGTTTCACAGATAAGTCAGAGAATATTGGTCAGTTTATAACAGTTAAACAACATCAAAACATCTGAAGCTTAAGTACAGAGAGCCTGGAGCAAAAGAGCTCAAGTTATAAATGGAATCGCTTCCATATATCAAACATAAGAAAAAAGAGGGGAAAAGGGCTTTTATGGAACAAAGAAAAGTGAAAAGGGTTTTATTTATTTATTTTTAAATGGCCCTTTTGCTGTCCTTTTTCGATAATGTTCTCGTTAGCATTACCCTTGGATAGGCTTGGGAAAATGTAGTTGTTGTTCACTGGGGGAAAAAAGAATTGCCACCTGTAAGCCATTAGGCCTGGGATGAAAATCAAGCCTGAAAACTGCCAATGGTTCTACGTTTAATTTTAAATGAGAGGGGAACAAGGCAGAGGCAGGAAGGGACTCAGTGAGTCCGGGACCCAAAAGAGAACATTTGGGAGTCCATGCATTTAATCAGTACCGCCATGTTGCTTCAGCCTACACCTGCAGAACCTGTTCCCTTTGTCATTTGTTCTCTCGGAGAATAAATGGAACTTCTGGAGGTGAAGCTACAGGAATTAGAGCTATAAAACCACAGTGATGTTAATATTTAATCAGCAAAAGTATAATTATATCATATCTTCGAGGGATGAGAACATTCCTGTATTTAGAAAAACGCCCCAATTTGCCATCTCCAATCATTCAAGTTAAACTTTCAGAATCAAAAGTTTCCACAGTTTTTGTCAGCATATTGGAATGGTAGGGGGATTTTGAACCTAATGGTGGGATTTTGATAGCTTTTGGAATGCTGAGTTTCTATGCGTGATAATTGCCCTTTCATCAAATATAATTGCTCACGACTTGAAAAACAGTAAAAAGACTATTGTATAAAACATTCATATAGAAATTAAAACAAGTCAGAGCAAAGAGCGATTTTATAGCTTTGCTCATGTCAAGCACTTCAAAAATTGCATTTGCACTTTAATTCTACCTCAGTTGCACTTAGAAATTATGGAATCAGCTTCCAGCCGTCCTTATTATCCAGCGTGGGGTCTCAGAGGTGTCCCAACAAAATGGATTTGAAAGTCTGCTAAGTGCATTGCAGGAAATTGATCCAAATTAAATGCTGCTATTAAGCAATGACCAATATGTATCTCTCTTAAATTTGTCAATGAAGAGTTTAGAAATGCTTATAAATATTCTGGTGTGGGTTTTTTGTTTTGTTTTGTTTTGTTCTGTTTTGCCTCATTTATAGGCAGATACTTCCAAGATTCAGGTTGGTAATACACAACACATTTAGATGTACTAACATCCTCATTTAAAGTAAAATGTCTGACACACAGTAAAATATCATCATTCAGTAAATCATCTGACAGTCAGCAGCGTCTCAAGTAGAACTGGTGGCTTCAATGTTTCTTTCTTCTATTTTTCAAATTCCTTTCCAAGCAAACACTATAGTCTTCATCTCTTCCCTTCTCTCCAGAACTGTCCTCCATCAATTACCCACTTATGTGTTGGTATCTTCTTTCTCTCCACCGGTTCATTCCCCATCAAATATAAATAAAAACCGGTTTCTCTCTTTAGAAGAAAATAATTTAAAACAAGTGTTTGAAGACATATCTGTACACAAACGTTTACAGCAGCACTATTCACAATAGCAGACAGGTGGAAACAAACCACCTTTCCATCAACTGATGAACGGATAAACAAAATGTGGTACACTCATGTGATGCAATGCTGTTCAGCCTTAAAAAGAAAGAAAATGCTGATACGTGCCACACATGGACGAACCTCAAACACAGTATGCCAACTGTAAGAAATCAGACGTATATTGTGTGATACCTTTTTTATTTATTATCCAGAATAGGTAAATCCATAGAGACCAAAGGATTAGCAGCACCAGGGCCTGGGAAAGTAGGGAGCAGTTATTGATGTTAGTTATCAGTTTTGTTCCACTGATCAAATCCCTAAGAACAACTTTTGTATGTTCAGTGCATGCGCTGGACTGTAAATCCCTTCAAAGTGCAGACTGTGTCTGTCTTGTTCACCCATTTATAACCTAGTATATAGCATAGTCTTCAGAGAACAGGTACTTAATATTTATTGACTTGAAGTTTATTAGAAATTTCTTTTCTTGCTTTTTCTTCTCTGCCACATTTGAGATTCTTGAGCATTCTCTCCCTTCTGGACTTACATGATGTCACTAATTTCAGCTCTACCTCACCCAACACTGTTTAGGTTTTCCTTTCCCTGCACCTCCAACCTTGATGTCCCTATGATTCCATCCCTGCTATGTGCTTATCTCATTTTATTTTATGTGCTCCCGCTAAGCCATCTCTTCCACCTTCCCACTTTCACCTACTATTGATCAATCTTAAGTTTTCTTTTCGCTTATCACCATGTTACTTATCTTTTAGGTGTGTCAGGTCAGTTGCAACTTCCTCTGAAAAATCTATTCTGAGGCCCCTCCTGTCAGCCTTGAAAGATAAGATTATATACCCTTTTTTGTATTGTTTTCTCTTTATATCACTGTATACTGACCTTTTTGTGAATTTACCACATTGAGTGGCATTTGAATATTGTCTCTAAGCTTCAGAAAAGCGAATGAGGATTCTATCTTGTATGTTACTATACTTCCTGTAGGCACATATTATGAAAAATCAGTCAACAAGTGAATTTCACTAAAGCTCCAAGCTCTCATTTGAAAATGTTTGCAATACTTACAACTGCTTATTGGAGTTCCCCTAGATGATGGGCAGACACTCCAAACTTGGAGATGAACTTATTATACTGGCTCACACACCTGCCAAACATTCTAAATTCCTATCATAATAACACTGCCATCCACTATGTAACCTAACATAGATATTTGAGAGTAATCTTGAGAGATTCTTCTCCTTCAGTCCCCTTACCCAGCTTTAGATCTTGTTGTTCTGGCTCCTTTTAAATCTATTCTTTATTCCCAACTGCTCTGCCACTGCATTAGTTCTGATTCTCATCCACCATCTCCTCTGGATTATGACAAAAACTCTTGCAATTTGTCTTCCTTCACTCAGTTTTACCCTCTCAACTCAGCCTCTTCACCGCCACCAGAATTATCACTCTAAACAGATTACATTATATCATGGCTTAGAAATCTTCAGTGCTTTCTCATCACCTACAGGATGAAGAATGAACACCTTTATATAACATAAGAACATGTTCCAAGACCTGGTTCCTATTTACCTTCCTAGCTGTCTCTTCCATCCCTTCTAATTAAAATGCCTTACCCTCCAGCCCATACTGAACTGGTCTTTGGTTACAAAGCCTACAAAGTTCTTTCATGCCCAGGTGTCTGCACATGTTCTTAGAAAATTTTACTCATCTTTCAAGACCCAACACAAAGACACTAATCTCTTTGAGGCATTTCCCAGCCTTTCCAGAAAGAGTTCCTCCCTCTTTGTTCACTCATAGAGTACATTCACAATGTATTCTAATTATCACTTTGCCCTGATCACATTATAATTATTTGTTTCTAAGGCTTTCTCCCCACCGTCTGAAAGCCAGCTCATTTTGTACAAGTCTCCTTGGCTTCTGTTGCAGTGCTGGATATAGACTAGATGCTCAATGAATGTTTGATGAATGAATGAGTGTATGTGTGTATACATACATGTATTTATTTACATATATACATATATATAATACATTGAATATGAAAGTAAATTTGATTATATTTGATTTAAAGTATATTTGTAATTTAATACATCTGTGAATTTCCAAGTAAATGTTACACATTCTGAAATAGTTATTAAAGAATTCACACTATGGACAGATGGTAAAGAATAACTGAGAATCCTGAAGGATACATATGCGCTCACACATTCTCCTTCATTCTCTCTGCCTCGCTTATGCCTTCCTGGCCCCACCAAGCCTGTCACTTTTCATCTTCCTACCCTGCCAATTCCCATGATCAGAGAAGGCAAGCTGAAAAAGATGCCATTGGACAGGGTAATGGGTACAGAAGGGCCATGTAGTCTTAGAGGCTTAGAAAGCGTACTATTCTATATAATAACAAGCAAATACTGCAAAAAGCAGACTTATAAACCAATCCTGACAGCTAATGAGTTTCCCAATGCTCATCCATCATATCAGATCATAGATTGAGATATGCAGCAAATTTCATGGAGAAAAAAAAGCACTCCATATTTCCCATCTTATCTGTGCCTGCCATGACATAGGCATGCATGTTTGTTCTTCCATGTAGCACCTTTATAAAAGAATAATATCTTTTGTTGGTCTTCTATTGTTTGTTTGGTTTTCTACCTGTGACAGTTTACTCACAAAGCAGTTGTTAATGATTGAAATATAAATAAAGTCATTTGCCTTGATAATCTTCAGTGTCACTCCAAATTTACCTGGATTTAAAGGAAGTCTTTTTTTTTTTGCAAATAATTAATATAGTAGTTATTATAGATGATAAAAAAATCCAAGGAATAATGTTAATGTTAAGGGGATTTAAGGTTTGTAACTACAGAAAGCATACAAGAAAAGAAAAAAACAAACTCTATTAATTAAAGGATCTTAATCAATGGTTTTACCAAAAAGTCTAAAATCTTCTAGATTTGAAAACCTAAGGGTTATTTTGAGACATGAAAGCCCAGGCAAACATAATAAAATTATCAGATGTTTATGAAAACACTTTGTCACTAATTCACTTGTTATCAATGCATTGTACCCGTAGTGGGGAAAAACCCACATATTTAACAATTTGGATCAGAAAGAAACACTAAGATTTAGAATAAGAGTATGAATATTCAATGTCTTGAGAAGCAAGTAAGGTAATTGCTACTATACAAAACTTGTATCGTTAAGTTTTAACTCATTCTTCTTTTTTTTTTTAATTTTACTATTTTATCTTTGAGAGAGAGAAAGAGAGAGACAGAGTGTGAGTAGGGGAGGGGCAGAGAGAGAGGGCGACACAGAATCCAAAGCAGGCTCCAGGCTCTGAGCTGTCAGCACAGAACCCGACAAAGAGCTCGAACTCATGAACTGTGAGATCATGACCTGAGCCAAAGTTAGACGCTTAGCCGACTGAGGTGCCCCAAGTTGTAATTCATTCTTAATTACCGTCAATAAAAATTAAGGAATGTCTTCTCATTTTTCCTCATTTTTAAATAATAGCAGTGCCAATAGCAACAACAACAAACACAAATAATCATGACACCCTGGTCTCCCAAATCTGATGTTACCCTGGAGTGGCCAACTCATACCTGTAGACAGGACCATAGATCAAGGTGGCACAACTACTAAATAAGTTCCACAAATGAGGCTATTGAAACAAATAATAAAAGCAATAAAACTAGATTTATTTCTGAGCAGAGAGAATTGAAAGAGAGAATGACAGGCAGGAAGGAGATGTTGTAAAACTGAATTTCAGATAAAGCTACTATAGATGAGGGGACTTGTTGGCATGTGATCTTTCCTCATACCCTAGGTCCTTAACTTCTATTACTGTGAACACTCCAGTTCTTTAAAATACAGTCACACCATTTTTTTTTCAAGATTAATATATAAAAGAGTAAAACACTGCTCCTGGGCTAGGACCCTGTATGCTAAGTTTCAGCCTGGAGCACATTTTTATAGCTGAGTTATAAACCTTTGAAAATAGGTGTTTAGAATGGAAATGTTAAGAGACCCCTTACCGTAGTGGCATAAATAGAATTGGCATCATTCATCTAGAAAAGGTATATAGGCAGCTATAGTATGAAAGTTTACACTTCAGATAAAGGAGCCTGAACGTGGTCAGGCTGTATTCCACCAGGCATATAATCGCCCTTTGGAAAAAAGTTAGGTGGGGGGTGGTACGGGGGGCAAGGGGTCAGGGAAAAGGAGGGAAAGAAAGGTTGACTTGTCACTTGGATGTTATTCTTTTCTTGAGGTGTCATGGAAATTTCTTATGACAAACTAAGCTAACTAAAACTGCCAGCAACAAATAATGACTGGAATTATTACATTGTAATGAATTTTTATTGCTCTTAAATCATGCAATGCAATTTAATGTATTCTTCAAACAAAGTTATGTTGCCCTTACAAAAAGCAATTTTTGATCCAGAACACATTATGTCCTAATACCTTGGAAGAAAACAAATTTCACATTTGTAGTAGTCAAAATAAAATATTGGAGCATTCATAATCTTCTAGATAGTCTACCTTTCTCTATTTTTTAGTTGGAAGTAAATTTTCATATTCTTCAAAATAGCAGTTCCATGGTAAGTTTTGCCTAGTTTATACTGTTCCTTTAACATTTGGCATATATTTACTCTGTTGCTTCCAAATATGTCTTTCTTCTGATGTAATTGATCTCTTCCCCCCAACCAAAATAATAATAATTTATCTCCTCCCTAAAGTTTCCATGGATTCTCAAAAGGCATAATTCTTTGTTGACGTATTTTTTCTGGGCAGATCATGTAATGATGTGGTCCACAACAAGGTACGTCTATGTATAATATCTGAGGACACGATTACTCAGTAAAAATAGTATATGGTAGTAGAGTCGAAGTTAGCGATTAGAATTCAAATATTCAGATGATGAAATCACAGCCCTTCTATAGCCCTTACTTGTCCAGAGGAAGAAGAAGCAAAGAAGGAGGAAGAGGGGAATTCGTCTGTTTCCACAGACAATTATTTGCAATAAATCAAATAAGATAACAGAAAAGGCTATCAGATTACCACTTGAGGATCTAGAGATCCAAACCCAAAGAGAAGACTCTCAACTTCTAGTAGTCATTACTGATACAGCAACAAGTTAATGGAACTGGTAGGTCCCCTGAACACATGCTGGTACATCAAACCTCTTCAATTCAGAAAATAGAAGTTTGTGAATTCTTGTTTCAAAATTTAAACATTCCAAATTACGTGATTCCTGGTAACTATTCACACTGGGATTTTTACAGTTTGTTCTCAAAACAGAGTAGGAAAATATTAATCAAGTTCTTCAGACACTGGACACCGGTCTTTCAAGTGCATTTTCACTGACTGGTAAAATCCACCAGACGTCTTCTTTGAACACATAGTGAGTAAACTCTTCTTAGGTAAATATCACATATACATACAATATGCCAATATTGCCAAAACTAACTTTTTAAACTACTTGAAAAATAAATTTTAGAAAAGACTATTGTCTGACATTGTATAAATGAAAGAAAATTTGGATGGTATTTTTAAAACTTTTCTACCCTTTGTTGTCCTATTAAAGAGATGTGAAAATGCAAAATAACAAAGCTTACAGCTTTAAATTATTATATCGTCAGGCTAACACACATTGAAAATAAAGTCTTAACTGTGATTCAGACATCTCAACTTCCTGAAGGGAAGACATTTGTGTTCACTGTTTTGTTCCCAGTCTTACAGCATGCTTCAATACTGTCTCCATTAACACATATAGACACTATCATGGAAGGTTAAAAAATAATCTTCCAGCTGCTCACCTCTAAAATACCCTTATTTTTCACTTTTAGGATTCCATATTTATCCTTTCCAGGTATCTCAAGTAGTTAAAAACAACCAAAATAAACATTTTAAAGAAATATGTCAACTCCTCAGTAATTTAAAATGCTCTGGATTTTAAGAAGGCAACTGCTAAAAGATTCTTTTTGGGCCACATAACCATTCTATGGATCTATTTGTGGTTCTTAATATTTAATAATGTTGCTGCAGGAATTCATTCCTAATCAGGAAATGTGTCATTTGCCCTTGAGCATGGTCTATGGAGTCTGAGAATAGTGCCAGGCACATGCCATAGGTCATGTAAGACGGCCACCTTGTGACTAGCTGTTATAAATAAGGGCTCTGGGGTCAAACCTGTCTGTTCTTTGAAGAGGTTGGGAGGTTTCACCCTGAAAGCAATACCAGCCCTCAGTCTGGAAACCAGTTCCCCAAGGAGACCCTGGGCAAGCACTTTCAAATAGCTCAGAGTGAGAGAAGAGGCACAGCAAATGTCAACTTACATAAACCCATAAGCAAAGAGATGAGAAAATAGTGTCCTTTTTGCAAGGGCAGAAGTCTAACTTTCTCAGAATAAAAATGTGCAAAAATGAAGGCACACTCGAAAATGTAAAAAGTGGGCATGGCTAGTAAATAACTCCAAGTGTTGGTCTACATTATAGGTGGACAAAGAATTTGGAGTAAATAACCTGCCAATAGGAGAAAGGACATGAGTTGGGCCTTTCCCTATCACTGCAGAGGTTGTCTGGAGAGGCTATGGGCTCTTTATACAATAGGGTCAGTAGGAATAATCAGTTCTATTAAAGAAGGTACAATGAATAAATAGATTCATTATAAAGACTTACTACAATGTCATTGATATTTATAGGAAAATACACACCAAGTAAAATGTATAATTCTATGTCCCAAAGGACTATGAAATGTAAATTGTCCCCAAAGGTTAATCTTTTGATGTGTGTCCCTGACCAATTCTCTCTTGAATTTCTAAGGCTCAGGACATTATCCCCATGGTCCTCCTTCTGGACCAGTCCATCATTTCCATTTCATTGAGCTAATAAAATTATTGTCTCTATTACCTCTTCCATTATCTGTCAGTCTCATGTCTTATTCATGTTTCACACTTAAGCTTTTATATCCCTTACCAAGAATCCTGACACCTAAGTTTGCTAGACCAATTGTTCAGACAGAGCTTGGACAAGATCATTTAGATTGTCCCCATATTCTCTTCGAGCATGGTCCCCACACATCTTGCATTTGAAGACATATTTTAATCTACAGAAGTTCTGTCTACCCCTGAATGGTTGATTTTACATTACTATCCTGAGAAAGGTATAAAGCGCTATGTGTGTATGTGTGTGTGTGTCTAAATAAATGTATATACACATACATATACATGTATATAAATTCAGTAAAACTTGCTTTCTATTTTAACCTGCATCGTATTCATCACAGTAGAAAGTGTATGACTGATTATTTTCGTATATAAACAAGACCTTGGGATATATATATTTGAGCCACTTGCACTAATTCTGGCCCCAACATCACTACTTAAGAACACACAACCCACAGAGAACCACTGCACTGACCATTTGGGACTCCCTGCATTTGGTCATTTTAGGTCAACAAATCTGATATAAATCACCATCTTCATCCAACAGAAGTGCTTTTACGAAATAGATGGATATTGGCACCAGGTGAATCTGAGTTTCACCATTCCCAAGGGTAGTCTTCTTGCTGCCATCATGCCACCTTTCAATTGCATGCCCACTCACATTTGCACTATTGCATTGACTCTTCTTTGTCAACACCAAAATTTACTTGATATGGCTCCCAATTCTTCCTGGTTCTATAATGGGAGATAATTAAAAAGTCATCACAGAATAACCCTATAGGGTATATGAATGCTGAGATGAGGCATCATGCCAGATGGGGAGGGAAAAATTCATTTCAGTGGCACCCAGAATGTGCCACATGAGCAGTTCTCCATATAAGCCAGTTTGGCCAAAATGCTCTTTCTTAGGAGATTGCCCTCAAAATTTGGCAAACTTGAACACAAAAAGAAGTATAAGTAGACCTTAATTCTTGTCCACAAGTCCACTAACTTGAATTTGTACCGATTGCAGGAAAACTCCCTTCTGCTGAATGGGCTGGTGCTAGACAAGAGTTCCCACATTCCAGGAAACCCAATGATTCCCATCACGCTTGAAGCAAGAGCCAGAGATTTTTTTGTTTGTTTTAGAGTACTCAGAAGAAGACATTGTGTATCTGTGTATTCACCCATCCTATGGTTTTACAACTAACATTCCAACATAACAACAAAGACTTCTCCTGGGAGTGCTTATGAGTAGGCTCAGCTTGTCCTTAGTTTTCCCACGACAGTCCTGGATTATACGTGTTAACTTGAAGTCATAATTAATACTCCCTTTTATGCTCTAAAGTATCCTAGTTTAGAAGACAAATTACATATTCAATCTAATTATAAGGTATTCTCAAGTGTTAAGCACTCCAAAACATCTTATGGGATCACAGTGGGCATTCTGAATCAGATTTTCTTGACTGATAAGAACAGTTCCCTGAAAGTCTCTCTAAAATGCAGATTCTAGGACCCCGATCCACATCTGGGGAGAGACTTGGGAACACCTATGCTTAATAAGTATTGCAGTTGATTCTTCTGAACAATAAAGTCCAGTCACTGGCACTCTCAAGAATACTGAAGAGTCTTGGGGCGCCTGGGTGGTGCAGTCGGTTAAGCGTCCGACTTCAGCCCGGTCACCATCTCGCGGTCCGTGAGTTCAAGCGCCGCGTCAGGCTCTGGGCTGATAGCTCAGAGCCTGGAGCCTGTTTCTGATTCTGTGTCTCCCTCTCTCTCTGCCCCTCCCCCATTCATGCTCTTTCTCTCTCTGTCCCAAAAAAAAATAAACGTTGAAAAAAAAAATTAAAAAAGAATACTGAAGAGTCTTGTGCCATGTGCTGCTCTATTTCTATATATCACTATTCTGTCTAGTTCCTCTTTCCCCTTTGCATCAATTATGCAGGTTTCCACTTCCTGAACTTTTCAAGCTTACTCTTCAATCTGAAGTGCTTTTACACTTAATTTGTCTCTTTCCACCCTCACACAGACCCTCCCATGTAAGATCTGACTGCCCCAGTGGTATGCTGGAACTGACTGGGACCAGCGCTTGAGAGCTAGGTGTGTACATCCCCCCCCATTCAGTGTTGTCAACGTCGGCAGCTTGAAATCAGCCATGGTGAGAGTATTTACACCATTTGTAAATGCTACAAATAAAGCCTTCCCCTACCACTCCCTGATCCCCAGAACTACTTGTTAAATATTAACCAGTACACCACCAGCTAAAAACATTTATTGCTAATTATTCTACTACACCTTAGAAAGACAAAACATGAAATATCCCCTATACAGAACGAGTCTTTGTTTTAGGTATGGAGGACAAAGCCAGAGAAAAGATTCTACATCAGAATACCACAATTGTGCTTTATCTCCTATGACATTTTCCTAGAAATTTTACTTTTTCTAAATATCAAAAACAATTATTTCACTGTAGAAGTCTGATGCAAACTGTCTTCCTGAATTTCAGATTTATATTCAAATTTAGGTATTAAAAGATAATTTTTATTACAAACAAGTTCACTTCTGTCAATATAAAATGGGTGCATGCTCATTACAGACATAGCACATTTTTACTTTTACACATGAGATGTATGATAATCTATTGTATGTATATAATTTAAATTATTTGATAATCTGATTTATTCCTTTTTATTTAAAATGTAGATAGTTTCCAAGTTTACATTCTTAAAAGTTGCACTAACATGGTGCGCCTGGGGGCTCAGTTGGTTAGGCATCTGATCTCTCGATTCTTGAGTTCAAGCCCAATGCCAGGCTCTGTGCTGACAGCTCAGAGCCTGAAGCCTGATTCAGATTCTCTGTCTCCCTCTCTCTCAGCCCCTCCCCTGCTCATGCTCTGTCTCTTTCTCTCTCTGTCTCTCAAAAATAAAAAACATTAAAAAAATAGCACTAACATGAACATTATTAAATATATTTTTGCATGCGTCTTTACTTGTATTCAGAATAAATTTATTAAAGAACTGTTCTGTTAAAGTATATTTATTTTAACACTTTGAATAGGTGTCATTATCCTTCCAGAAAGATTGTACCAATCTGGTGACCTAAGTCACCAGTGATATATTAGAGTACTCATCTTTTAGCACTGTTAAGAATATATTATTAAAATAGATATGAATATTAAAATATTATATATATATGTTATATAATTGTCTTTACATCTTCCCACTTTTTGATTCTTTTCTGTAATTCTGCAGTTTGGATTTCCTCAATGAAATGACCAAGTCATTAAGAAAATAAAGATGCTGAACTTTCATGAGAGAATCATTAAAGTGGCTTTGGATTAAATTTGACCTTTTAATTCTAAGCTTGAACCCTGAACAAAAGCAAATACAGAATTTTCTCACTTATGGACAGAATTCTCACACTATTTTTTTTTTTTTTTAAGAACATAACCCAAGTCTTCAGCAATAGGGTCATTTGCTATTGTTAATATTGGGAGAGGGAGAGAAGAAGTGAGGGAAAGAGAGAAAAAATTCTACTTATTCTCTATGACTCCAAGATAGAAAACTAGACCAGTTCCAATTTTATAGAGTCTACAGTAATGAACATAGTTCAGCCAGTAATCACTGCCTAGTAAAAAGGCAGGGTATTTTTTTCCAACCACACAAAACAACAGCAACCCATAAATTCTATAAAGACAGTTTAAAAGGCACTTAAGCATAGTTACATTAATATAAATATTTTAATCTTTTATATGCATAGTTGAGGTTCCCTTGAATTTCAGCCCCCTTCATTTCTTAAATAGCACAACATCGTTTTGCCTAGCTGAAGGGTTGTTGTGTAAATATTGGTATTGTACTTTGAAGAAGAAAAAGGCTGTTGATTTTTAAGATGAATATTCAAATATTCTGACATCTTTGATAGTTGTTTAAGTAGACAAGCTCTGTGTGTGAGAACGTTTTACTGGTATATGTCTGGTGATTAAAAAGCTATCACATATTCTTACTGGATGTTGCTCATTTAGACATGGAAGAATTACTACACTTCAAACGTCCAATAATTCCTAAAATGCAAGAAATAGTATAATCTTGCTTCTTAGGGAACATACATTCTATGGAGAAAAAAATATCCAAAATATATAGGAGCACTACTCAAAATTTTATCCATCTATTGTATGTATGTGTCAAATGTTTTCTTTTCCTTCTTGTTTGACCATCACATTTCTGGACCTTTTATGTGGATTAGGATGTTATGATTCTTAAAATAAAAATGTGTTAAGCTCACTGAATTTAAGAACATTAAAAAGTGAACTCCTTCAGTGTATGAAATTATTCATGCTAGAGGCAAACCCCTTCGTATTTCATGTCAGAGACCTGGTGGGAATTTTCAAATAGAAATAGTAAGAAGGAATGTGCTGATTATAATACGTTTTCTTTTGAATAAAATTTCTGTGTTTTGTTTACAAAAAGGAACATCTACACATCAAGAAGAAAGCCTGATCTTAAACAGAACCCAGTAATAGTTATAGCAGACCCAATTAGCAAACCTCTGAAAAGAGCCAGAAGAAAACATTTCCTCTTTCTCTTTGTTTATGTCACATTCCCGACTATATCCAAATCCAAACAGACATATTTTTCCATCAGTATTAGTCTACAGAGAAGCTAGTGGATAAAACAGAAGCTGTAGCCTGAAAGACAATGAATTTTGACCTCCTGGTCCATCCGTTACACAGAAAACTCTAACAGTGAATATTAAACTGAATAAGCAGTCTTGGGGCTTAATTTCTGGTTCCTTTTGAAGTTTATGTAAAAAAAAAAATTCTTCTTTTTTCTCCTTTTCAGGGGAACTTTTTAAACCACTTGACTTTTATTTATGATTATATGAGAAGGAACTTAGCTAGGGGTTAAAAAATTTTTTGAGGTGGTGTGTTTATGTCAACTCTCAAACACAAAAGTAAAAGAGTCAACACGAAGACGAAATTCACAAAACAGGCAAAATATCTCTGGATACCCCAAATTCCTTAAGAGATCACTAATTACAGCCACCAATTAAATTTGAATTTCCTTTTGTCTAGGCTCTCAAACACTGGTGACGACATAAAAGAAGAAAGCTCTGAGCATGTAGAATGCACGGACACCGCAGTAGAGGAAACTCACCGAAAACCTTCCAGTCTAAATCTTTATAGAACATGGAACCATGTATTCTTTCTTTCCATCCTTTGATTTTATCTACATAATCTCATTAAATAATCTAAACAACCAGAAGAGATGGCTGATACACTAACACCCCAAAAGGGGATTATTTCGTCCATAAGGAGAGCAACTGAAGGAAGTCAGGGTCCACCCAAGATCCCAGTTTTTGTGAAAACCTGCCACCATCACTGAACAAGGGTGATGATGGCAGAACAGAAACCCAAGGTGCCCTAAAATGAAGAAAGCATGGCTGTGGTCTAGTGAGAAAGGCCCAGAGATAACCCCAGAGCAGTGCAGCTGCAGTCTGACTCCGTTGCTGTTACTGTGCAAATTTGAGCAGGTTATGTATGATGGCTGAGACTCCATTTCTCGTCTATAAAATGCACTACTTTTTATTTTATTTTTTTTTACAACAATAAAATTGTTATTTTATTTTATTTTATTTTATTTTATTTTATTTTATTTTATTTTATTTTTTTAGGTAGAAGTTAGCTTTTAATGAAGTAATTCAGTCTATATCAGATCAAAATTCTTACTAAGTTTCCAATTTTCAAAACTCTATTAATTTCTTTTTTTTTAATGTTTATTTATTTTTATTTATTTATTTTTTTTTACATTTTTTTTAATTTATATATGAGGGGCGCCTGGGTGGCGCAGCCGGTTAAAAGTCCGACTTCAGCCAGGTCACGATCTCACGGTCCGTGAGTTCGAGCCCCGCGTCGGGCTCTGGGCTGATGGCTCAGAGCCTGGAGCCTGTTTCCGATTCTGTGCCTCCCTCTCTCTCTGCCCCTCCCCCGTTCATGCTCTGTCTCCCTGTCCCAAAAATAAATAAACGCTCAAAAAAAGAAAATTTAAAAATAATTTATATATGAAATTTATTGTCAAATTGGTTTCCATACAACACCCACTGCTCATCCCAAAAGGTACCCTCCTCAATACCCATCACCCACCCTCTCCTCCCTCCCACCCCCCATCAACCCTTAGTTTGTTCTCAGTTCTCAACAGTCTCTTATGCTTTGGCTCTCTCCCACTCTAACCTCTTTTTTTTTTTTTTCCTTCCCCTCCCCCATGGGTTCCTGTTAAGTTTCTCAGGATCCACATAAGAGTGAAACCATATGGTATCTGTCTTTCTCTGTATGGTTTATTTCACTTAGCATCACACTCTCCAGTTCCATCCACGTTGCTACAAAAGGCCATATTTCATTTTTTCTCATTGCCACGTAGTATCCCATTGTGTATATAAACCACAATTTCTTTATCCATTCATCAGTTGATGGACATTTAGGCTCCTTCCATAATTTGGCTATTGTTGAGAGTGCTGCTATGAACATTGGGGTACAAGTGCCCCTATGCATCAGTACTCCTGTGTCCCTTGGATAAATTCCTAGCAGTGCTATTGCTGGGTCATAGGGTAGGTCTATTTTTAATTTTCTGAGGAACCTCCACACTGTTTTCCAGAGCGGCTGCACCAATTTGCATTCCCACCAACAGTGCAAGAGGGTTCCCTTTCTCCACATCCTCTCCAGCATCTATAGTCTCCTGATTTGTTCATTTTGGCCACTCTGACTGGCGTGAGGTGATATCTGAGTGTGGTTTTGATTTATTTGTATTTCCCTGATGAGGAGCGACGCTGAGCATCTTTTCATGTGCCTGTTGGTCATCCGGATGTCTTCTTTAGAGAAGTGTCTATTCATGTTTTCTGCCCATTTCTTCACTGGGTTATTTGCTTTTCGGGTGTGGAGTTTGGTGAGCTCTTTATAGATTTTGGATACTAGCCCTTTGTCCGATATGTCATTTGCAAATATCTTTTCCCATTCCGTTGGTTGCCTTTTAGTTTTGTTGGTTGTTTCCTTTGCTGTGCAGAAGCTTTTTATCTTCATAAGGTCCCAGTAATTCACTTTTGCTTTTAATTCCCTTGCCTCTGGGGATGTGGCGAGTAAGAGATTGCTACGGCTGAGGTCAGAGAGGTCTTTTCCTGCTTTCTCCTCTAAGGTTTTGATGGTTTCCTGTCTCACATTCAGGTCCTTTATCCATTTTGAGTTTATTTTTGTGAATGGTGTGAGAAAGTGGTCTAGTTTCAACCTTCTGCATGTTGCTGTCCAGTTCTCCCAGCACCATTTGTTAAAGAGACTGTCTTTTTCCATTGGATGTTCTTTCCTGCTTTGTCAAAGATGAGTTGGCCATATGTTTGTGGGTCTAGTTCTGGGGTTTCTATTCTATTCCACTGGTCTATGTGTCTGTTTTTGTGCCAATACCATGCAGTCTTGATGATGGCAGCTTTGTAGTAGAGGCTAAAGTCTGGGATTGTGATGCCTCCTGCTTTGGTCTTCTTCAAAATCACTTTGCCTATTCGGGGCCTTTTGTGGTTCCATATGAATTTTAGGATTGCTTGTTCTAGTTTCGAGAAGAATGCTGGGCAATTTTGATTGGGATTGCATTGAATGTGTAGATAGCTTTGGGTAGTATTGACATTTTGACAATATTTATTCTTCCAATCCATGAGCAGGGAATGTCTTTCCATTTCTTTAAATCTTCTTCAATTACCTTCATAAGCTTTCTATAGTTTTCAGCATACAGATCCTTTACATCTTTGGTTAGATTTATTCCTAGGTATTTTATGCTTCTTGGTGCAATTGTGAATGGGATCAGTTTCTTTATTTGTCTTTCTGTTGCTTCATTGTTAGTGTATAAGAATGCAACTGATTTCTGTACATTGATTTTGTATCCTGCAACTTTGCTGAATTCATGTATCAGTTCTAGCAGACTTTTGGTGGAGTCTATCGGATTTTCCATGTATAATATCATGTCATCTGCAAAGAGCGAAAGCTTGACTTCATCTTTGCCAATTTTGACGCCTTTGATTTCCTTTTGTTGTCTGATTGCTGATGCTAGAACTTCCAGCACTATGTTAAACAACAGCGGTGAGAGTGGGCATCCCTGTCGTGTTCCTGATCTCAGGGAAAAAGCTCTCAGTTTTTCCCCGTTGAGGATGATGTTAGCTGTGGGCTTTTCATAAATGGCTTTTATGATCTTTAAGTATGTTCCTTCTATCCCGACTTTCTCAAGGGTTTTTATTAAGAAAGGGTGCTGGATTTTGTCAAAGGCCTTTTCTGCATCGATTGACAGGATCATATGGTTTTTCTCTTTTTTTTTGTTAATGTGATGTATCACGTTGATTGATTTGCGAATGTTGAACCAGCCCTGCATCCCAGGAATGAATCCCACTTGATCATGGTGAATAATTCCTTTTATATGCCGTTGAATTCGATTTGCTAGTATCTTATTGAGAATTTTTGCATCCATATTCATCAGGGATATTGGCCTGTAGTTCTCTTTTTTTACTGGGTCTCTGTCTGGTTTAGGAATCAAAGTAATACTGGCTTCATAGAATGAGTCTGGAAGTTTTCCTTCCCTTTCTATTTCTTGGAATAGCTTGAGAAGGATAGGTATTATCTCTGCTTTAAACGTCTGGTAGAACTCCCCTGGGAAGCCATCTGGTCCTGGACTCTTATTTGTTGGGAGATTTTTGATAACCGATTCAATTTCTTCGCTGGTGATGGGTCTGTTCAGCTTTCTATTTCCTCCTGATTGAGTTTTGGAAGAGTGTGGGTGTTCAGGAATTTGTCCATTTCTTCCAGGTTGTCCAATTTGTTGGCATATAATTTTTCATAGTATTCCCTGATAATTGTTTGTATCTCTGAGGGATTGGTTGTAATAATTCCATTTTCATTCATGATTTTATCTATTTGGGTCATCTCCCTTTTCTTTTTGAGAAGCCTGGCTAGAGGTTTGTCAATTTTGTTTATTTTTTCAAAAACCAACTCTTGGTTTCGTTGATCTGCTCTACAGTTTTTTTAGATTCTATATTGTTTATTTCTGCTCTGATCTTTATTATTTCTCTTCTTCTGCTGGGTTTAGGCTGCCTTTGCTGTTCTGCTTCTATTTCCTTTAGGTGTGCTGTTAGATTTTGTATTTGGGATTTTTCTTGTTTCTTGAGATAGGCCTGGATTGCAATGTATTTTCCTCTCAGGACTGCCTTCGCTGCGTCCCAAAGCGTTTGGATTGTTGTATTTTCATTTTCGTTTGTTTCCATATATTGTTTAATTTCTTCTCTAATTGCCTGGTTGACCCACTCATTCGTTAGTAGGGTGTTCTTTAACCTCCACGCTTTTGGAGGTTTTCCAGACTTTTTTCTGTGGTTGATTTCAAGCTTCATAGCATTGTGGTCTGAAAGTATGCATGGTATGATTTCAATTCTTGTAAACTTATGAAGGGCTGTTTTGTGACCCAGTATATGATCTATCTTGGAGAATGTTCCATGTGCACTCGAGAAGAAAGTATATTCTGTTGCTTTGGGATGCAGAGTTCTAAATATATCTGTCAAGTCCATCTGATCCAATGTCTCATTCAGGGCCCTTGTTTCTTTATTGACCGTGTGTCTAGATGATCTATCCATTTCTGTAAGTGGGGTGTTAAAGTCCCCTGCAATTACCACATTCTTCTCAATAAGGTTGCTTATGTTTATGAGTAATTGTTTTATATATTTGGGCGCTCCGGTATTCGGCGCATAGGCATTTATAATTGTTAGCTCTTCCTGATGGATAGACCCTGTCACTATTATATAATGTCCTTCTTCATCTCTTGTTACAGCCTTTAATTTAAAGTCTAGTTTGTCTGATATAAGTATGGCTACTCCAGCTTTCTTTTGGCTTCCAGTAGCATGATAAAAAGTTCTCCATCCCCTCACTCTCAATCTAAAGGTGTCCTCAGGTCTAAAATGAGTCTCTTGTAGACAGCAAATAGATGGGTCTTGTTTTTTTATCCATTCTGATACCCTATGTCTTTTGGTTGGCGCATTTAATCCATTTACATTCAGTGTTATTATAGAAAGATATGGGTTTAGAGTCATTGTGATGTCTGTATGTTTTATGCTTGTAGTGATGTCTCTGGTACTTTGTCTCACAGGGTCCCCCTTAGGATCTCTTGTAGGGCTGGTTGAGTGGTGACAAATTCCTTCAGTTTTTGTTTGTTTGGGAAGACCTTTATCTCTCCTTCTATTCTAAATGACAGACTTGCTGGATAAAGGATTCTCGGCTGCATATTTTTTCTGTCTAGCACACTGAAAATCTCGTGCCAATTCTTTCTGGCTTGCCAAGTTTCAAAAGAGAGATCAGTCACGAGTCTTATAGGTCTCCCTTTATATGTGAGGGCACGTTTACCCCTTGCTGCTTTCAGAATTTTCTCTTTATCCTTGTATTTTGCCAGTTTCACTATGATATGTCGTGCAGAAGATCGATTCAAGTTACGTCTGAAGGGAGTTCTCTGTGCCTCTTGGATTTCAATGCCTTTTTCCTTCCCTACTTCAGGGAAGTTCTCAGCTATTATTTCTTCAAGTACCCCTTCAGCACCTTTCCCTCTCTCTTCCTCCTCTGGGATACCAATTATGCGTATATTATTTCTTTTTAGTGTATCACTTAGTTCTCTAATTTTCCCCTCATACTCCTGGATTTTTTTATCTCTCTTTTTCTCAGCTTCCTCTTTTTCCATAACTTTATCTTCTAGTTCACCTATTCTCTCCTCTGCCTCTTCAATCCGAGCCGTGGTGGTTTCCATTTTGTTATGCATTTCGTTTAAAGCGTTTTTCAGCTCCTCGTGACTGTTCCTTAGTCCCTTGATCTCTGTAGCAAGAGATTCTCTGCTGTCAGCTATACTGTTTTCAAGCCCAGCGATTAATTTTATGACTATTATTCTAAATTCACTTTCTGTTATATTATTTAAATCCTTTTTGATCAGCTCATTAGCTGTTGTTATTTCCTGGAGATTCTTCTGAGGGGAATTCTTCTGCTTGGTCATTTTGGATAGTCCCTGGCGTGGTGAGGACCTGCAGGGCACTTCCCCTGTGCTGTGGTGTATAACTGGAGTTGGTGGGCGGAGCCGCAGTCAGACCTGATGTCTGCCCCCAGCCCACCGCTGGGGCCACAGTCAGACTGGTGCGTGCCTTCTCTTCCCCTCTCCTAGGGGCGGGATTCACTGTGGGGTGGGGTGGCCTGGCTGGGCTACTTGCACACTGCCAGGCTTGTGATGCTGGGGATCTGGCGTCTTAGCTGGGGTGGGTAGGCAAGGTGCACAGGGGCAGGAGGGGCAGGCTTAGCTTGCTTCTCCTTAGGTGATCCACTTCAGGAGGGGCCCTGTGGCAGCAGGAGGGAGTCAGATCCGCTGCCGGAGGTTTGGCTCCACAGAAGCGCAGAGTTGGGTGTTTGCGCGGAGCGAGCAAGTTCCCTGGCAGGAACTGGTGCTCTTTGGGATTTTGGCTGGGGGATTGGCGGGGGAGATGGCGCTGGCGAGCGCCTTTGTTCCCCACCAAACTGAGCTCTGTCGTCAGGGGGCTCAGCAGCTCTCCTTCCCTTTGTCCTCCAGCCTTCCCGCTTTCTGAGCAGAGCTGTTAACTTATGACCTCCCAGCCGCTAAATCGCTCTTGCTGTCGGAACACAGTCCGTCAGGCCCCTCCACTTTTTGCAAGCCAGACTCGGGGGCTCTGCTTGGCCGGCGAGCCGCCCCTCCGCCCCGGCTCCCTCCCGCCAGTCCGTGGAGCGCGCACCGCCTCGCCGCCCTTCCTACCCTCTTCCGTGGGCCTCTCGTCTGCGCTTGGCTCCAGCGACTCCGTTCTGCTAATCCTCTGGCGGTTTTCTGGGTTATTTAGGCAGGTGTAGGTGGAATCTAAGTGATCAGCAGGACGCGCGGTGAGCCCAGCGTCCTCCTATGCCACCATCTTCCCTCCCGATCTGCACTACTTTTTAGAGCTGTTTCAAGAATTAAATGAGATGATGTTTATAATGAAAGTGGCACCGTGGTGGAAATAGTAAATGTGAGCATTTATTTGTATCATTAAAGACCCAGATGATAGTAGTACCTATATTCAGAATATTAGTCCCAATCTTTTGCCTTCTTCTTAAACAGAAATGGCTAGAAATGTTTTTTTTTTAATATATATATTTTCATGATCAGTTAAGACTTATCTGTATACTTGTAGCTCCAGCAGGTCTGGAAATTGTTTTTTTAAAAAGGTGTTTTCTGGTGAACAAAAAGGAAGACTGAAGAGTCATCCAACCCCTACCAAGTTGGAGACAGTTGATTCTAGAGGCCTCAGATATCCACAGAGTCCTAAAGGCTGGGAATCTGTAGAGTGGCTCTGAAATGGGTATCTAGAAGTCTCTGAAGCAGGCAGTCCTGTCGAGATCTCCCAGGCCAGGAGACAGTGTCAAGGGCAAGGCTGCAAAAGGCCCACTGCCCAAGCACAGGTCCCCTATCACTGTCTTTGAATGTCACTGACTGATTGTACAGCAAAAGGTAGTTGGGTTGCTCAGAACAGGTAACAATTCAGTTATTTAAAACGCTTGTCTATGCTACCTGGAAGGGGCTCCCAAGAGCAGGTTAGCATAGATTAATTTGTCAGATTAGATAGCTGACATCTGGGGCCCTGAGGGGAAGAGTGGGAAACTTTCTGTGTAAGGAAATGAGTGCAGGCACCAAGGAAAGCGTAGGAGGGAGAGTCCGAAAAGAGAGGAGAGGGGCAGCAATATCAAATTCCATTGGACCACGTTGACCACACTTGACCCTGGAAGGAAAGGATCTGTCTACAGAAGTGCCAGAGAATTAAACTAGATCGTTGACAAAGTCCCAACAACTCAGTAAGAACAAAATAAATCATTGATTGATGGCAAAGGGGATCTCCTCCTTACGAACGAGCCCAAGGACATGCAAGAGAAAGTATTTTGCCTGTATTATTTCCAATACTTTTTAGTAATATGAATATGCTACAGAAAAATGAGATCTGTAAGTGAAGGATAATATTGTTCTGGGGAAACAAAAGAGAATGAACTGCTTACAGAAGAATACCTGAGAAGCACTGTTACACATCAAATACCACAGGCTCCCTTTGCCTTCTCTGGCAGAGTTTTGGCCACTGACAAACAGCAAAATACGGGGTAGAATGCAAGATGATATATATGCCATAAAAGTCCAGAACATATTCCATAGAGCTAACAAAATCTTAAGTAATGTTAAAAGATCTACTCTAAAATGTGTAAATATGTTACCCAACTGAAATTTTGTTCATGTATCAAAATGCTAATTACAGTTTTGTAGCTATTTGGCATCAGCTAATTTCCCACAGGAAACAAAGAACTCGAAAGGTCATTACAGGCCCACTTGCTATGTTGTAAATTTAAAAATAATGGAAAGATGCCCTCTTTGCTCTTAGTGAATATACCACGTGTGTCAAAAGGTAACAAAAAACTAACATTTTGGATTCCAATAACTAGAATTTGGGAGAGGGAATCCGTTCCATAAGATAGAATATATTTGTTAATTTTTTACTCAGGAAATTTTTCTTTTTCATTTTTGTAAAATTGTCTTAAGGATGTAGAACTATTTTCTCAGTAGGAAAAAACATCTGATACTCAGATCTGAACCAGCTGATTAGTTATGAGGTAAGTCAAAAGTAATATTTGCATCTCTTTAAATGCTCGTGTATACATTTGTCATCACTGAGTGAGGCTTTGTCCATTTAGCCACAGCAAGCTTCAGCAGAATTTGAGGAGTGAGTCAGAACAGCCCTAGGAGCCAAAAAGGCCATTTGCTCTCACAATCTTTTACACAGCGGAATCCAAGCATAATCAAAGGACACCAGTATCCTTCACTATTTCAATAAATAAACATGAGTGAAAGAAAAACACATGCAAAAAGATCTATCACAAAAATCCTTTGTTACATTACATATTCAGCTTTGAGCACTAGTTTTAAAAAGACGATGCAGGCTTGGGAAACATTAGTTTGCAGGCCATCTAGTCAATTTCCTACAAATGTTGAATGGCTAATCATTAGAATAATTTTATAGGGCTTTTTGTTGAGTTATTGTTGTTTTTAATCTTCAGTTAAATGACTCACCAATGGAGTCAGCAGTGAACATTGTTATCATTGGTATAAAATCTCTCTGTTTTTCATTTGGGAGCATAATTCTGTTATTCTTATTCTCTCAGTTGTGTTGTTAATGAGTCCTAAAAATAATCGTTGTATAACCACTGTTATTCATCACTAAGCTCAGAATTTAGAAACTTAAAAAAAAAAAAAAAAAAAAAAAAACATTGACTAAAGAGTCAAGATGCGAGAAATAGACAAGAGACATGGTTTTCTGGGTGAGCTGCCCTGTTGTAAGCACATTCACCTTTTGTTTTTAGGATATGAAGTTCATGCCCAGATTATATGGGTGACGTGAAAGAGTTAATGAACTTCTGCCAAAGTGAGCAATGTGGTCCTTCCTCACTGATAAGATCAAGACCAATATCTTTCCCAAGTAGTGTTGAGTAGCAATGAACTTCGTCATCCTTGGGAACAGAGCTTGACAGACATTGTCAGATTCTCACTCCTGAGGTATCATTGTCATTCACTCTGCATTAACCCCGCTAGGAGCTACTGCTGGATTTAGCCTTCAAAGTCTCCTCATTATTTGACAAGTTAGAAGAGGTAGTGGAACTACTAGTAATTGGGGAACTACAACTCCATCCCAGCAAGTGACCTTGTCCCCAAACTAAGCTCTGGCTGGCCCCAGGTAGAACACCTTAATTGGCAGAGTAGTTATTATTGCAGCTCTTCAACAGGAGTATCCCAGGGAAGGAATGGGTGAGAACAATTTCAGCACAATGCAGTGTGGATGAAATGCTGATAACTCCATCTGAGGCTGGCATATTGTGTGCAAGTGTCACTAGCTTTGGATTTGTCTCTGTCACTTATTTTCCATCTCAAAAAAAGGAACTTGATTTAGAGCTTCAAAAAATCAAGTCCAAATGAATGAGAGGTGAACAGATTCAAAAATGTTTTAAGTAGGAGGTCAAATTCCTTTCTGCCCTCCTGTTTTAAAAATCTGACCCCTCAGCATAGAGTCAGATTGATGTGAAGTTGATATTCAAATAACTTTGGTAAAAACTTTTAATTAGTTTTTACACTTTCCAGACCTCTGTGCTCCTAAGTACCATCTGAAGCTGGAAACCACAAATAATACAGAAGCTATTTCTTGATTCCTAATAGTTTGTTTTCATGATCAAGTGGATTAAACATTTTAGATCTCACTAGAAAGCTCTGAGACCTAAAAAGTTTGAATACTAATGAGAAGATTTTCATAAATACCTTAACCTTGAAATGCCTCGTCATAATTAAAAATAAATAAACATGCAGTTTGTCCAGCACTTTAATTAAGAGAACATCTTTTTGGTTATAAGTGTATGAAATATTAAAGTTCTGTGGCATATTCTGAACTTTAGTTCCAAGTCTGTTGGTTTCCTAAAAGCAATGCTATAGTTACATTGGTCTTTTGACATGCAAAATTATACGTGTCTTAATCTCCTTCCTAAAGTTTGAAATATTCGTTTGTAATTTAGCTACCAATGCAAATGGCACAATGCTCCTCCCGCTGCTACTAAAGAAGTCCAATCTCGTCCGTGTACTTTATCACCATGCGTGATTGCAGAAGTGTGGAATAGGAACATCAACAAAATGGACACACTTTAGCTATTCGCCAGAATAATGCAACATGAGGCAGAGGGTGCTAGTTTCCAGGAGCATTTCCATATAGTTTTTTTTTTTTTAAGTTTATTTACTTATTTTAAGAAAGAGAGCACAAGTGACAGAGGGGTGGAGAGAGAGGGAGAGAGAGAGAATCCCACACAGGCTTCACACTGTCAGCACAGAGCCTGACACGGGACTCGAACTCATGAACCGAGAGATCATGACCTGAGCTGAAGTCAAGAGTTGGACACTTAACTGACTGAGCCACCCAGGAACCCCTCCATATACTTTCTAAGGAAAATATAATTTATGTTATCCTTTGTTAGACTTAATTTACTGATCTAAATAGAGTTTTAAATACCTACTAAAATTTCATAGTGTTTCATAAATTATTTGCATTCTATAGGCAAAAAAAACCCAGAAATGGGGCTATCTCTCTTACCTTCTGATGGTAAGGGGGCAGGGATCGAGACAGGCAATCAAAAAAGTTGAGGCAAAGAATAAAAGATGAAAAATACACTTATCTTCAAATTTTAAGTATAAGATTATCATATAAAGGTAGATATGTAAGTCTAAGTTACCCAAACACACTAGATCATTTTGTAACTGTTGTTTTGTCACTATCAAAGAAATATGGCCTGGATTAATTTAGTTATAGCAAATGTATATAAAAAGCCAAAATTTTTAGGTTTGTTTCAAGCTCAGATGTTGTATATTAGAGATCTAATTGCAATCTAACAGGATGTGTTCTTTAGTCTCTACGTGTGTGTTCTTTAGCTTCTATGGTTGGCTCTCAGGAGTGAGAAGGGCAATCGAATTCATGTTTATGTTCTTCTTTATTTTACATTAATTGTGGGAATCCTGGGCGTTTCCAGGTGCAAAGAAAAGACCAGCAGTCTTTGACATGCCCAGGAAAATGTCAGCTCCTGGGACAGTAGCTGCAACCAACAGTCTCACTTTGCCCAAGACAAAGACAGGATCCTGGGACACCGGACTTAGAGGGCTGAGTGTTAAAACTGGGAAAGTCCTCAGTAAACCAAGACAGGTCGGTCACTCCAGAAGAGAGCACAACTAAATTCCTATAGATGTGCTTATCAAACTTTCCCCCAGCAGACTCGTAGCCAATCCAAAAGGGCTTCTCTTTACTTTAGAGAAATAAAGGGTGTGATGGGGAATTTGTTTATAGTGTCGATCTTAATATAGAGAATGAGGGAATACGGGGAGATTTTGTATTCTCCTCAATGGCCTTTTCTAAGTGTTTCCTTTGCATCTTCTGAACCCTTATTCTTAAACATTGCCAAGCATTCTTTACAAGTGTGAATAATACTTCTGGAACCAGAGAGCTGTGCTTTATAAAGCAGTAGAAAGCTGAATATAGTACACATTCCATGTGTTTTATCCCAGTAAAATACAATGGTTAGCTACATTGTTTGTTCTAAAAGTCTTTTAATATTCCATTTTTTCCTCATGGCCATAAGCTAGAAAATTGTCAGAAAGAATCTTAACAGTGATGTGGCCTAAACCCATAATAAAGTACATATCAGAGTCCCAGGTAACAGTTGAGAGATTACTAAGTAGTAAGGGTCTGGGCAGAATATCCTGTAATTTCTTCTCAGTAGTCTTTCGAAAACTGAGATACACAGCTATAGCCCCTGCTAAATTAAACATTTCAGCCCAGCTTACGAGCGCCACAATACACAGGTAGAAGTAATAAGTAATAATGAGTTTTGGGCCATTTAACACTGTGAATTTTCCCAGTGTACTGCAATTATAGAAACATCTGTGCTAAATAAGTTCCTACTGAAAACTAGGAGTGTTTAATAATCCTCACAATTTCTCATTACCAACCCTAATAGAAGAGAGAGTAAACTCTGCAAAAGTTTACCATTTTCAAAGAAAATTGCCAGGAACGTGATCATTTCTGGTACCACATTTCCCTGGACAATAAAAATACCAGAGACAATCTCCTCGGAAAAGAACATTAAATGGCAGCGTTAATAACATGTACCATAGCGCAAGGCAAATAATGCCACTTGTAACAGCCAGACCGTTCTGGCTAGAGTTTCCCCTGTGCTACAGCCTGACAAACAGGAGATTGATGATGCTCCTCCAGTGTTCTCCACTGCTCCTGACAGGAGAGGGCTGGTCTAAAAATACACACAGCTTTTCTCATACCTGTCCTAACCACCAAAGCCCCAACTGAAATAGCTCCACACCAGCTGATTGCTTCCCACAGGACTCATTCCAAAACAAGGAAAGGTGTGCAGGCCGGGATCTGAATAACATTAACAACCTCTAATGGCCAAGTATTGCTACTGAGAGGGATGTCATTCCCCTGGAGAAATGTGAGAGACTTGGCTGTGACTATCAATGGTTGAATAGGTGCCTCTATAATTAGTTTGTGAACAATACAGCAGACATTGCTTTGGAAGAAGGTAGCATATGATAGCCGGTGAATGTCCATAGCTGTAACTAGTCTGTGAAGACAAGCGGACAAACAAAGCCCATCATAAATTATGACTCCTTCATTATTATCAAGAAGAAATGGTGATTTGCATCCAAGCCTGTCAAAATAATAGCTGGCTTGAGTTCTATGATTCAAGTGGTAGCTTCACTAATGTCAGACCAGACAACAAAAACTATAAAACATGGTTAAGGTGCTTTGGAACTGCGATGGTTAATTTTGTTTTGTTTTTTGTTTTTTTGTTTGTTTGTTTGTTTGTTTGTTTTTTCAACGTTTTTATTTATTTTTGGGACAGAGAGAGACAGAGCATGAACGGGGGAGGGGCAGAGAGAGGGAGACACAGAATCGGAAACAGGCTCCAGGCTCCGAGCCATCAGCCCAGAGCCCGACGCGGGGCTCGAACTCACGGACCGCGAGATCGTGACCTGGCTGAAGTCGGACGCTTAACTGACTGCGCCACCCAGGCGCCCCTAATTTTGTATATCTTCTTGGCTGGGCCAAGTGCTCAGATATGCAGTCAAACATTATTCAGGATGTTTCTGTGGTGGTGTTTTTGGATGACATTGACATTTAAATTGGTGGACTTTGGACAAACCAGATTACCCTCTGTAACTTAGGTGGGCCTCATCCAGTCAGCTGAAGGCCTTAATAGAACAAAAGACTGAATTTTCTTGAACAAGGGGGAATTCTGCCAGTAAATGGCCTTGGACTTGATTTATAACACGGGCTTTTCCCTAAGTCTCCAGCCTCCTGCCCAAACTTCAGATTTTGGACTTCCCAGTCTCCATAATTGTGCGAGCCAATTCTCTAAAACCAATCAATTAGTCAATCGACCAAACCTATTGGTTCTGTTTCTCTAGAGAACACTAATACTGGAACAAAATCAATATTCTAGTTCTATTCAATGCGATGTATTCTGCTAATTACTATTAGCGATATCTAGTATTTACTACGTACCAAGTACCATGTTACGTGCATTTCATGTGCATACATGATACTATCTTCACTGGACAGACAGAAACGGAGGCTTACTGAGACTGGTCAAAAAGTCCAAGACCATATAGGTAGTAAGTGGTAAAAACAGTACGCAGGCAGGCCCAGTTCTGGCCCTTTCAGACCCTAAGCTCCCCACTGCTACGATAGTCTGCCTTTCCAATAAAGTAATAGCAAAAAAAGAGAAATTATTGCCTTCAAAATATACACATTTTGTTGGCGGAAGGAGTTTTATCCCTAACCACTTTTGTTGCTTGCTTTGCAAGAAAAGAGCCAGACTCTGGGCTTCATCTATCCTGCAATGCTCAGTTCAGCTTGCTCAACAACTACAGGCATTACCTGCCTTAAATTATTTACACTCTTAGGCCATTGTCTTTTTCATATGTCAAATGCACATGCCACAGGAAAAGTCCCTTAACCTATCTGGGCCTCAATTTATTTTTATCTATTAAAAAGAAAGAGAGAAAGAAATTCAGCCTAAGTGATCAGTAGGCTCCCTTACAGCCTGGATTAGGTGAGGGAGCCTCAGTTTGAATAGAAAAATATTACTTGCTTTAAAAATTCTCTTGAGAACTAAATAAGAATAAATTTAAAGTGTGGGACAAAATGAAAAGGCATTAGGCACATATTTGATCTTCTAAAAATCGCTTAAAAGAAAATACTGCTTTGCTCAATGTGGGAACGCAAGTAATAATTTGAATAAAGTTTTGATTCCTGTGATTGTGATTCATGAAGCATTCTCACATGGAGGATTGATAAGCTTGGTTCAAAGAGATTTTTACTGCTTTGTGGAGGTGCTGCATTCACGAACTCCTCTTACTGTAATATATTTCCATGAAGTCCTGCTCCTAAAATCAACCCAGAATGACCCACTCTCCTGCTGCCCCCACCCTCCTCTCCCCAAAATCTCCCTATCCGTCTCAGCCACCCTGAGAATATCTGGAACACCGCCTTGACTATGTCATTATTTACATCCTGTCCCCCAAATTCCACTCCCATTTGATAGTAAGTGTCATGAAGGCAGAAACAGTATCTTCAATTCTTCGGTGCCTACCGCCTAACACAGTACCTAGCACTTAATTAGATAGTAAGTGCTCGTATTTGTGAACCGAGTAAAAAAATGATTGAGAGGCTTGGCTCAAATTACTTTCCACAATGACTCAAGTTGGTATTTAAAAGTCATTATGATAGCTAGCATTTATTTTGCTTTTCTTTGTGCTGGCATGGTCCTCAGTGATTTGTATATGATGTCTCATTTAATCGTAACTTAAGAGGTAGTGACACGGGTAGCATTCCAATCACAAAGCCATTTTCTTCTGTTTTTAAGAAGACACGATTTTTTTTTAAATACCATGTTATTGTGATAAGGACACTTACCACAAGATCTACCCTCTTAACACATCTTTGAATGTATGATATTGTTGACCTTAGGTTCAATGTCGTACAGGAGATTTCTAGCACTAATTTCTCCTGCTTAACTGAAATTTTATGCCTATGAAATAGTAACTCCTCATCTTGCCCTGCCTTCGGCCCCTGGCAATACCATTCCAATCTTTGATTCTATGAATTTGAGTATTTTAGATACCTCATAAAAGTGGAATCATGCACTATTTGTCTTTCTTTGGCAGCTTATTTCACTTGGCATAATGTCCTCAAGGTTCCTCCATGTTGTGGCATATTGCAGAATTTTCTTCTTTTATAAAGCAAATATTCCATTGCATGTATATACCACATTTTCTTTATCCGCTCATCTGCTGATGGACATTTAGCTTGTTTCTGCATATTAGCTATCGTCAGTAGTGCTACTATGAATAGTTCTTTTGAGTAATCTCAGAAGAGAAATTGCCAAATTATATATTAAATCATATTGAATCATAATCATTAAATTAAAGATCATTTAATTAAAAAATAGAATTTTTAATTTTTTGAGGAAATCCATACTGTTTTCCATAGAGGCTGCACCATTTTGCATTCTCATCAACAGTGCATGAGGGTACCAATGTTTCCACATGCTTACCAACTAAACATTCCCTATCCTTCCTAAATCTGGTTCTGCAAACTTCCTTTCTACCCTAAGGTCCTCCCCAGTATTTTCCCCCAAAATTTTCCTTTTGTTTTACTTGGAAAAAGTCAGTTCTGTTGCATACAACCATAGGGTCCTAATTAACACACAACACTTGCCCCTGGAGAGCAGAATCCTCTCTTGCCATTCCAAGCACCTGCTATTATCTCTGTGGCCCACAAGGCAAAAGCATAATAGAAATGCAATTCACATATTGGGAAGTGGAAGGCTCTCCTCCAAAGATTTGTTTTCATTCAGGGTCTGTGACTAGAATAAAGTAAGCAAGCACCTGTAGCACAAAACTTAAGAAGGCACTCACTTTCATGATCACGTAAGTGCAGGTTCAGCTGCTGAGAGTGTTTCCTAAAGTGTAGTATCATACACGCCTTCTTGCCTCACCCATGCCCAGATGTTTTACAGAGGTGCGTGTCTTCCAGGAGGAAATGTTTCTGGCTGTAGGCCCATGAGACTTCATACTGTGTCAATTCTTTCCCAGATACTGCAATGTCAAGCCTGAAGATGTAGTTTTGCTGTGAGGATCTGTGAGCATTAGAGGCTGCAAAGGACACTTGAGGATTTTGAGGGATTACCCAATTAACTCCTCAGGCCCTAAACATGGCTGTCTCCTGCTGTGGTCCCACTAGGCTGGATTCATGCAAGTTCCAGAGTATATGCTGGCTGGTGTCATCAAACAATACTGAACAATTAGGAAGGGAATGTGCTTCCCAAGTCACCTCGCAACCACCAAATATTTTAGGAGTACAAACAACATGAGGCCTCACCAAAATCACGGACGGAAATATAGTTGCTCCTTGGAGAACTATTGGGGAATGAAGCAGGAAAAATTTCAACAGGACTTAAGCAGGAACTTCTTAATTAGGGGAGCAATAAAACACAGGAGACTTTAACTCATTTTATTTAAACTAAGGCAAAAACAAAAACAATTCACCATCTCTCCCACCTCTCACCCCCATATATCACAGATCATATGGTATTTGTCTTCCTTTATCTGATTTATTTCACCTCACATAATGCACTTGAGGTCCATCTACATTGTCGCAAATGGCAAGATTTCATTCTTTTTAAGCCTGAATAATATTCTATTTTACGTGTGTGTGTGTGTGTATTTGTGTGTATAATACATACTACAATTTCTTTTATCATTTATACATCAATGGACATTTGGGTAGCTTCCATGTCTTGGCTATTGTGAATGAACATGGAGGTGCCCATATATTTTCAAATTATTGTTCTCATTTTCTTTTGATAAATATGCAGAAGTAGAATTGATGGATCATATATGGTGAATCTATATTTAATTTTTTGAGGAGCCTTCATATAGTTTTCACAGTAGTTGGAGCAATTGACATTCCTACCAACAATGTATGAGAGTCTCCTTTTCACTGCATCCTCAACAGCACTTGTTATTTCTCATCTTTTTGACAATAGGAATTCTGACAAGTATGAAGTGGTATCTCCTATGGCTTGATTTGCATTTCCCTAATGATCCACGATGTTGAACATCTTTTCATGTGTCTGTTGGCCATCTGTATGCCTTTTTTGGAGAAAGGTCTATTCAGATCTTCTGTCCATTTTTTAATCAGTTTTGTTGTTTTGCTACTGAGCTGTATGAGTTCTTTGTATATTTTGGCTATTAGCCCCTTATCAGATATAGGATTAACAAATATTTTCTCCCATTCAGCATGCTGCCTTCTCTTTCTTTTGATGGTTTCCTTCACTGTGCAGAAGGTTTTTAGTTTGTTGTCCCCCTTATTTATTTTTATTTTTGCTTTTGTTGCTTTTGCTTTTGGCGTCAAAAAAATCATCACTAAAACCTATGCCAAAGAGCTCAACATACTATATCTTTGTCTAGAAGTTTTATGGTTTCAGGTCTTGTGTTTAAATCGTTAATCCATTTTTAAGTTAGTTTTTGTGATGAAACACGGTGGTCCAATTTTCCCAACACTATTTATTAAAGAGACAGTCCTTTTCCCATTGTATATTCTTGCCTACTTTGTCATAAATTAATTAATCATCTATGTGTGGATTTATATCTGAGCTTTCTATACTGTTTCAATGATCTCTGTGTCTGTTTCTATGTCAGCATCACACTGTCTTATTTACTATAGCTTTGTAATGTAGTTTGAAATCAGGGAGTGTGATGCCTCCAGCTATGTTCTTTGTTCTCAAAATTGCTTTTACTATTTTGGGTCTTTTGTGGTTATATATAAATTTGGGGACTGTTCGTTTTATTTCTGTGAAAAATGCCACTGGAATTCAGATTGGGTTTGTACTGGATCTGCATAATACTCTGAGTAGTATGGACACTCTAACAATATTGATTCTTCCAATCCGTATGCACAGAATACCCTTCCACTTATTTGTGTCTACATGAGACTTTTAAGAGATTTTGAGTCCCTGAATTCTTGAGGGTCTTATAAAAAATTCATAAAACTACCTCTCCTGTTTGACACTCACGGGACTTACTAGATCATTTGATTCCATAGCTTAAAACTCTCCTTTGGGTGGCTGGCCACATGCCTGCTGTGGGTTCAGAAATATGATTAACACTAGGAGAAATAACATTTAAAAAACAACATATATAATTATATATACAAACATAGAGTATATACACATTCACTGCTTCTATAATGTTGAATATACTGTCTGCCTCATGTTTTTTAATGTCATGTTGGTAATAATGCCTATTTCATACTTTATTGGCTTTTATCTCTACTGAAAGAAATCCTACAGCTGAAATGTCCCATGGATTGACAGAGCACATTTAGAAGTGAAATACATAGGTCTTGTATCTGTATAATAAGTAGTTTTTGAAAGAAAGAGGTCATTTCTTCACATGGTGCAGGCGGCGGGCACAAGCAGAGTAAAAAATCAATTTATCCGGATTAAAACTATTTAAATATGAGTGTATCATACTTACAATGATGCTATAGTAAGATGGTGCTGAGTACAACTCTCCCAAGCAGCATATATATAAAATGAAAAACTAGTGTAGTAGCTTTATCCAGAGGTACTGTTTTCATAAAGAATTGACTGCAATTCTTAAGAAAATCACATCCTTTTGACTTTTTTGTTACTACATCTGCTTTAATAGTCACAATTGCTGGTCTCTTCAGAGTCACGTTTCACTTCTTTCTTGCCCTTTTCCCATATTCAGTCAGTTACCTTTCATTGTTCCACTATTTCTCCCAACCATCTCTTCTTTCTACTTTCCCTAAAATTGACTTTATTGCCTCTCACTTAGAGTATTGCAGTAGACTTCCACTCCCTACACCATCTCAGTTTTCCTGAAACCTTTATTCAATCTTTTTCTCATGCTCTGAAGGAATCTACAGCTCCCTATTACCTCAAAGATAAACTACAAAACCCTTTAAATAGATTTCAAGTACTTCCATGATTTGGCCTTCAAATAATTTTTCCAATCTTTATCACTTTTTGTTTACAAACTATTTCTTGTTCACTATTTTTAACTCTCACTTTTTTGTCCGACATAACTTTATTCATGGTGTTTCCTTCCATCGGAATGCCCTTAGAAATCCTGCACATCATGAAATCATGGCCAAAATATCACTTCTTCCATGTAGTTTCCCTCAGCCTTACTAGCTAGAAGTTCTCTGGACATAAAACCTTTGCTGTACATTTTTAAATAAATATTACAATTATTTATCCTCAAAACTTGTATACCTGTTGGATCAAGTGTACATTAATGGCAAAATCCCTGATTAATTCATTTTCATTTTCTCACATGGTAAACTAGCAATATGCCTTGTATACAATAGATAATCAGCAAATATTGATGGTTATGAATGAACGTATGGATAATTGGCCCTTAGGCTTTTTTACAATTCTATTTTCTCCTTGGTTTCACTAAATATTAGCGTAAACATTACGCCATTCATTCAACTGTGTACATACTCAAGGACTGTACATTCGCTTAGGTCCTACCCAGGTGAATTATTCTACTTTCATAAGATGATACTGTGAAGGAAAATCTGCCACCTCATTCTCAGCTCCTTCTGCCAGCCCTGGAGGCTAATCTCTTCTAGCCCAACAGTGAGACCAGATCTGTGGGGTTGTCCCCTATTCAGAGGACCTCCTGGGGGCTTAGAACCCTCCAGGACTTGCCTGGACAGGTGCTGTTGTGTTACCCCGCACTGATTATCAACACTGCCCAGTTCTGTGGATTAACAGACATCAGCAGCCATTTCGCCCACCGATACCATAGATCTCAGATTTCCAGCAGAAAAATAAGTGCAAAAAAAGAAGTCTCAATGTTTGTTAGATTAATTCTGATCTTCAACCTTTCAACTTGATTAAAAAAAAAAAAAAACATTTATTCTGATCACTTTGAAACTGGTGAGTCAGAGTGGAAAGAAGAGCTAACTGTGAGCTGTGACTACTAACTATTAGTCCCCTATTTTGGTGAAAAGTAAATCAGAGCAAATATTGTCAATGGCAACATGTCTTGTAAGGCATCAAAGTCTAAAGTTTATGAATGGATGCTCTTGTTCTACGTGGAATTGTATGATTTAGAAGGTAAAGCAGAATTTTTAAATTTTTTTAAATAGCATTAATTGAAGAGTCTTCTACAGTTCTAAAATTCCCCATAAAAGCCTTATCTGACCTTGTTAATTAAATTTTATAATATTATTTTTAAACAAATATTATCATTTGCAAACAGTCAAGCTATTTATCTATTCATGTAAACAACATAAAAAATCTTTAAGTACTCCCCTAAAACTTAAGGAAACTATTTATAATTTACCTAGATTAACTAAATCAGTGAGAGAACAAAAGCAGAGACTATTAATGGACTATGTATGAGAAAACATTGAAAATAATTAGTAATATGTTATAATAGACATATTATGATGATTTATTAATCAGTATGAATGCATAGGTGTTTTTAGATGGACACTGAAATTACTTGCATGGTATATGTCATGATATTATTTGAGAGATATTTGTCAATCGGCTGTATTCCCTTAATGACATTAGATTTAATAAATACAATTTATCTAGATATTACATATGATCAAAACATTTCCAGCATATAATTATTTTGTAGAAAAACACTTCTATATAAAATAAAGTGTCATATGAAAGTTGAACTTTTTTAGCTTCAAAGTGACTCAATACTAAAGTTTTTAGTCTTAGATCCAAATGAATCCAGAGTAGCTGATACTATGGTGAAATTGTTCTAGAAAGGCTGTATCGAAAATCATAGCTTTCCTCTTTTTTGGGTGGTGTCCTAGAAGTCAGTTAACAAAGGAGCAAAGAATTTAGTCCGTTATTGCTAAGACTCTTGGTGACACATGGTGGAAACATCAAAAAAGATCAGCTCTAACAAAATGAGACGTCACTGACTCTATAACTGAAAAATTCAAGGCATGGCTGACATTTGCCATGACTGGCCTCAGGGCTCAAACAATGTCACCTGGGTGCATTTTTTTTTCTCTATCTCTCACATGGGGCTTCTGCTGTGTTAGCTTCACTTTCTTCTCTACTTACTGTTTAATGACCTTAGCAGGCCCTACTTTACTACTTCTCTCTGTCTCAGAAGGCCTAATGACAGTTCCATGGCATCTCATTTCCTATCATAATATCACATCCTCACTCCTGAACCAAATGCTATGGTTCCCAAAGAGTCTGTGGTTCTCATTGGTCAAGTCTGAATCACATGGTATACCTAGAGCCGAGGCTCAAGTCAGCTCCAACAAAATTACAGGAATTGGTTGTAGGAAGAAGTAAAATACCCCTACTAAAATGGAAGTGGGATATATGGATAACAGAAGTTTAAAATGCAACAAATACATACTATGAGTAAAAAAAATATTTGTTAATCAAGGAACCTAGAAGTAAGGGCAATTCTAACAAAGCTCTGTAGCCTTAAGCAAGTCACCAACAGTTTTCTTCTAGATCATTGCTTTAGCCTCCTTATACACATGTATCCTGCTCCAGTTCATTCTATGCACTGCTTCTAGAACAAAGTCAAAATCCTAAACAAAGCCCTCCATGATCAGCCTCACTTTACTTCTCTAGGATCTTCTCAAAACTCTCTCCCTGTCACTCTCTGAGTTCCAAACAGCCAGGCTTTTTGTTAATTTCTTAAACATGCCAGGACTTCGTACAATAGGACCTTTGTGCATTCTCTACCCATTGCCTAGACTTCTCTTTCTCCTCTCTTGTATTTGCTTAGTGAACCTCCACTCACCTTTGGATATCAATTCAAACATGATTTCTGCAACGAAGTTTTTCTAACACCATTCCCAGAAAGATCAAGATCCCCCATAATTACACATTCATGAAACATATCATTTAATAACACTTACCACAGCTCTTAACTTTATATGTAATTTTATGTTAAGTTGATTAGCTATGTTTTCTCCACTAAAGTATAAGCTCCATGAGGAAAAGACTGTAAGTCTTTTCCTGTATCCCTGTATCCCTGTATCTGCTGTATCCCTGTGCCTAGCACATAGTCAATATTCAATAAATATATGAAGGAATAATAAAGACACTTCATGACATGTGAGTCAATTTCTCATCTCTAAAGTAATGGGGTTGAACTAAGAGCTCTCAAGTCATTCATTCCAGCTCTTAAACTTCTCTGATTCGAATTAAACACTATAGATACTTTATATTTTAAAGTATTTAAATATAAATAATTTAAATATAAATATAAATTTAAATAATTTTTAAAAAATTAAGTAATACTTCTGAAGAAGCCACTAAAGAAAAAGAATTAGTCAATGGATACTATAGCTAAAGGGCCAATAAAAACTATAAATTAGTGAAGCATTGCCATACAAATTATGATGATCAGTTTTCCATTTTTATTGACACAAGGTTAAAGACATCTTTAACCCTCAAGTACGCACATTTAATTTAGTTTGAAATAACTCCAGAAATGATTATTAAAACTATGAACTTCTAAAAAAAAAAAAAAAAAAAAAAAAACTATGAACTTCTTTGGGAGGGGTAAGGCCGAGGTTAACAAGATGATAAGGCAAGTAAATTTTGTCCTCTGTTCCCCTCCTTTGGTTTTCCATTGCTCACATTTTGGAGCCATGCACACCCCACTACCTGGAACAAAATACCCAGTGCCTTCTTTTTCCCCATTGGTTATTCCCATTAGAATCCCCCCATAAGGCCTGAGCAATACTCCCTACACTCACATTATGAATCACCATCTTCTCCTTCTCCATTAAAACTTACCTGCCCTTGCTTTTATTTCTTCACATTCCTGATCTTTACTGGGTGTCAATGGTTGTAATGGGTTATTAACAAGAAAACTCATCCATTCTAATATGTTATATAGTTAATTAATGTTACCTCCCTCAAGATAATAGGGCATATGTCCTCTTAAAGGCTTTTAAGAAATGACAGTAATGGTGGAAATTTCAGGCACCACTGCAGACTGATGAGGGAGATAGATTTTAAAGCATGGGGCCTCTCATTGATCCTCAAATTATTCCATGTAGGCAGCTGCCGACTCTGCCCATGAGTAAGCCAGCCTCTCTCTGGAGAACTTTATAAACAGCATGAATTTCACTGTTTGACATGGGTGAGGTATAGTTCTCTCTGAAAATAACCTCTTTTAAGATATCATCCGTTTATGGAGCTATGGTTTAGATGTTCTCAAGACTAGAAAACTACCCTTCACTCCAAGATTGAAAAGGTCAGCCTGCCCTAGGAGATAGATGAATCTGGAGGTGTCTTTGAGTAGCCAGCTGATTTACCTATCATTTTCATTTTTTATTCCAATTCAAACATATACACTGCTAGAAATGAATAAGAACTCTGAAACCTCATGGTGTGCCCTCCTAGAACATAATTTCCCCCCCATCTGTGAATCTCCTGTTGATATCAGAGGAAGTCACCATATGCAGAGAGGGGAGACACATGCCAAGAGAGAGGAAAGCCCATTATGTAGTAGAGAGCTAATTTTGCTTAATCTTCTTGATCTCCATAAAGAGCATTCTGAGACCCCACAGGATTTAAACAAAAAAGATAAAGATGAAGAGGGAATGCTCAAGCAGAGCCGATGTAATACTTATTTATTAATGTCGTCCATCACAGTGTGTTTATGCGCCTAACCAAAATTTAAAACTGTCTGATTGAAAACAGAGGAGGAAAACCAATTGCTGTATCACAGCAAAACAGACTCACTCCATCCCTACATACTTACATTTGGAAAATGAAATGAAATGATACGAGCACCATATTAAACACTTACAGTTCCATTTGAAATGAAAAGAAAGATAAGTAAAAACATAAATCTGTGACCCTGGGTTTATCCTTAAATAGAAACCTCATCTTAAGTGAGAATCTCTCCCTGCTTAATAGCAGAATTAATATTAAAGGAGCCTTATTCTTCCTGTTACTCCAATACCTTCTAAGGAGGAGGGAGTTAGGAGAGGAGGCCACAAAGGGCAGATGGAGAGGGGATTTTCATAGCTTAATGAAACCAACTCAGAGAGTAGAACCAGTGAGTCAGAATATCAACATTGGAATATAGGTTTCCTGCTCAAGCAAGAGGTGGTACATTTTGTGCTTGAATTCTTCCAGGGAAAAGAAACTCATCACCCCTCAGATATCCCATCTTGTTTTAGATAACTTAGCATATTAGAAATTTCTCTTTCATAATATTCTGAAATCTACGTCCTTGTAATTTTCCCTAAATGGTCTTATTCTTTCTCTTGGAGCTGACCACACAGAGTGAATCTAATGTTTCTTACAGAGTATGGACCTTCAAATATTAGAAAATAGTTTTCTTTGAATACCACCACCTTTTTTTCCCTTGGTGGCTTAATCTGCAGCCTTAGAGCTACAATACTATTGCTGAAAGTTTTCCAAACTTTCTAAAGTCTTTTTCATTCCAGAGACATATACCATGACTTATCTTTTTTCTGAACTTTTGAAATTTGCCCTCTTTTACTTGGGTAGCTGGTTAAACTGGAAGATTATCCGCTTGGGCTAAAAATTTTGGATGTCATAAAGTTAAAAGGCGTTTGTTTTAAGAGGAGGGCAAATGTGGTTCTTAAGTATCTTTGAAGCTTCGATAGCACTTGCCCTGGCATTCATACACACAGGGGCTTGAAAATGCCTTGAATTAATAAATGAATAAATGAAGAACTGTTTTTGTATGGGGCTTGACACTTTAGAAAGGAATTTAAGCCATTATTTGAGTATCAAAATAAACAAGAGTTCAGAGAAGGAGGTATTCTATCCTGATTCCATAAAAATAAGAAAACCTTAACTCAGAAATAAGTACATTTTGAAGAAAAGCCTTTTACTGGAACAAAAACAACTTTGAACTTAGTCCAACCTACATTAGTGTATCATACACTCTTAGGTTCTCAGAAGAATAAGAATTCTACAAAATAATTTTGCATTATACTCGTCACTATTTTTACAGTGCACTTTTATTTTAATATAATATAATCCTTAGCCAAGAGGGAAATACCTTAAAATATTTTTTATGACGTGATTTTAAAAAAGGCACAATAGCAAACTAGGCTTGCCTTGAGAAAACAATCAATTTTTTTAGTATCAAAAATTCTAACAATTAACATTACACTTATAATACAAAACCATTCTTTGTTATATATGTTAAGGGGGGAAAATTCAATGTCAATTATTTATTAAATAGGTATTTACTGGGATTCTATTTTGTCCAAACTGTTTAGAGTAATACTAAAAATAAATTTTATAAATAAAATGTAGAGTAATCAAAAAGGTCCCAAAGAATAAAAGATGGTGGCCCCACCGCCTAGGGAAGGATGGCCTAATGCAAACAAGTATGCAAATAAGATGTATATATGCCAAGCAGATAAAATTTTACAGTGGAGACTTTCTGGGGAAATCTTAAAGGAATTATAACTAGAGGACAGAGACAAAGTATATTCCAAACAATCTACATGAGTTGGTTGGCCTTAGTAAACTATGTAAAGGAACTCAATGTGCCTGTGCCCCCTTCACTTTCTATTTTGCATCTAGTTTAGGTAACCTTGATCATAATTAACCCCATGCTGCCCAAGGTCCAAGGGTAGAGAACAACTGTGTAAGGAGCACTTATTCCACAGTGGCAGGAGATTTAGGAACTTGCTGATGGTACCCAATTACTTTGACATGAGTGTCCTGTCTCACCAGCATCCTGCAGAGCCCAATGGGAACATTTCTGGGGTGCCCAGGAAAAGTTCCCACTACTGGTCCTCTCCGTCCGCCCAGTACCCACAGCTCCTCCTCCCAGTCTTGGTACACTGGCTGCCCATACATCTCCTGCTCTGCTCTACCACTGATCTGCTGCTCCTGGCCCTGCACCTCACCAAAATAGGAGAAACCTCCCTCCCAGCTGTGCTCAGGCACAAAGAAACCCATCCTAGGTCACCTATACCCATGCAATCACTCCTGAAATTAAATAGTCACAAAGAAGCTTGCAATGAGACTTGTCAGGACCTCCCAACTCATCCTTTGTCTTACTCAAAGTCATTTGTAAACTACTTTTTTTTTCCTTTTACAAAACATTTTAATTGTGGTAAAAAATACATAACAAAATTTGCCATCCTAACCTTCTTTAAGGGTATAGCTCAGTAAAGTATATTCACATTGTTGTGGTCTATTCCTTTTTAAATTGCTACCTTTAACACCTATCCAATTGCTTATATGGTTATTGGACTGTTAGATTCTCTACCTCTTTTTTATTTTAACCCGCCATCTTCCCCAGAAGTTGATAAACTACTTTTTGACTCTCACTTTCTATCTGGTGATTCCAAATCCTTTGACTTTTAGTCATCATGCGTATTTTACAATTGTTAAATTTTATTTGTGTGTTCCCTCTATCTCTGTGAAATTTCTCTGATCAAACTTGAAGTTCAAACTGTGTCCCAGTGTTCTCTTAAAATCCCTACCCGTACCATTTATTCATGATGAATCGTTGTTGTGTTTTTTTAATTCCTACAAATAAAAAGATTTCCATAGTTTCCCCAACACTCCACAAATATTTCATGAGCAATACATGCCAAAATGGAACTCTCATTCTGGTAAAGGGCGGCTTGGCATATGTGACATCAAAGCATTACAGACTTAATAATATTTGTTAGATACCCAGGGCACAGTGGACTGATTATTGCAGATGTAGACAAGAGGGGAGGGAATTTTAGGCTTAATCGTAGATCCCCTGCTATAATATGCTGCTGGACAAGCTAACGAACCACACATAACAATCTGGCATAACAGAATTGTGATCCTGACACAGCTCCTGGAACTACTGAGTACTAAACTAAAAAAGAGGGGGGAAAAGTGCAAGGAGTACTGTTACCATGAAGCTTATGTGAACTGCTATATAAAAGAAAAAATACATATTTAGACTAAATGAAAGTTCTTTCAAATTTAGGAAATTCAAAAAACCTTTGAATACATCTTAACTTCATATTCAGTCTCCAGTATTATGTAGTTCTAGCATGGACTATGTGATGCAAAGGCTCTTAAACATTATTTAAAACTGGGGGATAATGGGAGTTCCGTGAGCATCATGGAGATATGAGCCTTTCTGCCCTTCTTCAGTTCTCTCCCCTTTGATATACAACTAATTGGACACCCATAACCAATAAATAAATAAATAAAGCACCTCTGCACAGCATACCAAGACACACAAGAGATCAATCCATCTATGCACTTGAAAGTGGATGGATTGGACTACAGGAGAGGATGGGAACATGGAAGTCACCGCAAAGGTGGGAAATGGCAGCAGAGCTGGTGACAGTACAGGCGGTAATGGCAGAAAAGGCAGCGCTGGTCTGGCAGCAAACCAGCATAAACTTTCTGGCAGAAGAGTTAGAGGGTGAAGGCGGTAACTACATAGGCTGCAGTTGGGAAGACCAGTTGCTCTCTCTGAAGACAGATGCGGTGGTTGGAAGAGGGAAAGGAAAGAGAAGTAGGCAAATACAAATGAAGGAAAGCGGCTATTGCTGTAGGCAGGAGGCCCAGAGGATGGCCCATGGACCTCTTGGTCCTCCCCATTTGGGGATCCCTCTACCAGGTGATGGGCACATCCAAACTCCTACGTACTAATTATACACCTCACCACCTACCCCTGCTGCCATTCTTTGCTTTGTTTTTTTAATGCCCACTCTTTCAACCTTAGCCCAAATTAGCTCCCAGAAGAGAAACCAAAAATTTGTGCTATAGCGCCATCTTCTGGAAGACCAAAGGAAGGCTTCTAATTACCAACCTGTTGAACTGTTGTTAGTCAAAGTAAACAAAACCTTGTCCAAATAAGAAAGGTGTTTACTATTCAAAATGCTTCCATAGAGGCATTTCTCACGAAACACCAAGAAAAATCATGGTAATATGGTATCACAAAAAGAAGTGACAATTTTCTAACAACTAAACTCAAAAACACTAAATATTGTAATGTGATAATTTAAAATAGGTGTTATGAAGAAATTCAACAAGCTACAAGAAAATTCAGAAAAGCAATAGAATGATCTATAACAGTAGAATTAATGAAGAAAGGAGTACTTTACAAAGAGATTGAAATTCTAAAAAGAACCAAACTAAAATTCTGAAGCTAAAGAACTCAGTAAATGAGATGAAGAATGCATTTGAATGCACTGGAAATAGAGCAGACAGATCATATAGAAGAGAGAATTAGCAAGCTTGAAGATGAAAATATAGAAATGATCAGGTGTAAGAGGATCAAGAACTAAAATCTGTATAAAGTTAAGAAACCCTATGAGAACTATCTGACTCACTTAGAAAAGTCAACATAACAATAATGGATATTCCATAAAAAGAAGAGAGAAAGAGAACAGAGAGTGTATTTAGAGACATAATAGGTTAGGATTAAAGGTCTAAATATGAAACCAGAAACTGTAAAATTCCGGGAAGAAAAACATAGGCAATAATTTCTTTGACATCAGTTGTGGAAATACTATTCTTGATATGCCTGGCAAGGGGAAAAAAGCAAAATTAAACTACTATGACTACACCAAAATAAAAAGGTTTTGTACAGTAAAGGAAACTGTCAACAAAACAAAAAAGAAGCTATTGAATGGGGGAAGATATTTACAAATATATATCTGATAAGGGGCTAATAATCAAAATATTTAAATAACTTATACAACTCAACACTGAGAAACAAATAATCTGATTAAAAATGGGCCGAGGACCTGAATAGACATGTTTCCAAAGAAGGCAAACAAAGTGCCAACAGACACATGAAAAGATGTTCAACATCACTAATTATTAGGGAAATGCAAATTAAAACTACAGTATTATATCACTTCACCCTGTCAGAATGGCTAAAATTAAAAAAAACAAAAACAAAAAACATAAGAAATAACAAGTGTTGGCAAGGATGTGAAGAAAAAGAAACAGTTGTGTACTGTTAGTAAGAATGCAAACTGAAGCAGGCACTGTGGAAAAGAGTATGGAGTTTCCTCAAAAAATTAAAACTAGAATTATCATATTATTCAGTAATTCCACCACTAGGTATTTACCCAAAGGAAATGAAAATACTAATTCAAAAAGTTATATAGACCCCAATGATACTGCAGCATTAATTACAATAGCCAAGATATGGAAGCAACCCAAGCGTCAATTGAGAGATGAATGGATAAAGAAGATGTAGTATTTATGTACACACACACACACACACACACACACACACACACACACACACACAATGGAATATTACTCAACCATAAAAAAGAATGAAATCGTGCCATTTACTACAACATGGATGGACCTAGAGCATATAATGCTAAGTGAAATAAGTCAGAGAAAGACAAATACCATATGATTTTATTAATACATGGAATTTAAGGGAAGAAAGGGAGGAAGGAAGAAAGAGCAAACAAAAAACAGACCCTTAACTATAGAGAACAAGCTGGTGATTGCCAGATTGAGCTGGGTGGGGAATGGGTGAAATAGATAAAGGGAATTAAGAGCACACTTATCTTGATGAGCACTGAGAAATGTACAAAATTGATGAATCATTATACTGTACACCTAAAACTACTATAACACTGTATGTTAATTATACTTGAACAGAAAGAAAAGAAGTAATAGCTGAGAATTCCCAAATCTGGGGAAATAAATGAATATACAAGTTCACAACACCTTATTATCGCAACACAAAAAGACTTTCTCAAAGACACATCTTATTAAAATGGTCAAAAGTCAATAATAAAAAATTTTAAGGGAAGCTAGTAAAAAAGACAGCAACCTACCCCTGTTAGGGTACAAGCAGCATTCTCAGCAGATTTCTCAAAAGAAACTCTACAGGTCAGGAGAGAGTGGAATGATATATTCAAAAATATTAAAAGATTAAAAACTGTAGCCATTACACTTCAATTAAAAATAAATAACAAAACTGAAAAAAAACAAAAAACAAAAACGCTGCCAGTCAAGAATACTCTATCCAGCAAAGTTAGCCTTCAGATATGAAGGAGAAATAAAAGCTTTCCTAGACAAACAAAAACTGATGGAGTTCATCACCATTAGACCTACCTTACAAGAAATGAAAGGAGTTCTCCAAGTTGAAATTAAAAAACAAAAGCTCACAAACTCTGATTAAAGTTAAAGTCAGTCACAATTAGAATATTGTTTTTAGAATAGGATATTAAGCTCTTAACTACAGCATGATGGTTAAAGGAAAAAAGCATTGAGAATAATTATAGCCACTACAACTTAGTAATGAAATCAAAGCACTAAGACATTGCTTGTGACATCAAAAATATAAAAGGGAAAGAGCAAAAGGTTGGAACTTTATGGGTGAGTGAAGATAAACTGCTATTTGCAGAAAAAGAACTATTTTATCTATCTATGTTTCATGTACACCTCATGCTAACCACAAAGCAAAAACCTAGAGCAGAGAAATGAAACATTAAAAATGGGGGAGACTAAGTAAGTTACCATGGAAAACTACCAACTTACAAAGGTAGACAGAAACAGAAGGAAAAAGAAATGATGGAGAGACAAAATAACCAGAAGGCAAAAACTAAAATGGCCGTCACAAATCCTTACATATCAATAGTAGCCCTAAATATAAATGGATTAAACTCACCAACCAATCAAAAGGCACAGAGCGTCTAGATGGATGGGAGAAAAAAAATACCCAACTCTATTGCTGCCTACTGGAGACCCATTTCAGGTCTAAAGACACACATAGGCTCAAAACAAAAGGATGGAAGATGATATATCAAACAAATGGAAATGAAAAGTAGACAGGTGTAGCCATACTTATATCAGACAAAATAATTTGTAAGCCAAAATGGGTAACAAAATACAAAGAAGATCACTATATAACAATAAAGGGATCAATACTTGGAGAAGATATAGCAATCATTAAGTATGCATACTCCCAACAGCCAAGCATTGAAATGTGTTAAGCAAATAACAAATCTTAAGGGTGAAATAGACAATATTAATTATAGAGAACTTCAATACCCCACTATCAACAATGGATAGGTCATCTAGACAGAAAGTCAACAAGGAAACATTGGAATTAAACCACAGTTTAGAACAAATGGTCTTAATAGATATATACAGAACATTCTACCCAATAGCAGCAGAATATGCACTCTTCTCAAGTGCACATGAAACATTCTCCAGGATACATCATTTGACAGGTCACAAAACAAATCTTAGTCAATTTAAGAAATTTGAAAGCATACCAACTATCTTCTCTATAAAACTAGAAATTAACAAAAGGAAAGTGAGAAGATGTACCAATATGTGTAAACTAAACAACACCGTTTTAAGCAAACACTGAGTCAAAAAAGAAATTGAGAGGGAAATAAAAAAATTGTCTTGAGACAAATGTAATGAAAATGAACACATCAAACATTGTGGGATGCAGCAAAAGCAGTTCTGAGAGGAAAGTTTATATTAATAAATGCATATATTAAGAAATTAGAAAGATCTCAAATAAATAACCTAACTTGATACCTCAAGGAACTAGGGAAAAAAAAGAACAAGCTCAAAGTTAGCAGAATGAAGGAAATAATAAGGATCAGAGTAGAAATAAATGAAATACAGACCAGAAAAAAACAATAGAAAGGATCTACAAAACTAAGAGCTGGTTCTTTGAAAAAGTAAACACAATTGGGGTGCCTGGGTGGCTCAGTTGGTTAAGCATCCAACTTCACCTCAGGTCATGATATCACAGTTTGAGTCTGAACCCCACATGGGGCTCTGTGCTGACAGCTCAGAGCCTGAAGCCTGCTTCAGATTCTGTGTCTCCCTCTCTCTCTCCCCTGCCCCACTCATGTTCTCTCTCTCAAAATAAATAAACATTAAAAAATTTTAAAAAAAAGAAAAGATAAAATTGACAAATCTTCGGGTGCCTGGGTGGCTCAGTCGGTTAAGCATCCTACTTAGGCTCAGATCATGATCTCAGTGCTCATGATTTCCAGCCCCATATTGGGCTCTTTGCTGACAGCTCAGAGCCTGGAGCCTGTTTCAGATTCTGCATCTCCCTCTTTCACTGCCCCTTCCCCTCTCTCTCTCTCTCTCTCTCTCATATAAAATTGATAAATCTTTAGCTAGACTAATTATGAAAAAGAAAGAAGACTCAAATAAAATTAGAAATGAAAGAAGACACGTTACAACTGATATTACAGAAATAACAAAATCATAAGAGACTATATAAACAACTATATGCCAGAAAATTGAATAATCTAGAATAAATGAGTACATTTCTAGAAATACACAACCAACCAAGACTGAATTAGGAAGAAATAGAAAAACTGGACAGATCAATAACAAGAGATAGAATCCAAAATAAAAACAAAATCCTAATATAGAACACTCCAGGATCAGACGGCTTCACTAGAGAATACTACCAAACATTTAAAGATGAATTAATGCTGGGGCGCCTGGGTGGCTCAGTTGGTTGAGCACCCGATGTCTGCTCAGGTCATGATCTCACGGTTTGTGACTTTGAGTCCCATATCGGGCTCTGTGCTGACAGCTCAGAGCCTGAAGCCTGCTTTGGATTCTGTGCCTCCCTCTCTCTGCCCCTCCCCTGTTCATGCTCTGCCTCTCTCTCTCTAAAAAAAAAAAAAAAAACATAAAAAAAAAATTTTAAGATAAATTAATGCCAATACCCCTCAAACTCTTCAAAAATATCAAAAGGGAGGAAACACTTCCAACTTCATTCTAAGAGGTCAGCATTACTTTAATACCAAAACCAAATAAAGATACCACAAGAAAAGAAAACTATATACCAACATTCCCAATGAATACAGATGCAGAAATTCTCAACAAAATATTAGAAAACAAATTCAAGAATATATTGAAAGGATTATATGCCATTACCAAGTGGGATTTATCCTTAAGGTGCAACGACATTTCAACATAGGCAAATCAATAAATGTAACACATCACATCAGTACAATGAAACATTAAAAAAAATCACATGATCATCTCAATAGATGTACAAAAAGCATTTGACAAAATGCAACATCCTTTTGTTAAAAACCCTTAATATACTGGGTATAGAAATAACAAATCTCAACATAATTTGATCATATATAGCAAACCCACAGCTAACACTAAACTCAACAGAGAAAAATTGAGTCTCCCCATAAGTTCACCAACAATGTAAGAACATTCATTCCCCCCACTCCTATTCAATATAGGACTAGAATTAGGTTAAGGGATAAAGAAATAAAAGGCACCCATAGCAGAAAGGAAAAAGTAAAATTGCCATTATCTGCTGGTGATGTGATCCTATATATAAAAAAATTACCCCAAAACTGTGGGAAAAAACAAAAATTTCAGTAAAGTGGCAGGATACAAAATCAACATACAGAAAAGAACTGCATTCCTTTACACTAATAAGACAGCATCAGAAAAGAATTAAGAAAAACCATCCCATTCACAATAGCATCAAAACCAACAAAATATTTTGGAATAAATTTAAGGAATTGAATATTCTGTACAATAAAAAGTACAAAGCTTTGCTGAAAGAAATCAAAGAACACACAAACAAATGGAAAAACATACATTGTTCACAAATCAGAAAACTAATATTGTTAAAATGGCTATACTGTGCAAAGCCATCCACAGATTCACCACATTTCCATCAAAATACCAAAGGCAGTCCTCACAAAAATAGACGAAAGAATCCTAAAATACGTATAGAACCACAAAGACTCCAAACAGCTAAAGCAATCCTGAGAACAAAGAACAAAGCTAGAAGTATTATGCCTCCAGGCTGAAAACTATACTACAAAGCCATAGTAATAAAAAAGAGTTTGGTACTGACACCAAAATAGACACACTGACCAAGAGAACAGAATAGAGAGCCCAGAATTAAACTGTGACATATGATCTTCTAATATTTAACAGAAGTGTCAAAAATACACAATGGGGAAGAGATGGTCTCTTCAACAAATGGTGCTGGGAAAAGTGGAGAAACATATGCAAAACAATGATTGGACCTCTATATCCCACCATTCACAAAAATTCACTCAAAATGGATCAAAGACTTAATACCTGATACCATAAAACTTGCAGAACGTAAGAAAAATCTCATCAATATTGGTGTTGGCAATAATTTTGGGGGCATAACACCAAAGGCACAGACAACAAAAGAAAATATCAACAAATGAGACTACAGCAAACTCAAAAGCTTCTGCAGAGCAAAAGAAACAATTAACAAAATGAAAAGATATACAGAATGCGAGAAAAATTTTTGCAAACCGTATGTTAGATAAGGGATTAATATCCAAACTATATAAAGAACTCAGTCAACTCAGTAATAAAAATACAAACAATCCAATTTGAAAATGGGAAGAAGAGCTAAAAAGACATTTCCCCAAAGAGGACATCTAAACAGCCAACACACAAATAAAAAGATGCTCAATATCACTAATCATTGGGGAAATGCAAATCAAAACCACAGTGAGATTTCACCTCACAGCCGGTAGGATGGTTGTCATCAAGGAGACAGGTGCTGGCAAGGATATGGTTAAAAGGTAACCCACATACACAGTTGGTGGGAATGCAAATTGGTCCAAACACTATAGAAAACAATATGAAAGTCCTCAAAAAATTAAAATCAGATCTACCATACAACTCAGCAATTCCGCTTCTGGGTACTTACCCAATGGAAATGAAAACAGAATTTTGATGAGATCTCTGCACTCCCATGTTTTTCACAGATTCATTCAGAATAGCCAAGATATGGAAACAACCCAAATGCCCATCAACAGGTGAATGGATAAAAAAGATGTGGCATGTTTACACAATGGAAGATTATTCAGCCATAAGAAAGGAAGAAGACATTCTCCCATTTGTAACAACATGGTCGGACCTTGAGCACATAATGCTGAGCAAGATAAGTCAGACTCAGAAAGACAAGCACTATGTATGTATCACTTATATGTGAAATCCAAAAACTTAAACTTGGAGTAAACAGAGAGTAAAATGGTGGTAACAAGGGAGTGGGGTGGAGGATAAGAGTGTTTAAGTATACAAACTTGTTACAAGTAGTAAATAAGCCATAGATATCTAGTGCACAGTACAATGAATATAGACAATAATATTGTACTATTATTATGTAATGTAATAAATATCACTACATCAGCCATCATATTACAATATATAAATGTACCAAAGTAACACCTTGCATACCTTATTTTTTTATATTTTTATAAAATATATTTTATATATTTATATATATTTATATTTTATATTTTTTTAATATTTATTTATTTATTTTTGAGAGAGAGAGTGCAAGTGGGGGAGGACCAGAGAAAGGGAGACACACAATCCGAAGCAAACTCCAGGCTCCGAGCTGTCAGCACAGAGCACACAGCCTGATGCAGGGCTCAAACCCACAAACCATGAGATCATGACCTGAGCCAAAGTCAGATGCTTAACTGACTGAGCCATCCAGCGGCCTCCACATAATTAAAAAAAAAAAAAAAAAATTAATGTTTATTATTTTTGAAAGAGAGAGAGAGAGAGAGAGCAAGCAGGGAAGGTTCAGAGAGACAGGGAGAGACAGAATCAGAAGCAGGCTCCAGGCTCAGCGCTGTCAGCACGGAGCCCGATGCAGTGCTGGAACTCACAGGCCGCGAGATCATGACCTGAGCTGACGTCAGCCAACCGACTGAGCCACCCAGGCTCCCCGCCTCCACATAATTTAAATGTACACAGTGTTACACATCGAATTTATTCAATTTAAAAAGACAACGAGATCATGATTTCCTATATATCAGCAGCTTAATTCTCAACTTGGTTCCACTCACATTCAAAATGATGTGCTATAGACCTTAACATATTCGATGAAACCCTCAGGTAAGTGAATGTCCTTCTATCGATATCCTTGAGCAGCATATTTCACACAGATCTGAGGACTAGAATACAGGTGCTTCTCCGATTCACATGCTCCCTGTCAGCACTCTGTAACGGCTTATATTTTTGCTCCAGTCCTACACTTGTCAGCCCCTTATTACAGATATTCCCATTTTGTCCCAGGGATTCTCTGTGGACCTCTGGGCTCTATTTCCCTTTAAGTACTATCTTTTCAATGAATCTTTATACCTTCCTCCAGAAAGATTTTATTATTTCCTAAATACTCACTTTCTCTAAGGAAGTATCTTTCAAGATACATGCCCTTAGTGTAGCCTATCAATTTATTAGGTCCTGCATAAAAAAAAAAAAAATGTAGAAACCAATGCACAATGCTAATAACTGTGAGATAACTTAATGGATATAAATGTTTCACAAAGGTGTTGCACAAGAAGAGGCCTATTAAGTAAATGTGTGAATCTGAAGGCGGAGAAAGAGTAATTCTGTTTAATAAGATGTTTCCAGCATTATCTTACTAATTTGCTGAGGAGCAGGTACAGGCCATACAGCACTTATAAAGTAATTAGAAATCCTTGATAATTGTTTTTTTAATTAACAACAAAATTTGAAGAAAAAAAAAACCCTGCTACCCATTCCCACTTCTCTTCTGGATTAATTGTGTTAGATTCAGGGAAGGCAATTTATGCACAAGAGATTTTTCCATTCCAAATTACAGGGTGAAGATGAGCAGATTGGATACTCGTGTGTAATTTATGAAGACAGGGAGGGCCCCTTTATTTCCATTCTATTTAATGTTCCAAGAAAACCTGCTGATCATTTCTGACAAACTTTTGGTCCCTTATTAGGGGAGAGAAGATCTCACTGTAGACACTTGCTTTACCCTCAGCACTTATGCCATGTTCTATCCTCAATTACTGAAGGTCACTGAGTCACATAAGGCCAACAAAAAGAACTCTGATCATCAGCACTGATGACAAGGCCATCAGCATAGGTATAATGAGACCTGCATGGTCTACAAAAAACCAACAAGAATATTACTGTGATAAATCCACACACTTCATACTGCAAGCAAATGACTGACCAGTTAGATAGCTGGAATTGTACCCCCATGTATTTAGTCTTCTATTTTATTTCATATCGGCCATTCTGCCTACTCCTATGTTCCTCTAAGCTGAGATCAAATATCCTCCCCAACGAAGGGAAAAGTGTTGATGAGTGTTCCATCAAAATTGATTCCCTCCTCTCCATGAGAATCTTACCAAATTTTGAAGCTTACAATTAAAAGTGTCATCTTCTGGGAAGTAATTGTTTTTCTCTGAGAATTTCACTAGCCACTTGGCTTGATGGTACTCTGTGGCAATTATTGGCTTCTGTGTTCAAAGATGATAGGGATGCCATTTTTCTTTTACTCTGTTTTATTCCTAGGAATTGCAAATGTGCTTTGAGGTAGGATAAAGAGTAGATAAAGAGTAGATGCATCCCAGTCTGATGCATACATAAAAAAAGGCAAGTTGGGGAAATGTAAAATGCCCAACATGTGTCAATCCTTGCCTCTTTCATGGCTAATGAAGGAGATGGAAGGCAGATTGGCACACTGGCGACCAATGGTTCACAAAATAAAAATATATTTATAACTGAGTGACCATACATTTTCATTTGCCCAAGACAGTCTCATCTAATGCCTGTGGTCCTGATATAATTATTAAAAGTGACCTTGCTCATCCTTAAAAATGTTCTAATTTAGACAATAAGTTATATGGTGATCATATTTATTATCAATCAGAAAAGAGAAAACTTGATGCTTCATAAAATGACCTTCTGAGTTAATATGAGGTTTCTGCTGGCAGTCAACCTCAAAAAGAAAATATTTCAAGGATTGGGGTCTTGTTATATCTGTTTTTCCCAGGTTTTTACTTTCAAGAATCAGATCTTTATAAGCAGATGCAAAATCATTTCATACAACAAAGAATAGAGTACTCTAACTATTTAATCTAGCTAAAATCAACAGAGGTTGAAAATATTACAAAATAGCTCCCCTATTTCCACTGGTGTTTGTAGATCTAAAGGATTTGGCTAAAGACATCCCATTCATTCATTCATTCATTCATTCAATAGATACAGAGTGAGTATGAGGGACTGTGCTAAAGGGCTACAGGGCAGAGAAATAAACCAGAGATGGACACTGCCCCATAGACTTCATAGTCTAGATGGGAAGATAACAAATGTGTATGATAAACGCCCACGAGAAGGGAAATTGCATTACTACGTGAGTTCTGTGGGAAAATAGATGACTTTCTTATGGGGAGACATGTGATATATACCAGCATAATCTTCATAGTTGTTAACGTCTTGAAATACTTCCAAATTCTCCACTTATTTAGAATGTAAGTCACCTATGATGCCCAACAGGAGCCCCAGCAGCAGTTAGGAGTCCAGGCACATTGGTGGTGAGGAGACAGGGCACCCAAATAGCTTCTGAGTAGACAGGCAGCTGCCAAGGTGGTGGTGGTAAGGCAGAGGACCCACCCACTGCTCAGGAACAGTCCAGCATTGGCAGGCCTTCAGGGGGTGTCACTGGCATCAACATTATCAGCAGGGGCCTGGGCCTGAGCTCTAGAGATTGAGGCATCAGAGAAATGCCAGGTTTCAGATACATATCCAGCCAAAAGCATGGGCAGCACACCCAGCCTCCTCCAGCTGCAACAAAACATCAGGCACCAGCTGCCTGACAACCTTGTCACTTTGTTCTCTGTGGAAACACATTTATATAATCGCTATAGACTATTATTCTCTTGATTTTTACCAAGGGTCAGTGTAAGAAACGACCATATGAATACATTTTCTGTCTTCTCTAAAGGCTACTATTAAAGATATTTTCTTTTATTATAGTAATCCTGGGTTAGATTCCTGTTACAGTTTATTTCCGGGAACATTTTCTTCTTACCAACTCATATATATCCTTTTATTAGAAAATGAATACTACATGACTCATGGAATTTCTTTATTGGCCTTTGTGACCTGCACAGGAACTAAATGTAATGTGCAGTTGTAGAAATTATCCTTAGCTTAGATATCAGGTCCAATAATCTCCCCCACTCCTTTACATAGCCCTCAGTATTTTAGCCTTATTCTAATGTCTTAATGTATATGTGTAATCCACATCAAATGTTTCTGAAATAAGCAACATATATCAAGTATCAGATATGCGTACATATATATAATACTAAATATTTTGAGTCTTTTACAGAATGTTCATGGCAGTGCTAAACAGATGAAGTATTCACTCCTTTGTGGACAGTCTCATCCAACTCTGCCTTTTCTTACGTGCCTACCCCAGTTCTTGGCCCGTATTTGTCAAACAGTAGAATAAATGCACACCACATTGAGAGAATATTATTCTCGAGATCACAGCGAGGGTAAAATGCCACCATAATGCCACCTTCATTTTCTGAACTCAATGTGTAACAAACATTGCTAAAAGTAAATGTAATCAAGAAATGTTTTTTGACTATTTGGATGTTTCATGGCATTTGATACATCAAAGATTTGAACTGGAACATGACTGAAAGAAAAACCTGTCTGCAACCATAACACAAAATTTTGCACTTAGCAGAATGCCCAGTATGTCTGTATCTCAAGGAGCCCCTTCATTTTCAGTTTCCAGGGCTGAAGACCCCCTTTGGAACTATAACAAATTAAGAGGTGTGTGATTCTTGGAGCTTTGTCTCTCTTACATTAATAAAGACTAATCATGTTTAAACATGTTAGCACAGCAAGCCCAGGGATGTGGGATAGGATGCCAGCTCTAAAGTGAAATTAGTAGTGTGAAGGAAGCTATGTGAAAAATCGTGGAGAGAACTTGATTGAAAATGAAAATGAGGTGTCTTTTGAAGAAGACAGCCTAGAAGCCTGACAATATGAACCAATAAAATAAGGTTAAAAATATAACAGAAAAAAGCTGGCCTCTATGAGATTTAAATAACTCTTTGGCCACTGTCTACAAGCAACTGCATTCAAAGAAGGGATAAACCATACCTACTCTATGCATATGGTACAGAAGATAACTTTCAGAAAGGATTCCAGAGCAGATCCTCTGTGTATAGAAAGAAAGAAAGAAAGAAAGAAAGAAAGAAAGAAAGAAAGAAAGAAAGAAAGAAAGAAAGAAAGAAAGAAAGAAAGAAAGAAAGAAAGAAATAAAGCCCTCTTTAAAACCAGTGAAAACTCCCTCCCTCCCTCCCTCTCTTTCTGAAATACACACAATGTTTCTACCTTGATCCCTCCACCTCTGAACTCTTAAATAAGTACAGGTATCCAAAGCTTTCTTTTCTCTTGGGTGGAACCCCTCCAACAACAGGAACCTGCTGATCCCCCACCATCACCACCGTTACCACCACCATCATTGCATTAGTTATGAAGCTCTGTTCCCTCTTCTATTATTGCTCGACTAAAATGTTTACATTTATAACTCATTGAACTACTTGCTATGACAGTGTGTGTCTACATCTATGCTTCATGGCTGCTGGGGAGAATTAAGACATCACTTGGAGGCACCAGGGACTCTCTGTTCATGGTGAGAGCACCCATGTGCCAAAAGAGTGGAGCTTACATATTATATCTGAAGCACTTTTTGAGAGAGGCAGGAGCACAGACACAGGGCACACATAATAAGTCAGGCTATCATGAGCCCCAAACCGCTTGTTAAGTGTCGTGAACACTTAACTGCACAATGTCACTGCCTCAAGGTAAGTCGTTCTTACACACAAGGAGTCAGGACCTCTGACAGCCTTATTCATTTTGCCCTAATTTCTTCATGATACGTGGGATTTCTTTATTTAATTATTTTTCTTTTGGGGCCAATTTTCTTTTGGGGCCAATTGTGCACTGTACTGTGCACAGTGTTACACAGTACACACTGTGTAACTGTGTGTACACCTAGTTCACACAGTTGTCTAAATCAAGAAAAGGGAGGAAGAGGAGGAGAAAAATAATTTATTTTATACTTGCTATATGCTAAGATCTTTAAGTGCATCATCTCACTGGAGCCTTATGCCAACAAATTCAGGATTATTTTTGTCCCCGTTATATAGATTTGTGATGAATTGAGAACAAGAGCTAAAATTTGTGTCCTTGCGAAATTAAGTGTGACCGTGGACACCCAAGGCTCAGTCTACCAGAAAGTCAGCGTGTGTAGCTCACAGACTGCTTTTTTGTAGCCCCCTTTACCCAAACCTCAAACAGCGCCGAAGAGTTTTCACCCACCCAACTCTCCCTAGCAATGCGGTTGCTTATTTCCCTTCAACTATATTGATCATTTTTAATAAAAGGAAAGATAATTAAATAATTAGGCAAGACATCTGTTAGTACAGATCCTCCTGTATCTAAGTATTCAATTTCTTTAAGGATGTCTGTGATTAGATAGTGTCAAAACATTATATATCATTAGTAATGCCACCTTCAGCAAAGGGTGTATCTCTCACCTCAAGGGTCTGCTTATGAAACCATTAATCTAGCAGGAGGAACAGAGTTCCCAGTGTTCTCAGAGGCTGGATCAGTGACTCAGGGGAATCTGGGTATTGAGTGAAAGAAGAAGGCACATCCTAGTTTCTTTCATCCCCTCTCCCCCTACCCATGAGTGGGTGACAAGCTGAATAGCTTCTGTGGGTGAGTTGATCAGTAGGCAGGGTCGGGGGGGGGGGTGCGGTTGAGGCAGACAGCTCTCCCAAATTAGCCGGCTGCCAGTCTTGGTTCGCTGGCACTTTGACACGGACGTTAGGACGCAGAGCTTTATTGCAGTGGCACTTTGGCAGGATACCATTTCACAAGGAGCTTCCAGCTCTGAGAAGGGAGCGCAGGCCTGTTATTACCGGATGCTTTAAATTCATGGGCCTTGCAAATGGAGAGATGTGTTTGTCAAGGAGTCCACATTTAAAGAAATACTTGATGTTGACTTTTTGAGTGGGTGAAACTCACTTAACCCTCTGAGGTCTCACATTTCAGCTAAGAAAGGGCAGCGGTTAGCTGGATTCTAAAGAAGGAGTGATAAGGATTACAAATTATCTTCTAAGACCTAAATTTACTCAGGCATGCACAATGGTAACGAGCATTTATAAATGCCAAGAATAAAGCATTTAGTGCAAAGGCTGATGTTCGATTGTACCTATTTGTCATAGTATTTCACCGGAAGCCGGTTAAGTAAATTCCTCCAGTGCCAACACATAATTTGTAGGTTGACACAAGGCTGTGATGTGTTGCAGATGCTGGAAGCCTCTAGCACTTGACTGTGAGCGAGACCAGCAGCGTGACCCCCTACACCCTTTTTAAGTCGCAAGCAGACAACGTGCTCCGTGGGCCACAAAGTGTGAAGGTTAAACCTGTGGGATGGAAAATAAGGAGACCAATTCACGTGAATAATGTGAGAAATGAGTCTCACTGTTCTGGTGTCAGGGCCTTTGAGTCTGATGAAACCCCACTTAGCAAAGTGAACACAAGACATAGTCAATGATGACTGCTATGGAATGAAAAGTAGCCGTAATTGGTAAGTAGTTCACAAGGTGATCAATGTTTTTATTACAGTTTCATAATCAAAACACACCTTTCACTATGGTCCCTCCAGTATGTGCCATCAACGTGAACCATACAGTTCCCAATCTTTCTGCCAGTGTGCCCCAAGATGCCACAATATATTTACCATGGGATATATATTTTTTTTATTTTAGAGGGAAACACAGAGATATTCTCTATCTGTCAGGTATCTCACAAACTACCGGCTTGAGGTTATGCCCAGTTTCAATATTATATTGTGCCAGATTCCTTTTGATGACATCATGTATTTGCGAGACTGGGTTTTGAGCAGTTGCTGTGAGCAAATATCACAGTAGAATGCGCAACGGTATCTGCGGCTAACAATGTCTAACCCGACTCCAAAGTTTGAGGAGTCGTACAGTGCCCAGGAGGCAGATGTATCCCATTTGTATGTAACGTTGAACAAGAATAGAATGAATATAGTTTTTTCAACTTACGTGTGTGTATGTGTTTTTAACGGCCACTGAGTTGTTAGGACATAAATACTTATTAAATTATTTGTTCCCAACCACTTCATGGAACTGTTACATATTTCCTTAGGCTTAGGAATGCTGTAAGGAAAAAAAAAATGTTGAGAGACTAAAGACGCTGTGAACCAAAAAAAGTGTGAAAACTTCCGATATTGGGTTTTCCCAGATATATTTCTCCCTGTGCCCTGCTCCCTCTAGGCACTGACTTAGAGGCTCAGTAGTTGATGTATTACTCACAGTCTCTGCTGTCACAAAGCATAAGCTTTTGCAGAGACTGGAAGCTAATGAACAAATTAACAGACAAACCCAAAATACAAAGTGCTCTAAAGAATAAGAAAGACTTTATTTCTAGATTTCACTCCATAACTGCAGGGTTCCTTTTCCCACTTACCAGTCTACATTGTTATGCTTGGCTTCCCTCCAAAAAAACCCTGAGAGATTCTTAAACCATACATGCCCACCTGCCCACCTAACGGGGGCGTAGGCAACATCATAATTAACACGCAGCATCAGAAGTAGCATGAGAGAGAATGGCAGTGAGAAAGCTCTCTGGGCATATGCATGGTCTTTAGGAAAAGGACAGAGGTGCCTGTGACATGGCGTTTGGATGAAGCAAGAGGAAGAAAAGGGGATGGGGTGTGGCCCAGCCTTCTGACAGGCCACATCCTCAGGCAAGACCCCTGTGACTAGTCTACCACTCTAACGAGCCAGGAGTTCCAGAGTATGTCACTTTCTACTTCACTGTTCCTCAAAGCAAAGGAGTGAGATTGAGAGTCCTGAGGATGTCCCCCAAAAGAAACTTGGGAGATTTGCCATTTGGCCTAAATTAAGTCCTATTTGTCATCAATGCTCACACAGATAAAATTGTGCACAGAGAATCTCCTGCCCAGTGTAGGCTCTGTTCCTAACTCTTCCTACTCCTAGTAAGAAATAGACAGAATGACAAGGTGCTACCCCAGAGCCCATGTGGAGCCCACACGGCCCCTGGCTCTGCAGAGAAGTACTAGTGGGTCTTCGGGAAGTGAATTAGCTGAGCCTCCACATCACTCACCAAAGAAAGCCCTCAGAAATTCAAGTAGCAAGGGGAATTTCAACTAGAACCAAATTTTCTACCTTTATGCATGCATCCTTACTCCAAAAGGACTATGGTTTATGTAAGGGAAGGCAGTGCCAGAACAAACACACAGTGAGAAAAGCAAACGGTGACCTTGTCTCTCCAAGTGGAGTGAGATCTCAGGACTAGAATATCTGCCTTTCTTCTTAGACTGGGCTGATCTTAGCAGTGATTCTTGGAAAAGTCAGTTACTCGGTACCATCAGGGGAAGGACAGTACATTCTAAGTTATAATTTAGACCCTATTAAGGGTGTTTGTGAGACTCCTCTTAAGAGAGGAGCTCAGTAGAGATGAAATGATCTCCTGCCTACATTTAGCAAATTAGGGTTGGAGAGTGTCCTAGGCCATCAGACTTGGAGTTGTGCAGTTCACCTCCTCCTTTGTCAGCAAGAGGACTAGAGCAATTTGTCTCACATGAGGAAAAAAGGAGACACAGAAAGACGAGGGGAAAGAGGCAAATTGAGCGGTGGTGCAATGTTCAGCTACCTCAAGATACACAGACAATGCTGCTTGTCGTTTCTGCCCTGCTGCAAGGATGGCTGTAATTACAGAGTAATTTGCCAGCCTCCTTCAGCTCATGAACCTTCTAGATAGGAGCTGTGCTTATTCCCTCATTGGCACATGGTGCGCAATAATGTTGGCTTGTGTCTCTGCTGTCAGGTGCTCTCAGCTGCTGGGGAATCTTCTACACAGGCTACACAGGCATGTTCTCTTTTTTCATCTGAACCAGAATAGTCTTGCACAAGGAAAGCAAGTTTTCAAAAGGAAGCATGGAACATTAATGCCTCAAAGCTTTTTTTTAGAGAAAAGAGGGAAGTTTTTAAAATCGCTGTCATGTTGTCCAGCTCACAACTTAGCACTTAATTGTATCCTGTCTTGTTTTGTTCTCTACTAGAACTGCTGAAGTCTAGAGCTGGACATGAACTTGGCACTTATCTAGCCGAACCCTCTAATTTTGACAATTTTAAAGAGAACACTATTGAAAAGTTTGGGGACAGGGAAAATACCAGGAGCCAGATTTTCAGATTCCCAGATTGGTATCTGACCCTCTTCTGCCTATCTCAGCTATCCCCGGAGACAGTACATTTGGGACTGCATCTATGCCCCATCGCTTTATAACAAAATGCAAGTGTTTTACCTCTGATGAATTTTCAGTTTTTCTTTTTTCACTTGTCTTGTATGTCTACAGAGAAATACCAAGAAAGAGAGGAATCCAGCAGAAATAAGAGTATGAAAGTTTGGGTTTGTTTTTTTTTTTTTTTTTCCTAAAGATCCTAATAATAGCTAATTATTTAATGCTTACTCTGTTTCAGATGCTAGGGATAAACAGGTGGCCAAATGTGGCAAGTGTCCCTATGACCAAATTGCTCACAACCTAGTAGAAGAGTTTGTGTTTTAAAAAATACAAACTAGCATTTATTGAATGCTTTCTATGGGGCCAGACACTGAAAAAGCTCCAAAATCATTATCTCATTGAATCATAATAGAAAAGTGCAAGGTGCACATTACTCCCTTTACTGGCATCATTGCATCCATAGATGAGAGCACCAAGTCACATGACTTAAGGTCTGCAATGTATGGCCAGTGAAGGTGGAGAGGTGGGATTTGAACCCAGGGAATCTGAAGCCAGTCCCCGCTTGCTTAACCACCATGCTTCACGACCAAGATGAACTCTGGAGAGGACATGCAGCAAGAAATGGATAAATGCTATTCAAAAAAGCCACAATATTACCTTCTTCCTTCCAAAGAACTGGATTCATAACTCAAAACTCTTACCCTAAATCACAGTCTCTCTCAACCTAGGTTAAAAGAAAGAGTGAAATCTAATTTAAAATGAGAGAAATTACCAGAAAAGATAATAACCCAGATTTTTTAAAAAAGGTCTTTTATCATACTGGGACAAAATACCTGTCATTAAACTCTTGTGGAACACTCAAAAAAACCACGTTACTGGGGCATCTGGGTGGCTCAGTCGGTGAAGAGTCCAACTTCGGCTCAGGTCATGATCTTGCAGTTAGTGAGTTCAAGCCCCATGTCCGGCTCTGTGCTGACTGCTCAGAGACGGGAGCCTGCTTTGGATTCCGTGTCTCCCTCACTCTCTCTGTCCTTCCCCTGCTCATGCTCTCCTTCTCTCTCTCAAAAATAAATAAACATTAAAAAGCTTTTTTAAACATCATGTTACCTTTATAATGGGCAAATCTTCATGATGACTGATGTGTTTAGTTACTGGACAGGCATAATCCTCATGACAATGCAGAGTTTGGGCAACTCTACTTCCTGTCACTGTGCTATAAGCTAATGTACTTTTTCCATGAATCTTGTTATTCTGAACTTGAAGGTAAGGTGACAAAATGTTCCAGATTGCCCAGTACTGAGGCATTCCCCAGGATTGACTCACAGGGTTAAACCTGGGACAGTCCAGGCAACTGTTTATTCCTCCTCATGTTCAGCCAGACATCTGAGTGCATGGGCAGCTTAGAGAGCCCATGTGGATAGAAGGTCCAGCCCTACTCATCTCCGGGCACCCACCTCTGTCTTCAGTGATTCCACTGCTGATCTGAGCTGGTGACGTTTGTAGTCCCTTTTCTTGGCAGTGACAGCACATAGAGGCATCTCTCTGGTGAGCTCAGCCTTCTCTGCTAATGACAAGGCCACCTCCTTGGCTCTCTTTAGGCTATAGCTTACCTGAGCTCTGATGTAACTCTCTTTTGAGCCTACCTTGGGCAGTCTGCTCCAGCGCAGGTCTCTGCCACAGGTCACTATGACCACCACCTCACTGACTGCCTTGGTACCTGGCCAGCCAACTGTGTCCCACACACTGAGATCACGTCTCAGGCTTGCGTTCCTGAATAAGCTATTCAGCCATGTCTCCTCCCCTGCAGCCACTTTCTATTGTGAAGGATTTTCTATGAGTGTTTCCTCCAAGAATTCTAAATCCCAAATATGTATAGTGTCCCTCTGCTGAGTCATCCTTCTCAGGACAAGACCCTCAGTTTTATCACCTCTCCTCTCAGCACCAGGGGTCTGACCCCCGAGGCAAGCCTGGATGCAAATGTCTCGATTCTTGCATTTTCCCCTTCTCTCTTTTCTCTACCATTCCCCGTCATCATTAGAAGGCTTTATACTTCCCCCTAATGGGAATTTTGTCTACATGTCTCCATGCCTCTGCATGTGGAGGGAAGTTTATGGAATTTAGAAAACCCTTCTGCTTAAGAATTGAGGTCGTTACTCTAAACTGAGCAATGGCCTCTTTTCCCAGAGATTCAGACGGCAACTATAAATGCTATTGGTTCAATGGATGAGGAGTTACTAAGCAACTTGCTAAATACATCAGCAATACTTTCAAAAATATTAACCTCATTATGCTTTTTTAGTTGTCTTAATTTGGTACTGGCTTTCTTGCTTTTTTCCTCTATTTTTTACTACTATGATAGCAAATGAATCTATGGCAATGTTGCCCTCACCTGAAAGGCTCAGAAAGGAAATGGGAGGCAGTAAGAGTCTCACGCCTGAAGGAAGGTGATGTTTAAAAGGTCATCTTCCCCCTACCTTGCCTGCAACAAACTACCCCATTAAAATAGCAAGTGAAGGGGGCACCTGGGTGGCTCGGTCAGTTAAGCATCTGACTTCAGTTCAGGTCATGATCTCACGGCTCGTGGGTTCGAGCCCTGCGTCTATCTCTGTGCTGACAGCTCAGAGCCCGGAGCCTGCTTCGGATTCTGTGTCTCCCTCTCTCTCTGCCCTTCCCCTGCTCGTGCTCTGTCTCTCTCTGTCTCAAAACTAAATAAACATTAAAGTTTTTTTTCTTAAAATTAGCAAGTGACAAACATCTCTGAGACTACCATTTAAGAAGGGTTATTTAAATTACTTTCCTAAAAAGCCACTTTTTTGTCACAGGAAAAAACCTGAATTTTATCTACAACTATGATAAGACCCCTTATTTGCCTCACCAATAATTTCCATTTCAGATACAGTACTGTGGTTTGGGGTGGGTTTTCCACGGCAGTATTTGACACAGAGGCATGGAATGCTAGAGCTGACTGAGTCCCAAAATATCATCCAGTCCAGTCCTTTTAAAATATTTTTAAACTAGCATAATTATGAAATATTTTCTTGCCCCCAAAAGAAATCTTGCTTCAAAAGCCCCGTATTGAATAGGCAATGATACTCCTCTGGCTGAAATCAGGATAGAGTTCTGAAGTCTGACCCGTTGTGACCTCTGATACACATGGCACAGCAGAATCCTGAAGTTAAGCATCGTTTGTTAAGCACTGATGAAGGACCAGGAAACCTAGAGTCAGAGAGGCCTTGCAGTTCCAAAGCCCACTGCAGGTGTGAGTTATTGACTCCCTCCACTGTGTCATGTTTCCATACATTTTGGAGTATTTGAATAAAGAGTTGGTGCTTTTACTGAAGTATGTTTTGTCTGGTGCTTATTTAAGTGTCTTTTAAGTTATTTGGGGAACCGAGGGGTTTTTGTTGGTGGTGGTGTTTGTTTGTTTGTTTTTTAATAGATTCATCTTTAAGCTGTGAGACAATAGAAGAAAGTGATCCAATTTTCAAAAATTTTATAGTCAGGTAAGTTATTAACACAGCTCTATTATGGACCAGAATGTCAGAACTCAGCTAAATGCTGAAACAGGCCAAATGTACCCCAAGCGAATTTCAGGAGACGATGCTGTCTGAGAGGACACTGTCCCACTTCAGCAAATCATTATTGGGCATGAAGCAAGTAGGATGACAGTTGGGGGTTTAAGAATTTTTTTTTTAAGTTTAATTTGTTGTCCAGAGCACCAAAGGTGAGAGCCACAGGTTTTGGGTTTTGTTTTGTTTTTTATCTTTTACAAATCTAATATCTGAAATTTGAATATCCAGTAAGTCTTACTATATTCTGGAAGACTGTGTGCAGAGGTTTAAGCTTCAAGAACTAGGAGTTCTTTAAAACCACGGAAGATTGATTTCATGTTTTCTTTTACAGCATTTTGATGTGGACTTGGCAAAGAATGAGGTTCCTGTGCTAATTTCCTCTTGCTCTATATAATTAGTCAGCATTTGAAATGAGGTAACAGGATATAATTGTCGACTGACCATCGCAAGCCCATTTGTTTATGACACACTCGCCCAGCTTTTCGATGTACAATATTATTACCCACCTCTTCATTTGTATTGCTGTCTCTTTCCTCTTTTTTAATTTCTCCAGTTCTACTCCCCTCAATCCCTGCTTCCTTTGTGGGCAATACAAGCAGGCACTTTTCCGTCCAGCTGGCAAGGCATTAAGGAGGTCTGAAGGGGGTGTACAGACTGACTTTCACACTCCCCGGAGGCCAATTACATTTGGAATCCTCCTGATCCGCCCTGATCAGGGAGTGAGGCTTCCCTTCACAGCCTATTGTGCTAGTTCTGAGCCACCTGATCAGCTTGGTCCTACCCAGTATTTAAATTAGGGCATCACCAATCCTGGACCCACATCAGGGCCTCTAGGTAACACTGGGGAATAAATTAACATGCTGCTGTTGTTCCAAAGCCACATGGACACCATTATTAGAAACCCATGAGCAATAAAGAGGACTGTTATGAAAGTCTCAAGAAGAAAGGGGATGAAATAGCATCATGTGATTGTGTGCCATCGCACTCTGTCTTAACACAAAAATTAGCGTGTTGCCTTTGTTAGGTTCAGTGGAAGGGTGATTACAGTTTAACATGGAATCACATTACATAGCTAGTAATGTAAGTTTACTACAAGCATTTCTTTTAGGGTTGCCAAATATAGCAAAGGAAGGAATGATGGAAGGAGGGGAGGGTGGAAAGGCAGGAAGGAGAAGGAAAGGGAGAAGAAAAGACACACATACAGTCTTAATTCATGTATTAACTAGCCTTGTAATCAAGGCTGATTATCATTGAAAGACAGTATAAATGGTCAAGTTAGTTTAGAGGAACACTTGCATTACAAAGCAATGACAGACACGGAAGAATATAGGAAAATGACTAATAGGCAAATTAGCAGGCATCAAACAAACTGGCTCTGCATAAGAATTACGTGAGAAAACATATGTTTCAAAATCAAGAGCAATACACTTTACAGAATTCTGGAAAGTAAAACGAAGGACTTTGAATTTATTGAGGACAAATCTTGGCAGGCCCTCATGATAAAATGCTTTCATTTCACGGCAAAAATACATTTCTTTGTTGAGATTTCCTGCATTCTTTTTGTTGTGTTTTGTTTTTTACAAGGCAATTTGTGGTGCTGCTACTGAAACTGTGCACTGAACTTCCACAATAAGTTTCACAGATCTTCACATTCAGAATACACACCCGTTATGTGATTACCCCTGTCTATATATCAGTCTTTTACTCTTGCTACTTTAATAACCTTACTACAGTGTCCTGAAATGAACACGAAAGGAAAGCGTGAAATCATATCCTTTAAGTAATTCAAACAGCTTTTTAAATTAGACGATAAAAACATTTTTAGGTAGGACATATTGTCATTCTTCTGTCTTGAGAAACTATGTATATAACAGTAATATGAAATAATACTCAAACTGCTACTATTTTATAAACATACAAATTGGAAATGATGATTTTTTCACTGTACCATAAAAGGGCAATACATAGTTAATATCACTTCCAAAATTTTAGAAACATTTTTAAAAATTGTTTACTATTTTAAAAGTCAAAGTAATCCTGGGTGGCTCAGTTGGTTAAGTGTCTGGCTGTTAATTTCAGTTCAGGTCATGACATCATGGTTCATGGGATCGAGCCTGGTTGGGATTCTCTCTCTCTCTGTGTCTCTCGCTCTCTCTCAAAATAAATATACCTTAAAAAAAGTCAAAGTGACCAAATTTATGCTGATTCCAGAGCATATTTTATCTTTTTTTTTTGAAAGGGATTTTCTTAAATTTCACAATCATCTTAATTTTTATAATCTTTCTGCATAACCCAGATTAAGTGGGAATAGTGCGCAAAACTGTGCCAATAATAAGGAAAATTATTTCAAGAGTATTTTATATCTAATTCAAATTCATGACATAGAGAGAAACCTAAAACTATGCGACTGTTGTTGGTTTTATCATAGCTTATATCTTTAAATACAGTTATAAAGAGTTCAAATACACTGATTTTTAAAATGGCGTCTCTGTAGATGAATGGACAAATATATGAGGAAAAATAATATAATTTAATAATTAACATGAAAATATTTCAACCTTACTAGCAATCACATAAATGCAAATAACATCAATAAGATATTTACAACAATCAAAAGTACAAGGATTAAAAAATGAAAATACTGATGAAGTTATAGTGAGAAAGTATTCAACAATAATGGAGACAATAGGAATAAGTATTACATCCCTAGGAAGCAATTTGACAGTCTATATCACTGGCCTTAAAATTTTTCATACCCTTAGCTTATTTTGCTTCTTGAACTACATATTAAGGAATTAATAGAAAATTCAGCCAACACTGTATTCCCAGACATTTTTATGACATATTATTAATATAATAAAATATTATTATTTGTGTGAAAATAGGATATTAGCTAAGTAAATTACATAGTATAATGTGTAATATTATGTAGCTATCAGAATGAATTGGCAAAAAATTTTTGTGAAATAGGAAAATGCTTGTAACACGCTCTCCAACTTTAAATATAAGAGTCAAAACTAGGAACATAGTTGAATTCCAACCAAAATTTTAAAATATATGCACATCTGGAACATGTGCTCTTAGAATTTAGCCCCTATGCAATAAGGAAGCTCAAGCAATCCCATAGAGAGGTCCAAAAACACAGCTAATTCACCTGGCCAACAGCTCCAGTTGGGCTGAGTGTTACGAGGCCATCCTTTCAAGGTACCATACACACAAGGAAAGCCAAGTCAGAACTCCAAACCAGCCTATCTGCCAGCTGAATATCATCAAGTGACCTTAGGCAATGCCCTGTGAGAAGAAGAAATGCCCACTGGGCCCTGACCAAATCCCAGATCCACACAATTTTGAGATACAGTAAAATGATTGTTAATATATTAATATATAGTAGATGATAGGAATAGATAATAGACACAGATGTAGATGTGGATACAGATAAATGAAGGCGGGTAGATATGAATCTAGAAGAAATGACTGGAGGGAAATACCCTAAAATATTAATAGTGGTCATCTTTGGGTGGGATGTTTATCAATAATTTTTAATATTCTTTTGGCATAACTAAGTCTTCATTGATAAACACTTAATGCTTTCTGTGAAAATGTTATTTTTAAAAGAGAAAAATATATTGAGCATTACTATTTAAAACAAAACACATCTGTAACATAATATATTCAGAGAAGTATGACAAAGAGAGCTTTGGGTTAAATTATCTGCTTTGGGATTTAAATAATTTAAATGGCCAAGTTATTTTAAAATTTAAAAAATAAAAATTATTTTCTTCACTGTTTGCTACTGAGACTGTCTTTTACAAATCTAATCAAATTTTGAAACTAGCAAATGACTGCTCCATGGATGTTAATAAGCTCTAAGCTCCTCAGTAATGATGACATACATACCAGAAGCTACTTTCGGGTCGGTGAACCGCATCATTTGCCCATCAGTTCATGGGCATTTCTAGTTTTGGTCATCAGTTTCATTAAAAAAAAATTTTTTTTATGTTTACTTATTTTTAAGAGAGAGAGAGAGAGAGAGAGATACCGACAGAGTATGATCAGGGGAGGGGCAGAAAGAGAGGGAGACACAGAATCTAAACTAGGCTCCAGGCTCCGAGCTGTCAGCACAGAGCCTGACACAGGACTTGAACCCACGAACTAGGAGATCGTGACCTGAGCTGAAGTCGGACAGAAGCTTAACAGACTGAGCCACCCAAGCACCCTTCATCAGTTTCATTTTAAATTCTGAGGATCTGAATTAATTGCAGGTGTCTGCTTCCAAGAGGAACGTAGTCTTTAAATTATACATGTCACTGTATCACTAACATCATGTCAAATCCTGTTATGCTTCTTCCCACCATAAACGGGCATAACACAACAAGACACAAGAGAAATGCACTGGCACGGTGGAATAGGTCAAAAAGTAAATCCTAAATTTAGCAGACAATAGGGTACAGATAATTCGAGTTGTCTGTATTCTTTTGAGCAACTTGATTTACCTTATTAAAGTTGGTTCTTTAAAAAGCTGATGGAGAAATTCCTGTTGATCCTAGACTTCAACTTAAGTTTGGCAATTAAAAATGTTAAGTGATAACATGGTATAGGGGAAATATTTACATTTAATCAGTTGATATCTGAAAAACCTTGCAACTAACTCAAACTAAGTTTTTGATAAAACTTAGGTAGAATTTTGACTTATAAGGGAATAATGGCCTTAGCTTCACAGGACAAGAGCACCAATCCAGAAGGAATGTTGTTTAAAGTGCTGTACAACCAAGAGTCAGGATTTGCACACCAAACGCTAACCATAACCAAGTGGTCAAAATAAACAAAGGACAGAAGAAGGCTCGGCTAGGACACTGATGTGTGCTTCATACTCAGTGTTCAGCTCTAGCCAGTTGTGGTCTTATGGGAAAATGTGGGCCCAGGGTCCTAGACCTTCCCACTCTTCAAGAGAAGAAGGAAATGCAGATTTTTCACGTGTGAAATATATCAAGTTTTACATGAAGAAAGTTTTGCAGAAGACAACACACTTGAGGCCATTGCCTGAGGACTGAAGCAGTAGCGCCAGTGGGAAGAACTATGAATAATTGAATATGTATAGAGCATGGGATGCACTTAAAGCTGGAAAGGAGGGAGCAGCATGTTATAGGTCATTCTAAGAGTTTGGGTTTAATTTCTTGGTAATGAAAAACTACTGAAGAGTTTAAGCAGAGAAATATGAGCTGATCAAATCTTTGCTTTGGAAAAATTACTGAGAACAACACGTAGAACTGGAAGGGGGGAATTCAGAGGCAGAGAAATGAGCTAAGAAGCCGTTACAGTAATCCAAGAAGGAACCATTAAGGCCTGTTATTTAATAAGCAAAATTAAGAAAAGGAAAAGTTAGAAATCTTAGCACATTTTAAATTTTTTTTTTTTAACGTTTATTTATTTTTGAGAAAGAGACAGAGCATGAATGGGGGAGGGTCAGAGAAAGAGGGAGACACAGAATCTGAAACAGGCTCCAGGCTCTGAGCTGTCAGCACAGAGCCCGACGCGGGGCTTGAACTCACGGACCGCGAGATCATGACCTGAGCCGAAGTCGGCTGCTTAACCGACTGAGCCACCCAGGCGCCCCGCTTAGCACATTTTATATAATGTACAATAAAAGCAATTGCATCTTGTTTTACTTCTTCTCTTTAACGTTTGAGATCTGAATTCTCATGTATTTTGTGTACGTTGCCACAAAATGCAACATTAGAACTTAAATTCATAAGCAATGGCCAGTGCCTAAAATCATCTGTCAATGAGAATCTATGTTAGGGAAGAAAAATTACAGGTTCGAATCTCAAGCTAAAATTTTTCAGGTTCTCTTAAAAATTATTCACAGGACAGAGTCTTTGTGTATAAAGTTCTATTCCCTAACTGGAGCTGGAAGAATATTTAAAAAAAAATGTTTTTGATGTTTGTCTCAGCCTGGAGTTTTGAGAGCAGAGCCTGAGGTTGGCGGCTCACGAACTTTATCAGGGAGGTCAACCCTGGGAGTAGAAGCGAGGGACGAGAGGGTGTGGTGGGGAAAGAGGAAAAGCCTCAACAAGGACGCCATGACGTGATTGAGTGCTCCAGCTCCCTAGAAACTCTATACCCCAGTTTTGCAGAACAAGCCGTTGGAGGAGGCAAAAGGAGGAAAGAACTTTTCTACCAGCTCCTATAGCCCATGGGTTAAACTATCACCCTATTAACTCCTTACACATTTCCCAGTTGCACACGTATAGGCCTGAAGCACAAGTCTGGCCACACAATACCCCATGCCTGGCAGTCAACACCTTGTGCAGGAGGAGAGAAGCCCACCGGGGCACCAGGAGGCTGCTCTCAGGTCACACCTGCCTGAAGTTAGCCCGAGTCTATTTAGAGCTGCCTGCTGCAGTGGAGGCTGAAACAAGACCACAGAGACAGAGTGCATGAAGTGGAGCCCACCCAGTGTTTACACCGAGCCTGACTGGTGAAACAAACATGCAATCAGAATGATTTGTGAAAATTAAAACAACCTTCATTCATCACTTTGTAGTCAGAACTATTCACTAAGAATTTATCTGTGAGATAAGAGATGGAAACCCAGGTAAAATTAATTTAAGTTTCCACAATTGTCATCCACTCAATAAATAATCTGCTTTGGGTCCTAACCATGCTACGTGCCCAAATCCCAATTCATTTAATGCTGCAATTCACTGATCTTACCACTCTTTCAGGTCTCTTACTTTCCTCATGTCCTTCTCCCTTCTTACTTTGGATTCCGTACTCCATTGTTACCAGTATTCACTTACACGTATCAACTCCCTCACTGTTCTCTCTGAAGCCCTGTGAGACAACAGAAGCAAGAGAGGAGAATTTCACTGAGCTCTCACTGCTGCAACCCCACACCTTCCTGCAACTTATTCCTACTTCTGCCTTTCTGCCTGTTTCTGTGGGTGAATGGTCTGTTCTTATGAGTGCCCTGCCCCTCTCCCCTTCTCCAGTTCCATCTCCTCTTGCCTACTAAGAGAAATTGCCCCAGTATCTATTTTCTCTTTCCCCTACCTTATCAATTTTTCCTTCTTCGCTGGATCAATTTACAGTATACAGACATACTATAATGTTCTGGCCTTTAAAATACCCTCTTGGGAAAGTGGGTGATGGGCACTGAGAAGGGCACCTGTTGGGATGAGCACTGGGTGTTGTATGGAAACCAATTTGACAATAAATTATATAAAAAATTTTAAAAAATAAAATAGCCTCTTGATCACATCTAGCCCAAAAGACCACACCTTGCTAGTTAACAACCCATTTCTCTGCTCCTCTTGACAGAATTCCTCCACAGCTTCTTCTCCCCACGTTCTCCCTTGAACCTCCTCCCGTATGCCTTTATACATAAGTCTTCATCAAATCTTCGCTTCTCAAGGTCGTTAATGATTACCACACTGATGAATGCGATGGTCATTTACTAGTCCTCATCTTCAACATCAACCATCAACAGCATTTGACACAGACGATCTTTCCTCTTTTTAAAATTTTTTTGTGTTGCTGTTTTGGTTTTTTTTCCATGTGGCTTCTGGGGCCACATCCCCTGAAAATTTCTCTTCTCTCTCACTGTCTGTTCCTTCTCATTCTCTTTGTTGATTCTTCTTCATCTCTCCAACCTCTCAATTTTGGATAGCCTCAGGCCTCAATTTTGTGCCTTCTTTTCTCTATATGCACTCAGACTTTAGGTAACCTCATCCAGTTTTCATGGCTGTAATTTACCATCTATTCCTGAAGATCTCCAAGTGTGATATCTCCAGTCTTGACCTCCCCACCGAATCCCAGATTCACATATCTGGCCACCTGTATGACATCTCTAGAAGTGTCTAAAAGGCATCTTACACTTAATGTGTCAGGAACACAATTCCTCATTCCCTCTTATCTTCATCTCCCCAAAAGTCAACTCCTCCCCATCTGAACAATGGTTTTGTGAGACAAAAATCTAGTAGTTATCCTTGTTTGCCTCTCCTCTTTATATCTCATAGGTCATCTGTCAGGAAATTTTATCTGCTCAACTTTCAGAATATAACCAAATCTGAGCACTTCTCACAAAGCCCCCATGAATGAGTTAAATCATTTAAGAGCAAAAGATGAGCAAGAAAAGAACAATAGATATTCATTAAATTTCTTTATACAGTTTTTAATGGTTCTTGAAAAACCTCACTTGACTTTGTCAAAGTGAGAAATGCAAAGGATTCAAGAAACCACATGGTTTTTGTTTATAAATTTCATAAGTAAATCTAACAGACAAAACTGAATTTTTTTACTCTGAATCATTAAAACCCCAGTTTATACTTAATATACATGTGATTTTCTTGAACTACCTTAAATACTACTGTGAGAGCACAAAATGGGAAAAGAGTGGAAATTAAATAGGGTTGGGAATCTTCAAGGTGTCTCTGATGGTAGGAGAGAAGACCACAAGCAAGGGAGTGATTATATCGCATAGAATGTAATGTGGGAAAGGAAAGGGATATTTCAGTCAGTCGCTACAGCACCAAAAATTTAAATTTTAGGGGTGCCTGGGTGGCTCAATCAGTTGAGCATCCAACTTGATTTCAGCTCAGGTCACAATTTCATGGTGTGTGAGATCGAGCCCCAAGTAGGACTCTGTGCTGACAGCACGGAGCCTGCTTGGGATTCTCTCTCTCCCTACCTCTTCTGCTCACACATGCGCTCTCGCTCTAAAAATATATAAACATTTTTTCATTCCAATTTTAATTTACATCCTGGATAAATCAAAAAGTATATTTTTTAAAGAGGGGATAAATGATGTGTCAATTAATTAATATGACCTCTGTTTACATCCCAATTCTGAAAATAAAAATGATTGCATTTAGTAATGCAATTCCATGACGAAAATTTCTAAATACATAAATTTTAAGAGATGGTAAAGAAAACCAACCTCATTAACATTGGGCTAAACTCCAAACCAGTAAGTTGAGCTTCCCTGCCTCAGGAAGTTTCCATTTAGACAGTCTCATAAATGACATTGTTGCATAAGAGCCCCATAATAGTGAAGTTCCAATGGAGACTTATTCTTATCTTTTTTTTTTAAATTGCAATGTAGCATTAAATGAAACCAGATGTGAATCTGGAGTCCGATTCCATGTGCAAATCCAGACAAAGTCCCCATGGGCATATGGCAGACAAAATATACCCAAGGACAGCTCAGCTAACGCCTCCACCTTCACCAAGTCAGTCATACCTGATGGTATATTCTTCCTAATGTTCTCATCATCACAACATAAACAAGCTCTATCCTTTTTCCATCTTCCTTCCAAATATAACAGACTCTTAAGTCCTCATTCCTCTTTAAAGTCAACCGGATGTTATCCTTTCTCATAGCCTGGGGGTCCCGTTACCATACTTATTCTATTTTCCCCCAAATCTCTAACTTTCCTCACGCTTTACTGGTTCTTTCCCATCTACCTTCAAATCAACAGGAACTTGAAATGCCATTTTAAACAAATATGAGAAACTTAACAGAAACCCATGGGGGAGGGGAAGGAAAAAAAAAAAAAAAAAGAGGTTAGAGTGGGAGAGAGCCAAAGCATAAGAGACTGTTAAAAACTGAGAACAAACTGAGGGTTGATGAGGGGGTGGGAGGGAGGGGAGGGTGGGTGGTGGGTATTGAGGAGGGCACCTTTTGGGATGAGCACTGGGTGTTGTATGGAAACCAATTTGACAATAAATTTCATATATTAAAAAAAATAAAAAAAATAAAAAAATAAATAAACAAATATGCCCTGAACCTCAAGATTTATTCCAATTACTATTGTTTTTTTCTTTTCGCCATTCTCAAGTGAGTGATCTCAACTCCTAGTTTCAATTTCTGCAATCTCCTATGAAATTATTTTCCTACTACAGTGTCCCTAAAATGCCTCTACCTGATAATACAGGCTCTCTCTTTCTGAGTAACTGTAGTGGCCTTTCCTCAATGCTCCCATCAGCCTGAGCTTCTGAGCCACCCATGGCCCTGGGGATTCATGTCTCCACACTGCAACAGCATGCTCCTCTTCCTACAGTTGAGATTGTCCCTGTCATCTCCCTCAGTGCTTCTCTCCCATTCCTTGTTTTACTTGTTGGTGTTTCCTGTAAGCTCGGTCCTTTTTTTCTGCTCAAGAACATTTCTACATTAGCTATAGCATATCCAGATTAAGAGTCCCATTTTCAACAATACAGGTCTGGGGACTTGTATCTGAGTTATGAACTCATATCTCCCTGTGCCCACAGAGCACCATTTTCACAAATTTGACATGTCCAAAACCAAATTCATTTTTCTCTAATCCAGACTTTGGATTACCATATCAATATCAATACCAAAATTTGCTTCCACCTGCAGATTAAAGTCTTAGAATCATATATGAGTTCTCTTCCTTTTATGGCAGTACTCAATCTCTGATCGAGTTATTTTAGACCATTATTTACAATAACGATGATGATAAAAACTAAGACATACATATACAATGCCTTGAACACATTTCATCATTTCAGTTCCTAACTAGGTCCCAGTCCTAGTCCACCTTAACTAGAACCTTTTGCAATGAAATTACTAAACAACTTCCTTTCTTCCTCCAGTTTTCCTTCCCTACCCACTCACTTCCAATCCATCTTTCCATATACTGCCAAATAAATATTTTAATCCTTGCCATAGCTTTCAAATGTTTATTATCATTGTATGAACTGTTGATAGGCCAGAGATGCACATATGCTTCAGATTTACAGTCTAAGTATCACTGATGGTATGTTTTTTCTTACAGATCATGAACTATTAATTGTAAAGATAAAAATGTCAAGCTTTAAGGTCTTTCAGGACCTTCATATTGGTCACAATAATTTTGGTGTGGACTGTAGTGGCAATCAATCCCAAAATCTTCGTGCTTTTAAGCACACATTAGAATTTTGGGGAACTAATAACTGTCACTGTGGGTTGGATACCTTCCCGATACTTAACTTTGTCATATTTTGTTATTAAAGTTCACTAGATTCATAAAGTGATTTGAGAAATGTTCTCTTTGTGTGCTCTCAATCAGCTTCTATATTACGGGAATTTTTAATCATCGGGACTTTAAACACACGAATGATCAAACTTTATTTAAAATGTTTTTTCAACAGTTGTAGGTGCGCTTAAAATTTCCACCTTTTTTGAGACCGGTTTTGAAAACTTATGTACTGTCGGGAACTTACATATTTTGTTGAGACTTTTTAAATTTATTAGCAGAGTGGTATATACAACTCTCTTAAAATGTTTAAACTTTTCCATCTATTGATATATGCCCTTTTAAAATTATGAACTTTTACATTTAGCTTTCCCTTTCTTTTCTTCTTGCTTGGATATGCCAGAAGTGTTTTTATTAGTTATTATTCTGCCTTTTTTATTGTTTTTATTTCTTAAAAATAAATTACTTATCAAAGCATATTTTTCTTCCTGAGTTTCTCATATTTGCTTTATTGTTTTTCATCAAACTTTTTGGGTTAAATATTAAATTACTTGATTTTCACTCTTTGTTGTTTAATAAACAAGTAACTCCTGGCTATAAATGTGCCTTCAAGCCATGACTTTGGAAACATCACAGAGAGGTCAATTTAGAAATTCTCCTTGTCTCTCTAAACACACTATCTAAAGCCTGTAGTATTACTTTAACCTAAGAGCTCTTTAACAAAATGATTTATTTTGCTTTTAATATCCAAGTAGTTTGAATTTTTTGTTTAGACTTTTGCAATTAAGTTTTCACTTCGTTGTAATGCCATTAAAACTATAGCTTACAATTTCTACTCCTTGCTTTTAATTAAGATTTTGAGAGTTTATGGGTATGATCACTTTTTGTAAACGTTTCTGAAGCATTTGCAAAGAAAATATTGTTTCTATAGACTACAGAGCTTTTACACAGATGCGTATATATTTTTATAAAACTTTATAGTATATGTATACATACCGTATATCATGTTTAAATAAAAATGTAGACATAGGTACAATTATGTTGATCACATTTTTTCAAGTCCATCAGTCCTTATTTATTTTTTGACTTTTTGATATGTCAAAGACGAGTAATAGTATGTGATAAAGCATCCCATTACAATTGCATTTCTGTCAGTCTTTCCATGTACTTCTGTTTATGCTGTGTATAGTTCAATATTGTCTTTTTAGTTACATAATGTTTCATGACTGATGTAACTTTTTGGGGACATTAGCTTTTACCAATATAAAAGCATCACATTACATGCTTTTTGTTCTTGAATTCTATTTCATATTCAAGTTACATCACTTACTCTGTTCTTTTTTTTTTTTTTTGTAAGTCTGCTATATCTTTGTCCATAACTTTTTACTTGGCATTATATTTCATGCTGTTTTAGATGTGACCTAAACAATTTTTTGTAGAAGGCTGTAACCAGTCTAAATTTTGTTCTTTATAAATAACATAGTTTTTTGCTAATATACCTGAGAATTATGCTCAATTTTTAGAATATAATAATTTTACCAATATATGCATAATAAAAGCAGTATTGCCCAGTACCTTGTGAGCTATTTCTATATGTAAAAAAATCAGATCTTATTTTTGCTAATGAATCTTCTTCTGTTACATCTTTGCTTATTACTTCTGTTCACTTATTCTGTTCTTTTTTAATATATGTAGATTAAAACATAAAGCTCTGCCCATTCATTTTCAATTATCTCTATTTTTCCTGAAGTTTTAACGTTTTATCACATCTATTTTTTCATTTTTTATTTTGTTAATTTTATTTTCTTTCTGTTAATTTTTTGTAGCCTGCTTCCCCTGAAGTTACTATCTAATAGCTATTTGTTTCAGACCTATACAATAGTTCTGCATCTCATTTTTCTTTTGTTTTCATAATTACTTGTTAGTCTAGTATATGTTTTCTTGAAACTCATTGGAAACAGGAATCAAAAATTTTCTAAAATTTTCCCTGGTCTCTGACCATAGATGTACGAAAGAGAACATATCCTCTATCCTGATTCTACAGGCAGTTCCCTGCTTTTGATCTCCAGTAACTGGCTATAATATTTATTGCCTCAGGTAATAATCTATTTAATACCAGCCTTCTACAGGAAAGAGCCTCAGGATTATGGTCTCATGGATGATGTGGCCATCCTGCCCACATCCTGACTTCACTTTTTAGAACTATGAAAGATAAAGAAGAATGCATTAGCAGACCCGAGAATATTGGTAACACCAGAAGAAAACAATGGAATGTTCAAAGGAATGAAGATAATATTTGACCAAGATGTCACAGTGAGTATACATCTCTTTCTCCCGTCTCACCTAAAGTCCCTGTAAAGGTAGAAAAACACTTCCTAAAATGTATTGATATACGTCAGTGAAAATGAGAATGTCATTAATAGACTAGAAATTCTCAGGAATTACTGAGAAACAGACCATAACGAATCACATACACAAAAAAGAAAAGCAATCCCAGGGTGCTCTGGACTCAGAAAGTAAGGTTCTTGGAATATCATCAAGTTGATTGTCCACCGCCCAGAACCGTGGGCAACAGAGGTGTTTACCTAGAAGCTGCAACAGCACAATGAATAAATGTGCTAGGTCTGAAAAGGCAGCACATTAGCCCAGATAGCTAGCAAAGTCCAGGAAGAATGGAAATTTCTTATCTCTAGAACTTGCATACCCTGTGCAACAGTATGTATGGTTTCTCCCCTAGAATCACCAGAGACCATGTATAGATTGTGAGCAAAGATATTTAAGCACGAAGATGAGCAGCAAGATAATCACCAAATATTTGAAGAAGTCATCAGCATGGTGGAGAAAGACAATAAAATCATCAAAGAATAACAGCTAAAAATTAACCGTTTGCATAGCAGAGGAAATATGTCAAACATACATACTTGATATATTTAGAGAACTTCAAAGAGATATTTCATACACAAAATAGAAACGATGACCTTGGAAATTTTAAACATGACTGTCAAAAATTTTTAAGCAATAATTTTGAAAGCTAAATGCAATGAAAATGTGGCTCAAGAATAAATTCACATACTGGAAGAACGACCTAAAAGATTCTTTCAAAACTTGATACAAATAACACCATAACCCCCCCCCAAAAATCTAAGACACATAAATGATAAATGTCAAAGCTTCAATATCCATCACACTAGATTTATAGAAGGAAAAACAAACACAAAGAAGGAAAAGAAATAATCAAGAAAATTATATAAGAAAATTTCCCGGAGCTTAAAAAAAAATAGACACATACCTTTGGGTCTACCTAGGGCTCAAAAGAACAAAAGAAAAGAGATACACATGAAGACAATTCCTAGTAGGGTTTCAGCACCCAAAAGAAAAGGAAAATCCTAAAGTTTCCACAGAGAAGTAACCAGGTGACTTACAAAGGAATGAGACCCAGTATATTTGTATCAGATTTCTTATCAACAACTTATTCTAGAAGACAATGGATGAATGCTTTCAAATAACAGGAAGGACATTTCTTTAAATGTAATCCTTGGCCCAGCTAAATTTTTAATCAATTATAAAAGGAAAATAACAGCTTATTCAGAAAAGCAAAGGCTCAGAAAATCCACCACCCTCATATATTTTCTAAAAATAACTACTTGAGAATGTTCTATTTTATACCAATGAAAACTTCAATAAAATGGATTACAAAATGACCTAAAACAGTGAAAAAGGGAGTAGAAACCCAAAAGAGAATAATTACTATAGAAGAAAGTATTAAAGATTATGCCTAAAATGGTAGCAAAACCAGATGACTTTATGGAAAAGTTTTAGTAAATACTTCCCAGAACAGATAATCCCCATGAGCAAAGAAAAATAGAAAAATGTGGAAGTCTGCCCAACATAGTCTTCAAGGCTAGCAAAGCCCTGATACTAAAAATTGGACAAGGATAAGACAATAAAATAAAATTGTAGTCTAATTTCATTTATTACATAAATTCAAGAATTATTAATAAGTGAATCCCACAGTCTAGCCACAAAATAAAACATTGTTATCAAATAAAATTTGTCATAGAAATGAAAGGCTGATGTAACCCTAGGAACCTAATTTAATACAGTAATTCAGTACAAGAAGTGGATTAAAGGAAGAAAATATGATAATCTCCATTGATGCCAAAAATTTTTAATAAAATTCAACCCCATTACTGATTTAAAGTGGTGATTAGATGCTCTGTTACTGTGAAATTCTATCATCCCCAAGGAAAACAAGAAGTCCATCTTCATTGGAACATACCCATCAGGAACCCCACTTACAGAGGACAGCCATGAACCGATTTTCTGAAGAATTATGGTATTCCTTCACCATTGTGTTTTTCAATGCCTCATTGAAGAGAATGTTTTCTGGCCCTACTTGATAAATATAATTAAAGAATGTGTGAGCAGTTATACATAATTCCACTACAACATTTCTATCCAAACAATTATTTTTATCGCTTCCTCTACAAAATATTGAAGCACTTCTGGTACTCCACCTCATGTAATGTAAGCCAACACAAAGAAGAGATAGTCAATCATCAGAACAAGCTATTAGAATGATTCTCTGCTACTTTGCATATTGGTAAGTCTCCTGTGCCTTGCCTTGTGGTTATTTGGTACCATCCCCTGACCAGAAAGCAAACTCTACTGAGAGATCAGAACACCTCCTTACACTTAAACATGTGCATCCCTTGTAACATTTAAAACAGTATCTTAGGGGTGCCTGGGTGTTTCAGTCAGTTAAGTGTCCGACTTCGGCTCAGGTCATGATCTTGTGGCTCATGAGTATGAGCCTCCCATTAGGATCTGTGCTAACAGCTCAGAGCCTAGATCCTGCTTCACATTGTGTGTGTGTGCGCATGTGTGTGTGTGTGTGTGTGTGTGTGTGTGTGTGTGTCTCAAAAACAAATAAACATTAAATAATAATTAAAAAACAGTATCTTGTACATCCCAAATATTAATGATTCATTTTTATTAACTTAATTTTAAAAAGTAATAATAAATAAAAGCTTGATCCACACCTTACATCACATAGAAATTAAACCTTTAAAACAATTTTAAGAAACAAGAAATAAATACTTTAAGAAAAAAAAACTTATGTATTTAACTTTATTTTAACCCAATGGACAAAAGGGCAACATTTGTTTTCCTCATTTAATTACATTTAACTTAGTTTTAAGGCCTGAGTAAACCTTTTCTCTGCGTTTTAGGACCTTCCCATCTTCCAACAAGAACAAGCTTTCTTTGTCAGTGTATTGGCCGCTTTGTAAGAGCCGTAACGTGTAAAGTGAGATACAGAGTGGAACCCTAGATACCTGGAAAAATTAATACCTAATTCCTTAACACTCACAACTGTAAGCTACGTAGTTGCCATTGCACAAAAGGACATTTCCATTATCAGAAATAATGAAGCATATTTCCCCAGTACCCACTCGGCTACGGTAATACATCTGAGGCTTTGTGGTAGAAATTAATGATCTCAGTAGTACTCCAGTGGCCTGGAATCCTTAATGAACATCCCTAAACACTTTACCTAACGCTGATAACAGACATGGGCACTGTGGGGAAAAAGAAGCCCATAATTACTCAGCTTTTTATTTAAATCATCTTACAAGTTGTTTAGTCTCTCTTTACATAATTTGGAGTATAGATTTCATTCCTGAACCGGTCTTGGTGTTAAAGACACCACATACCCTGACACCCGTGGACAGGCAGGGAAGAAGAGGTATAGAGAAAGTATCCCTGTGCCCAGTAGCTCAAGTTCCGTGTGAGAAATGAGTCTTTAATTTACTGGAGCCAGTTTACAAGTCAGTGGCCATCCACCCAGTTCTGGTCTATCCAATGCTAATGGAAAATTATAATGAGCATTTGAATGGGCTAGAGCTCGACAGATAAGAAATCACCGTATAGTGAGAGTCATTTTACAAACTACCTCCATCTCCAGAAAATTAGGCTTGCGCACTTTCCTTCCTACCACCCCATTTTTTCAACTCGGTTTGGAAGTCACGGGGCAGAATCTGATTCATGCCATTAACATCTCTTTGTTCTTGGTTCTAGTGCTTTCACAAAAACGCTGTAGGCACTTCACTAAAATGACTAATTTACTGGAGAAGTTATCAGAGTCCGTTCAGTTGCAACTATAAAATAACTCAAGTAAGACAATGGTGCCTGCTAGCAGTCCATGGAGAAGGTTTGTCCCTGAAATGGTTTGACTCACCCCAACATTACTTATCCATGAAGTTAAAGATCTCATCTGGAATGTCCTGTTCGTAATCTATTTGTCATTGTTGTTACGAATTAAGAAATGAAAACAGATTTTTTAAAAGGTGAAACAAAGTCAAAACATTTTTCAGACTCAACTGAATTTTGCATCAGAAAATTTAAATATTTTAAACACTGTTTATGTTATATTTGGAAGCAAAATTACCTTCCCTGAGATGGTTTCAAAAGAAGTGCTTTGTTGTTTGTTCTGGTAAGTGTGAAATACTCAAGAATCCATGTATATATTCTTGTTTACCATTTTTAATTTTTAGAAAACTGTTATTCATGATGAGCATAACAAGAAACACCAATAAGCTGAGGCTTAGAATGTAAATATAGTAAGATAGAAATTGCCACGTTTGCCATTACTAAAACAGTGCTGGCTTACCAAGATGCATGCCCTTTCAGTGGATTCTGCTTAATAAACTATATTTTACACTAACTCACCCAACACCAGTTGGAATTTTCTTCCAGTACTGAACTCTCAGACACTTCATAACTGATTTTATCCATATGAAAAAGAGGAAATTTAGTTTTCAAATAGCCATTCATGCAATAGAATTATTGTTTCCTTACAACATTAAAAACAAAGGGATGAAATTAATTACTATAATAAATAGTAGGTGTGGAAACGCTCAAACTTTTAGCATCTATCCTTCCTAGAAAATTGCAACTCGAAACGAAGTGAAGTAAAACGATAATAAAAGAAGACTAGAACGTAAACAGATAGATATGATAGAAGAATATCGAGACTAGAATAGTGACAGCATGCACTGCTTTCTGTCTCAAAATGTTTAATATTGTTTCTGTTGCTCCTCCCCCTAGTATTATAGAGCCCATGGAGGATTAGGAGAGATGAAACAGAAACATTGAAAGGGCTCAGAAATGTTAGCCCAAACATCAAAAGAGTGTAATTCCATAAAAAGCCCTCATGCCCTGAGCCCAGTCCCCAAGGTCAGCTTCAGCTCTTCCTCCTCCCCCACTTCCCTCATCCTTTGCAAAAATATTGAACTGTTTCAAATTCTCTAAACACGACAGGCCTTCTCACATCTCCTTGCCTTTCAGAATTATGTTTCCTCTTCCCTCCCTGCTTCTGATAAATTCCTGTTTGACTAAGTTTTAGCCCAAATATAACTTCCTCTGGGAATCTTTCTCTTACTGCCCCAGAAAACCTAGATTCTCTTTCCTTTATGTTCCCACCATGTGTTATACAAGATACATTATTAGAAATGCTCTCATTTTACTCATCTTACCATAATTGTGTGCATATTTTCCTCCCCACTAAGCCCTTTTTTTGAGAGAAAGAATTATATCTGATTCAATTTTACATCCCTAACATTTTTTTTTTACAGTGCCTGGCACGCTGTGGATGATCAAGACATTTTTTTAAGAATAAAATGAGAGAATTAAAATAACAAAGTTATGAATTCTGCCTGTAGTTTCATAAAGAATGTTTTGAAGTGGGAAATACAAAAGTATATATAAATAGGGTTTTTATGAGTATTTCTAAGTAGGGACTTCAAAATGGCAACTCTGCAAACAGTAAGAATTGTCATGAGACCAAAGTCAATACAGGAAGAAGGAAAGAGGTCACAAAACTGACCCATAGGAGCTCTACGTTTTACAAATTTTAGAGGTAAGTAAAGAAGGGGAAAGAGTCAACCACAAAAGAGGTAAGAATAACGCTGGGAATTGTCCAGGAAGCCAAGTAAAGATTTGTTCATGGGGGAAGAAATGGTCACCTCAGTGAAATGTTGCTAAGAAATAGAATAAAATTAGCACATAGACGTGTCCCCTGGACTGGACCATATGGAGACTTCTGGTGACTTTGACAAGAGCAATTTGTTTTCAGTGGTGGGATGAAAACTAGATTAGATTAGAGATTAAATGGAAATGCAGACAGCACACACAATTAAATATTTGAGACGTTTGGTTTAGAAAGAGAAGAGAGAAATGGGAAGGCTTAGTCGAAAGAAACATGAAGCCAAGAAAGAAGTGTTTTTAGTACAGAAGATATAAATGATCCATTAGACAGGGAAAGATTGATATCACAGGAGAGAAGAGATAACTAAAGAGACATGACTGTAAGTATTTGGAAGGAGATGGGGTCCGGAGCACAAGTAAAGATTTTGGCTGTTGGTCAGAGTAGGTTCACTCTACCCACAAAAGAAGGAAGAAGAAGCTGGGTGCGGAAGCAAGGAGGTTCCTAGAAATGTTAGCAGGAAGATGAGAGTTAATTTCATGCCAAAGCTCAGAGTCCTATTTAACACCATGTTCTTTAGCTCGTGTGGAAAGGCTGCCCTTTACATGTGTGTCAATCAGGAAAGGCCATGTTTTTCAGGACTCACAAATTGCAAAATCTCAACAGCTAGCAATAACAAAGGTATGTTTCTCATTCACGTTATCATGTATGTCACAAGTCAGTCATAACCTGGCTCCACCATGTCCTTTATCTGGAACTTTGCTGATTGGCATGTAAAGAAAAAAAGAGAAGAGGCAAACTATGACCCTGGATCCTAAAGCTTCTGCCTGAAAGTGACACACCTCACTTCCGCTCTTATTTCTTTGGCCGAAACGCATCAAAAGGCCATATGCGCATTAAACAGGCCAGAGCTATATAACCTTCCTGTAGGAAGACACTGCAGACAAAGCCACAGAACATGGGTAAAGCCGTACACAACCTCCGACAAACCTTCCAGATAAGATGGTTCATTCGTGTCTTTCAGTTAAAAAGTCTCAGGCGAAGCTAATATCCCCACTCATCCATGTTTTGTCCTGTGATTACCTATGCTCCATATCTATGCGCACTGGACTGAAATGACTAGAACGACCAGTGTATTTAGAACCTTCTCTGGGCGACTGCCACCACCTAACCTGCCATTCCAGCTGTGTCTCATTCGTCCCAATGGTGGGTGATCTCAGACAATTTCTGCCATTCTCTCATTCAGTCCATAGGACCCACGCCTTCCATAAAGTAAACTGCTCTACTTTCTACACGATTAAATGGTAAAATAGACTCTTCCTGATGACATTCACATGGCTGAATCCTAGATGTAAGAAAACTGTAGGGAACATTACGTGTAAAATCAGGGTGTTGGCTCCTAAACTGAATTAAGTACCCACTGTATTTTACAACAATTAAAAGGATTTTTGTCTTTCCTGGAGAAGGAAGAAATGCTTATGATAAATTCTATCTTTTGAAAGAATTGTGCCTAAGTTGTGCCCTTGTTATTCAAAACAGAATAACCAGTAGGGGAAAAAAAAAAACTATCACGTTGTTAATTAACTAGATGATTGCAAAGGATGGACACGATGGGGAAACGTCATGAGATGAAGCCTTGCTCTGCTAAGGTTCAAAATGCAGACAGATAATTTTAAGTTGTAGAATTCAATGACAGATAAGAGAAAGAAAGCAAGGTTGAACTAGTTCATCTATACATGAAAAAGTGTAAGGCTTCCATAGCCTTCCATAAATTACAACAGCCTCATTAGTAACTGACCAGCATAGCAATAAGATAGCAGCAAATTTTCTAGCGAACGTGGTTTACCATTTAAACAAAGTTCTTCATGGTGTTTTCCTATATTTAAAATGATTCCTGTCCAGGGCATATTGCTACTTTGTATTCCTCTTGATATTTTCATTTAAAAGAGAGCCGCTGTGCAAAATAATGTCCTTGTCTGTCCCTTCCTCATACAAACCTCCAATCAAATTTAATAAAGCTAGTTTGATACAATGCCAGCCTACACTTGGTTTACCCTTGGTCGACTTTAATAGGGTCAAAAATATTTTCGCATTGGCAGTGTACGCATTAATCATTTTTCCAGAGGATTTAGAAAATTGGAAGAGACAAGGCCAAGCAAAATTTTAAATTAATTGGGCCTACCCCAGCCTTCCAGGGTCACCTTGTGGCAGTTGTCCCACATTTTCCAGGTCACGGAGTTCCTGTGTTTCCTACAGCTGCCATGAGGAGAGATCCAGGCTGTGGGCACACAAAGGTGAAAGAATTTCCCTCAGAAAGTGCGAATTTTCCTACGGCAACCACAACAATTGCAGTTTCCAGATTGTCGCCAGACACCAGCCACTTAAATAATGCATGCTCGGCTGACGCCTCCACTTGTGCATTTTCTAATCGAGTAGTCAGGAAAATTTGCAAACACTCTGTCATTTACCATAAATCCGCTGCCTACTTATAACCACAGAGTAATTAATTTTAGTACTGCTGAGAATTATTAATTTCAGCCAGAAAAACCTGTTTGCACTCTCGCTATATTCCCCCCCCCTTTCTTTTTTCTCCACCGATACTCATCAAAAGGTTGAAGCAGTTTTCTTACAAAGGAAGGTTTATTCAGAGTGATGTTATTGACAGTCTGTAGGATAGCAAGAACGGAATCTGTATTTCTGGTTCTAATCCACACTCTTGGGCTGGTTCACCATGTGAATGAAGGTGGCAACATAAAGTTTTTTCATGACTGTAGTTATACAGCAGCCCTTAAGCCTCACTGTGTGATAAACAACCCACCTCATGGTCTGGTTCTTCTAAGAGAAGGTAGCAATGGGCTACGCCCTCCATGCAGAAAATACTTTGAGCCTTTTGAGCAAATTAGCAAATATTTTTCACTTGCTTAAACAATCTTGGCATTTCACAGAAGAGAGAGTAAGAATCTTCACCAAGGATAAAAATAACTTGTGGAATACACAATTACGAATACACTGGTATGAAACTCTCAGCAATCACGTGTATATCTAACATACACAGAATGAAAATGGAGCATTAAATATGGCGCGTTTTAACTTGGTAACACTAAATCTGGCACTCTCTCATTTGATATTAGTTTCCTGCTAAAGCAGCTGCATGATATGTCACAAGAATGTCCATATTATAAATACGTAATGAGCATGAGAAAATTGGTACAGCTTTGTTTGACTAATAACCAGATCCCTCCCTATCAGTAGCAGGAACACATAGCTAGCACAAGTATGGGCACTTTAATTGCCATGGAAGATTTCGTTTCCGCTTTCCACTGCATGAGTGATCAAGAAAAAAATGAAGGGAAAGTAAACTAACATCTAGAGATGTAAACATGACTCACTGGGAAATCAGACATGGTTAAGTAAATTCCAGGATGTTTGTGGTTATCTGGGTCTAAACACTGCTGATAGTTCTGACTACTCTTGTTTTTAACTGTTTTTCCTCTGGGTGCTTCTCAGTCCAAGTGCTAAGACTTCAAAGACTTCAATCTCTTGATTATGAGCAGTCTGACTGCGGCGTAGCAAGGAAGAGATGTCAGTCAGCATTAATGAAATTACCTGGTAAAGTGTAAAATACTTCACCAAGACGATCTAGTGAAAAAACTAAAGATTTAAAAGCAAGGCTGACTGGTCGTGATGCACAACAGGTGATGTATGGAAGTGTTGAATTGCTTTATTGGACACCTGAAACGAATAGAATGCCGTGTGCTAACTATGCTGGAATTAAAATAAGTAAGTAAATAAACAAACACATAAAAGCAGGGTTGAGAAAACCGGACACTGCTACCATGTGTATACTGCACCTTTTCTTTGCAATACAGTAGGGTGAGGTGACATGACTACTGTTATATTAAAATGCGAAGTTCTGAAAAGTTTTAAAAAGGCATCAAGTTACAGATACATAGAAAAAGATCATAAACAGAAAAATATGTCAAAAGGGGAATGTTTTAAGCAAAGCTGCTTGGACTTCAGAACTACCGGGAACCTTGAGGCATTTGATACACGCCCTCGCGGACGCCTGCAGAGAACCCAGAATTCGAATCCTCAGTGCGTGCTCTGGGCTCAGCAAGAGATGCATCACCCGGGAATGTGTTAGAAACGCAGACACCCGAGCCCCACCCTAAGCTACTGAATCAGAAACTTGTGCTAAGAAGATCCAGGAGAGAGACGCCTCGGTAGTTCAGTCCTTAAGTGTCTGATTCTTGATTTCAGCTCAGGTCACAATCTCACAGTCCGGTCTGTGGGACGGTGCTCTGCACCGACAGCACTAAGATTGCTTGGGATTCTCTCTCTCTCTCTCTCTCTCTCTCTCTCTCTCTCTCTCTCTCCCTCCCTCCCCTCCCCTGTTCTCTAAATAAACACACACACACACACACACACACACACACACACACACACACACACAAAGAAGATCCGGGAGATTTATATGCACAGTCTGAGAAGCACTGGTCTAAAACATAGCTGTGGAAGGTAAAGAAATTTCACAGATATAAAACAAATTATTGTGAAGAATCAGCTTGCCATCTTTAGTTCAAGCTGACTAATTACCTTCCAGGTCAACACTTCTTTACGTCCCCCAAGTTTTCCACACACACAAAATAACATTGCTCCAGACAAGGATACAACGTATGTATCTTCAATAAGCTAACTTGTATTTCATGTGAAGGGTGGGCCCACTTGAAAAAGGGAAGTATTGTATACTTAACAGTCAGGCAAAGAAAAAAAAAAAAAAACAACTAACATCTCTAAAGTGCTACTAAAGTTTCTGGTTTTATATTCTATTAACTTTTGTCTCTTTTGATCCGGCCTCTTGTTTAGAGTGGTAGATTTGGCAAACATGCCTTTGGAGCTGTAATCTTTTATCTTCTAGGTTATGAGGCAAAGCTCTGAATACTCCCAAACTGATGAAACAAAATCCATCTCTTTTTTTTTTTTTTTCCCAGTCCTTAAATTTCCTGGGCTATGATAAAGGTTCATGAGAGAAAAAAAAAAAAAAGCATTTTTTAATCACCATGATAAATAATTCAAACACTGTGTAACTAATCCAGAAAAGAACAGAGTTCAACCCCATTAATTAGTCATTACAAACTACTGACTTGTACAAGAGTATCAGTGGTGTTTCAGGCATAAAATATTAGGGAGTTATGTCCAAGATATGGAGTTAGGATACAGGACTTTTGAAAACACAGGATTTTTTTCTTTTACTGGAAATATTTGTTACTAAATTGAAGCACCACTGAGATATTATGTTGCTCAATATTGATCTTCTTTACTAATCACAAACATTTAAACTTTAATGCATGATATTTTGTTCGAAGCAGCACTGTGCTGATCTTCACTGTATTTTGATAGCAAACTGAATTCTTGTTCACAAGTATAGGATTTTTGTTTAGCTTCAGGCATCTGTGTTTGGATTACAAGAATGCTGATTGGTTCACTGCCAGGGGCACCCAAAGGTCAAACTGTCCTTTGAAAAGTACTGTCTCTGTCTCTCTCTCTGTCTCTCTGTCTCCTTTGTCTCATTAATCAGAGTTAAAAGAGGAAACAGCAATGACTTCAAATCATTTAATTCTTCTTCAAGGATATCTTTAAAAGCAGAATTCGGTGTTGGTGTGAGGTCAAGTCAAGGCGAGTACAGATCACACTGGCACACTTCTGACAGGTGACCTGAAACCTTTCAAACTGACATCTGTCACAGAGACAGACACACGTTTTTTAGCTCAAGAGCTTGTTTTCCTGACATTTCATTTTTCATCAGATTTCGAGAGAAGGGAAAAAAGATGAACTTGAAAAAGTCTTGCCAGGGGCAGAAAATAAGATCAGGTTTTCTGCAGCTGCCTGACTCACCTTTAAAGGTTAGAGGTCTTGCAAAAGTGAACAAAAAGGATCTCAGTTTGATGTGATTGGATAAAAGGACATGTTATTACTTTAAATACGTTTCTGAGGCTTGCATAACCATTAGGCAGCATTACTGGAAAAATGGAATCAGAGTGAGATTACATATCCATTTTAAATCCCAATTTCAGAGTTTAGTCATGGAGTAAATCAAATCCAACCTCACCTATTCATCTGGCACAAAAGATGAAATCCACAGGTGCATGAATTTTCTCCTGAATTGAATAATCTCTTGCTCCTATGGTATTGAAATGGCCAGTGAAATTTAGGCAAGGTACAGAAATTCTTACCCTGGACTAGAAGGAGAGCGCATTACAATAGTTACATTGTTTACCTTGACTGAAAAACATTAGGAAAAAGTATCTATTGAATAATAGAGCAAAGAACTCAGAGTCCAAAAATACCTGGGTTATAGTCCTGGCTCTACTAAAAGTATGACGTTGGGCAAGTGACACTTCGGTTTCAGTTTTGTCACCTGCAAACAGGGGAAATCATTCTATCTTGTGGAGTTCTACGAGATAACGTATTAGTATGCAGCCAAATATAAAACAACATATTGAACAACTGACACTATATTATGCTGTTTTTTTTTTTTTTTTTTTATTCTGGTGCCTAACACAGATATTCCACAACTTACAACAGGGATATGCCTGGAAATATCTTAAGGTGAAAATGCATCTAATGTGTCTAACCTACCGAACATCCTAGCTTAGCCTCGCCTGCCTTACACACGCTCAGAACACTTACATTAGCCTACAGTTGGGCAAATTCATCTAACACAAAGCCTGTTTTATAGTAAATTGCCACATATCTCGCGTGGTTGCCTGACTGCTCTACTGAAAGTGAAAACACCAGAATGGTTGTACAGGTACAGAGGGTTGTGAGTGTCTGAGCTGTTTGTCCTAATGATCGCGTGGCTGCCCGTGCGGCCACTGCCCGGCATCACAAGAGAGGATCCCACCACATGTCACTAGCCCAGGAGAAGGTCAAAATTCAAATTTTAAGGTACAATTTCTACGGAATGCATATCGCTTTTGTGCCACTGTAAAGTCAAAAAATCACACATCAAATCATTGTAAGTCAGGGACCAGTGGGTACAGTACTTTACATGAAATTAGCACTCAATAAGTGTGTCCTGATTTAAAATGAAAGGCAATACTTTCATTTTATTATCAGATCACCAATTTTTTTAAGTGAGTCTAGGAAATTTTTCTACGAGGAACAGCATGGATAAAGGTTGAGAGATGTATTTTTACAGATTATCTCCAAATATGGGTACAGGAGCAATAACTTTAGAATTCACTAAGAGACTGGGCACATACGAGACCATATGATTTTCAAGCTCAAGCAATCAGGCAAATCAAATGTATTGGAACAGAATCATCCGTATTTCCTAAAATAATGGCTCACATGCTGCTAACTAGCCAGTGTTCCTTTGGGTAATCGGATGAGGAGTTTTCAGCCATATTGCTCATTGTAATAAAGAATCTGAGAAAGTACTAAATATTACTAAGTAATAGGAACTAAATATCTTTGATCTAGCCAACTAATCGTAAAATCAGTCTTATCTTGCTAAGTACATCATCATCAAAACAGTCTCAAAATGCTATTTATACTTCCTTTCTCATAACCCTTCTCCACAAAGATATAACATTGCAGAATGTCTTATACATTTATGATACCTAATATCGGGTGCTTTTTATCAAACTGCTCAAGTAAAAAAGTACATGACAGATTAAGTATATGAAAGGTTAAGCCCCTCAGGCCTAGAATTTGGGGTGTGACATCTACTCCTGCAGGTACATGGGGATCCGGGGTTCAATTCTCTATTGATAATCCCACCCTTTTTCCTACCTTATAATAACCTATGATAATCCACCCTTATTTCAAGTCCACTTTTTAGCACACTTCACATTAATAGATACAAGTAAATGAAAACAATGTAGGAATATTTCATGTCAGAGAAATCTAATAGTATGTATTTTAGAATACGCAGTTGGGGCGCCTGGGTGGCGCAGTCGGTTAGGCGTCCGACTTCAGCCAGGTCACGATCTCGCGGTCCGTGAGTTCGAGCCCCGCGTCGGGCTCTGGGCTGATGGCTCAGAACCTGGAGCCTGTTTCCGATTCTGTGTCTCCCTCTCTCTCTCTGCCCCTCCCCCGTTCATGCTCTGTCTCTCTCTGTCCCAAAAATAAATAAACGTTGAAAAAAAAAAAATTAAAAAAAAAAAAAAAGAATACGCAGCAATGCAACACATACTATTTGTTTGATCCCGTTCTTTCAGATATTGAGTTCTGTTCTTCCTTTAAGTAGAATCATAATCATCATACTACATGTTTCAATTCTTGCTTTTGAAAAGAGACTCTACAAAAGTAGTGAAAAGAACTTGGATCAATCCTTAAATCTATTTTTTAACCTCCTTAGGGTGTCCTATGTTGCTATTTTGGAGAAGTTGCCTAGTTTTAGAGAAGTTGCCTAGTTTTTATAGTTCACAGTCATTCTGTATTATTTCCCTGACAAGCCTGAGAAAAACTTTTTTATACAAATTTAATTTAGTTTATGAGATTCGTTCTGCATACTTTGGATGCTCAATAGTTGTTACGATAATAGTTATTTTAGTACTGATCACAGAATAAGGCCGCATGAAAATATTAATCTATACTACCAGAAACCATAGGATTATAGAATCATCTAAACAACAAGTATATAAAACTTTCTTGCAGCAATTCTGTAGTACTTCTGAGATCTCGCCAACCTTACCTGACATTCTAATTTACTTTTTTTACATGAATATATTGTCCTGAATCATAATCTGTGTCTTTTAACATTTTTTTTTGCAACTCTCTTTTTTTTTTTTTTTTTTTTTTTTTTGCGATTCTTGATTTCCAATAATAGGATTTTAAAAGAACATTTTTATTATTTTTGAGATGTATAATCTGTACATTTCTGCTTCCTTAATATTTATTTATTCACAATTATACAATACATTTAGGGACTGGACTTTACAAGTGTTTCTTGATTTCCAAGAACAGGCAAGACCCATTTATGAGACTTTAAAAGCCATTCTTTTTCAAAACAAAAAGTTACATTGTTCTAACGTCATGTGAACTAAAGTGCCAGAGTTCAATTTCAGTTCAGAAGAACAAACCCAGAAGATATGAGTGGGTTTCCAATTTGGTGAAATATTTTAGATTTAGCATCTGAACTGTAGAAGAAAAATGATACAAAGTAACACTTCAGAGCCTATGAACAAACAGACATTTCATCCACTGGGTGGCTTTAGACAAGAACAAAGGGCTGTAAATGACCGCTTTAGCTTATTTCCTCTGCACCATACTCCATGAGTCACGAAAAGGGGCTCTACGGACTTGAGCAGGGTCTACATCTTTCTTTTTAAGTTTATTTATTTTGAGACAGAGAGAACGTGTGCAACAGACATATGGGGGGTGGGGGGAGGGTGAGAAAAAGAATCTCAAGCAGGCTCTGCACTGTCAGCACAGAGCCCCATCTGGGGCTCAAACTCACTAGCCATGAGATCATGACCTGAGCCAAAATCAAGAGTCAAATAAATGCTTAACCGACTGAGCCATTCAGGTACCCCAAGCCGGGTCTAGATCTGATCAGGAAAACAGACCGTGGCACAATCATTAGAATCTATCCACTTCAGCCAGCCCCCTAGGTGTGCATCGCTCATGTGAAGGCAGTCTTCATCCACTGGTAATACTTTCAAAGGAGGAAAGCATGACCTCTACCTTCTCATTTAAGACAATGCTGCACACAACCTGTCTTCAGCCTGCCCTGTGCCTTTTCTTTATCCATCTTTGTACTCTGTCCCAATCTCTGGCTTGGCCAAGTAAGTGTCCCATATCAGACATTTTCTTCTTTAAAATTAGACTTTGTTTTCTGATTACATCAGCAATACAAACATGTTCACTGGACATAAAGAAAGTAACAGGCAAAAGCACATTTGCTTTCAGTCATTTTTTCCCCTAAGTCGTGATTTAAATACTTGAGAACTACAAAAAGTACAATTATGTATTCAGCTTTTTTTTTTTACCATACATTAAATATTTCCCTATTGCTATAAAACATTATGTTTAAAGATAATATTACTGGCTGCATGACATCCTCTCAATATAATCTCAATGGTGTATTTCATGTCCTTTCATCCATTTATCACTTAGTGAGTTTTCTTGTCATTTTCAAATTTTATGTCTTCATAGATTAAAAATTAATCACTTTTTCTATTCAAAAATATTACCTGATTTTTACTTGTCTTTTAAGTTACTTAAGAGTTTTTTGATCAGTAGAGGTTTTTAATATTTATCTTAACAATTATATTGATCTTTGATTTTTTTTCATTGTTCACTCTATTTTTTTTCTACTTTTGGTTTTTCCCCATTGCTTATTAAGCTTGGAAGTTCTTTCTCAAATAGAAAAAATTCACCCATATTGTTAAAAAAATATTATTTAATATGGCTTATTGCTGAAATGGAAAATTTACCATATTATTCAATCTACTTTTATATATGTTTAAATGATTTTGTATTTAAAATAAAGAAACATTCTGGCTTCTTTCCATCCTATAGATACTTACTTTTCCTTAATTATATCTTCTCAGGGCTCTGATGGACACAGTGTTGATTTGAAGTAAAGTACTAATGAATAATAATGGTATTATGCCACTTGCTCCCCAAGTTTGGTATACACAAGAATTATGTGGGGTATTTGTCAAAGGGGCTAGGTAGAGACCTAGGAATTTGCATTTTTAACAAGTACTAGGAGTGATTATGCTGAGATGGTCTATGGACCACACTGGAACTATGTGCTCCATATTTTAAAATTAGATAAGTGATTTCAACACATGGTGCTGGAACACTTGGATATCCATATGCAAAAAAAAAAATGAATTGCAATCCATATCTTTCACCATATATTAAAATTAACTGAAAATGAATCACAAAAAGAAAATAATTGGTTATAGATCTAAATGTAAAACCTAAAACTACAAAACTTCTAGAAGAAAACACAGAACAAAATCTTGGTGGTCTTGGGTTATGCAAAGTTTTCTTAGTTATGATGACAAATGAATGATCCATAAAATTTAAAAAAAAAGATTGGTAAGTAGGACCTGATCAGAATTTAAAACATCTGCTCTTTGAAAGACACTATGAGACAAAGACAATGAAAAGACAAGCCATGGACTGGGAGAAAATATTTTCAACCCATGTATCTGATAAAGTGCTTGTATATAGAATATATTTAAAAAACCCTTAAAACAATAAAAATTAAAAACTCAAATAATGAACAAAATATCTGAACAATTACTTCACCAAAGAAAATCTACAGATGGCAAGTAATCACATGAAAAGATGTTCAATATCATTTGTCATTAGGGAAATACAAATTAAAAAACACAATGAGATACTACTACACATGTATAGAGTGTCTACAATTTTAAGACAGATAAAGATTGGCAAGGATTGAAGGAAATGGAACTCTCATACGCTGCTGGTAGGGATGTAAAATGACACAACCACTTTGGAAAGCAAGTTGGCAGTTTCTTAAAAAGTTAAACATACACCTACCATATGATCCAGCCATTCCATTCCTAGGTATTTAGCCAAAAGAAATGAAAGCATATGTCTATACAAAGACTTGTACCTAAATGCTCGTAGTAGCTTTAATTATAATAGCCAAAACCCAGAAATGCCTCAAGTGTCCATCAACAAGTGAATGAATAAACAAGTTATTATGTATGCATACAATGGAAAATTACCCATAATAAAAAGGAATGAACTTTTGATGTATGCAACATGTATGAATCTCAAAATAATTATTCTGAGTAAGATAAGGCAAGCCAAAAGAGTGCATACTTTGTGTTTCCATTTATATAAAATTCTAAACAATGCAAACGAATCTATAGCAAAAGAAAGCAGATCAATGATTCCACAGGGAAAGGGAAGGGATGGAAGGGAGGAATTACAAAATGCCAAGAGGAAAATTTTAAAATAAAGGATGTTTTTATTATATTGATCCTGGTGATAGTTTCATGAGTACACAAATATGTCCAAAAAATAAAAAAATAAACCAGAAATTTGTTTAGAGATTCTGAAGGATAGTGGTCTACCTGATTTCTTTTCCCTCCTACCCACTTCTTGGATAATTCAACCTCCTAGGTGGGCTATTGGATCTTGGAGCAAAATGTAACATGAATTCCCAAAACAATTGTGCAAAAGCAAACTGTGCAAAATCAGTTACATTCTGTTTAATTGTGGTTTTTTTGTTAGTCATGGAAAATCAATCTGCATAGAAGGAGATACGCCTGTTACATTTGGGGTTCCCCAGGAAGAATACTGCGAAAAGGGATTTCCTATGCAGGATTTTTATTAGGGAGGGTTCTTGGAATCAACCCCTGTGAAAGAGAAAAAGCAGGATTGGGTAGATAGAGAAGTCAGGCTGTAATGCAGGCCTAGAAGCTTCAGCTAATCGCATAGACTTTCTTGAGCTAAAGAGACAGTACTATTCAGAGTTAAATCCAAATAGATGATAATGATGTGACTAAAAGTTATAACATGCATACTAGATAGCAATGGGTTCTTGTGAGGCTTGATCCAGTATTCAAAGGATATCACCGAGAGCCCAGTTTCTTGCTCTCCGCTGTGCCTTCCACACATTAAGCTCCATACTCTGACTCCACTCAGTGGTTTTCTCAGTTTCAGATTTACATGACAGATCATGAAGGCTTGGTCACATACCTCATATCCTCCCATCAAAAACCCCAATGGAAAATAAATCAGAAGTCCAGGACCTCCTACAGAAAGCAAAAGGATTCTCAAAAATAACAATAACAATAATAATAATAGGGGCGCCTGGGTGGCGCAGTCGGTTAAGCGGCCGACTTCAACCAGGTCACGATCTCACGGTCCGTGAGTTCGAGCCCCGCGTCGGGCTCTGGGCTGATGGCTCAGAGCCTGGAGCCTGTTTCCGATTCTGTGTCTCCCTCTCTCTCTGCCCCTCGCCCGTTCATGCTCTCTCTCTGTCCCAAAAATAAATAAACGTTGAAAAAAAAAAAAATTAAAAAAAAAAAAAAAAAACAATAATAATAATTAATTAAATCCAGCAAAACTCTCTTTACATCTCTTCAGTTGGGTATGTGCCCATACCTGAACCCATTTCTCTGGTCAGGAAACTGGACTGGACTTGTTGGCACAGCCCTGAAGCTCAGACAGAATCCATTCTTCCAAAATGGAGGAGGAAGGATTTTCACAGAAAGTCTGTGGGTGCTATAACAAGAAGTAGATGGAATAGATGCTAAGACACAAACCAGACTAATACTCCAGCAGAACTACAACAATTTAAAGCAAAGGCACAAGCAGTGGGGGCAATTTTAGGGACTGAGCCACCATAAAGGGTACTTTTGGAGAGTATGTAGGCCATTTTTTGGCTACTCCAACACCATCACAGTTGGTGACCAGTGACCCCACTCACTCATATACAATCTGTTGTTACTTTCCCCGTAAGTAAACATATCTTCATCCTTTCAAATTAAAAACTATAAGAAATGTCAAGAATGAAAAGAAAAACATTTTTAAATTAAACTCTATTAAAGAAATGCTAGTTCAAAAAAGACATAATTGGGCTCTCTGAAACCTGGCAGCTCCCAAACGCCAACAAGTTTTTCTCTTCGCAAGTCTGTTCTCAGCCATTCCAAGAACGGAACGGAGAAGAACAGAGCTATATCGTTTTGATGACAACCCACTTCTAATCCACAGGATCATATGCCTTTGCACCCTGCTCAAAGGAAACTTGGCCTAGAAAAAAATTAGTTTCATAACAAACCAGCCACTCTGAGAATAGAGGTGAGAAGAGATCGGGTGGAAGAATCTGAGACGTGTTGAGGAGTTGGCGAGCTTTAACTGCCAGTTCATATGCAGCCTCATGATTGTGCACGATGACCGGAGGGACTTGGCTTCTGGTTTCTCAGTCAAACCCTTAATTCAGGAGTATAAAGGAACAAAATCTGGAAGGTGTGGGTCCTTCTTGTGAGATATATACATATATATCTCATGTATATATATATATGTATATACATATATGTATATATATATATATACATATGATATATATGTATATATATATATATATGTATATATATATATATATATATATATATATATATATATGAGTTGTTTTGTTTTTTGAGTCACTGAGGCAAATACAATTATTTCCAGGAAAAGAGATTACAATGAATGGTTAGCATGTGAAGCATCACCATCATCCTCATCTAACATTTTGAGGAGCATGGTCTACAAGACATGCCAAAATCTCTCTTTTTACAAAGCTTAAAACCCAGACTCAAACGCATGGTTGTATCAGCTGATGAAGTTCAGAGAGATAAGGACACAGGGAGGCTGTAAAATTGGGAAGTCTCATTTTGCTTCACTCCTCTCCCACCCCACTTCCCTTTTGGTAACCATTAGTTTGTTGTCTAGAGTTAAGAGTCTGGATTTTTTTGGTTTGTCTCTTTTTTTCTTTGTTCGTTTCACAAAACACATGTTTACATCAATAGAAACTCCACCTAAGGCATGATGAAAATATATGTGTAGGATCACTATGGAGATTTAAAGACTGTGATGATTTAGGAAATAGGATTTGAGACAAATGCCAAAAAACTGGAAGAAGGAAACTATGTTAGACAGCCAGAGATCATCCGGTCGATTCTCTTTCCCAGGAACGTGTCTCAGTGGCACTATTCTTGAAGCCTCTTCTTTTATTTCTCCTTCTCCCCCCACTTTCTCTCAGTAGTTACCATTTCAAGGAAGCTTCACACCCAAGAACTTACTGCTGTTAATGAAGCAAAAGATAGTAATGAAACTCAAGCTGGAAAAAAAAAAAAAACTGTTTTAACTAACTTCTAATAAAGCTTCTTACAGATTAAAGCCATACAGGTGAAATGTGCATAATGCTTACTTTCTCACGGTGCTTTGATGAAATAAGCAAAAGAACATGAAAAATTAGCTGCATTCAACCAAACCTTTCCCCTCATCACCCTGTCACCCAACAGGCCACTAAATACACTGGAGAATGATTTTGAGAAACGGAAGACATGCTCCTTTGGTTCTCTTGATTTTCTCTCATTTCTGTGAATTTAATTTTCTGTGTGAGCATGTGTCTGAGTGGGGCAGACAGATTGGTGCAGGGTTTCTTAAAAACAATTTTTTGCTCCATCAGACACAATATATTCTGCTGAAGGAGAAGAGAGCACTATACCCCAGGGGAAAAAAAGTTTCCCCAAAAGTTTGTTTCCTCAAAACTTTACAAAGGAAGAAGACATCCCTCTTGGGTGATTTAATTTAATTGTTATGTTTTTTAACTTTGTTCTGGGGAAAATTAAGCAACCATCAGCTGCACTTCATAGACAAATACCACTTTTTGGTAGATAGAACACAAAACTAGGAATCGGAAAACCAAAAAAAGAATCCTGGCACAGCGCTGGGTGATTTCATCTCCACATGCCTGAATTTCCTGTTTGCAAAATGAGATAGAGCTTCCCACTCGTCACTTCTTTCTTGGAGATGCTGTGAGGACTAATAGTCTTCACTCTGGTTTTTTTCTTCCAAGAAGCAGAGATTTTTAATGGTACAAAAGACGCATCTTGATTAGTATGGAGAGGGCAACAGAGACAACACTGGGTGCTACATTCGCCAGTTACAATCAAAGGCAAGGCATGTTCTGGGCTCTTGAGATGCTCACAACTCAAAGGGGCATCAGACATTGAAATAGATCATCGAACGTGGCAAACGTCAAGATATACATGGGAACAGGCCAAACTGAGCTGAGTCTTAAGAGGTAAGAGACCCTGGAGGTTAAATTCACAGATTCTAGATTCCAGTTCTGAAACCAGACTTTGAGCCAAGTGAACGTGGACAAGTTACTTAACTTCACAGTGTCCCAGTTTCCTTATCTGTAAGGAGATAATAATAGTACCACCCTCATAGGGATAGTGTTTAAAACAGTCAGTGCCTGACATATAATAAGTGGTATTGTTAATGTCATTGATTGTTAGGATGAGTAAAATCATCCAGGCAAGGAAAGGAGGCGGGGTGGGGGTGGGGGGTAGCAGCATGAACCACAGAGGCCAGTCAGAAACAGCACAAATGATTAGTCGAAACTATAAGAAATGTTCTGTCCCTAAAGCATAAAAGACCAGGCAGATAAGGCCAATGTGTGAAATTCATCGAGGTCTTTGCTATGAGCTTGACTTTATTTTACAGGCAATGCAGAGCCACTAAATGATTTCAAGTACAAAAGTAATATGGTCAGATTTGTGATTTGCTAAATAATCAAATGAAGATACTGACAGAATATGGTCAATTGTTTGCAAAATGGCCACAACTCTTTCTGTCCTTGTATCCATTCCTCTTTATGTCTTTGGAAGTGTTCCCGTACGAGATTAAATATTTCTCAGCCTATTTAATAGGGGTTGGCTTGGGACTTGCCTTATCTAATAAAACGCAACCAAGTTGTGTTGTGCCAATTCCAAGCCTAAACTTCAAGAGCTTCTATTTTCTTCTGTTGACTCTCATGGAACCCTGCCTCTCTACCATGGGATCAAGCCCATGCTAACGTACCTAACTACTTAAATTACCTAAACTACCCACCTATAGAATGAGGAGCTAAATAAGTAGTTGTTGTTTTAATCCATTAAGTTTTTGGAGAGGGATGTTATGCAGCAATAGCTAACTGATACACCCAGTACGAAATTTTTTAAAGGACTAAATTCAAATACTGCGCCTAAAATGGTTAATATACACATGGACATGCCACTGAAAACATGATGAGTGCGATAATAATGATATATATTTATTAGCAGGAAACTGTACATTTTACAGTGAGCTTTCATGTGCATTCTCACTATTATTAAAAACTCTTGAAATAACCCAAGACAGGTAGCCTTATTCCCTTTCATAGAGAGGTTTCATGACATCTGGAATCAAGCAATGGGACATAGAACTGGATTATGGGATTTTGATATCTGGTAGAATTTTTTTAAACTATATTCGTCTGCTTTCAAATAAAGATGTGATTTATTTTTTTCATGCATCTATACAACAACTGCTTAAGAGTTTTCTATGTGTGGGACACTGTGCTGAGTACTGGGAACAGAGTGGTGAATAAGTCAGTCAGAATCTCTGCCTTTGTGGGGTGTTAGTGAGGGACATAGGTGGGTAAATGGACCAGTACTAAAAATGTGGTAAGTGTTATAATAACAGAAGTACGGGGCACTCTGAGAACTTAGGGACTACGGGGAAGCTTTCCAAAAGAAGCAACGTCTAAACTGAAACCCAAGGAATGACTGGGAATTGGCCAAGCAAAGAGAGAGAGAAAGCAATCCATGTGACGAGGAATAGCATATGCAAAGTCATGAAGCACTCACGGCACATTCTGAGAACTGAAAGTAATTACTCAAGTTTATAAGCTGTTCATACATAGGATGAGTGAGGAGAGGGAAGCAGGAGACAACAGCAGAAATCTGACCTTACAGGATTCATAGAATTTGGCCAGCATCTTGAAGGCAATTGGAAGTCATTGAACATATTTTAAGGAAGGTCATGACATGGGCAGCTTTGCGTTTTAGAATAACTCTGGCTAAAATTTAGGGCTAGAATTGAGAGAGGTGAAGAATGAGTAGAGGCAGGGGGCAATTTTGGAAGCCGCGGCAGCAGTTCAGGTAAAGCATGATGGTGTCCTAGGATGGGGTAGGTGGCTATGAAGATGAACAAAAATGAATAGAATTAGACTTTGTGTAGGAGACAGACATAAGAGGCTTTGCTGTTTAATTGGATATTGGTGAGAGGGAGGCAGATCCCAGGTTGCTGCCTTGAGCAAGTTAGTGAGTGGTAGTGTTGTTCGCTGGTTCACTTAAATGGGGGAACCTCACTGGAGAGGAACCGTGTGGGGGAAGGAAATACTAAGCCCAGTTTTAGGTATATCAAGTATAATGTTCCTGTGGGGTGTCCAAAAGCAAATGTCTAGTAGGCAGTTGAGGAAAATGGGGATGTGAAGAAGGGAGAATTTAATCTCTGTGGTCTCTTGAACAATTGTGGATACTTTGGCACAACTAGATTCAGCTGCAGCCTGGAAAGACCGCTTAGCAGCAATGGTCTGAGTGGGATGTGCCTTTTCCTTTGGTCCACAGGGGCAAGCAATTTGATGAGTGTCTTCTGGGGGGTTTACACCTCAGGATCAGAGCTGGGTATCTGCAGTAAGTGACAGCAAGCTAGCCTTCCTAAACCTTCTAATCTGGCAAATGCATGGGTGTGGATGATGTGCAGGGAGCAGCAGTATTATGTTCCAGCCCCTGAAAGAAGGCAGCAATTTTATTAGGTTACCCCTGCCTCTCACCGCCGAATAAACTGAGATAATCTACACTAACTCATTTCATCATGAAAACATTTCTGTGAGGTCAGCACAACAGACAGGACTATCTATCCCCGTCTCACAGGGGAAGGCACTAAAACTCTCGGTATCTTGCCAGATCCCATATTAGTAAGTGGCAGAGCAGGGACACTGGAATTTCAGGTCCCCTTTTCCAAACACTGCGTCTTTTTCTTTTAAAAGGTGGGGAAATCAAGAGCATGTAACGTATTCACTAAAGGATATTAGATAACTTTCTCATTTCCAGTCTGGGAAATTTGAATATTGGTGACGTCTCCAGCCAAAAGTGAAAACTTGAGGACAGAAAAAGTTTGACCGAGAGTAGGACTTCAGTTTTGAACTGAAATTGCTGGGCAAAGAGAGACCAGGCCGTCTCTAACGAGGGCAGCTCTTGTCTCTCTGTTGCTTCAATCAAGGCCCATTCTTTGGGTTGGCAGGATGGAAGCTGGAGCTTTCCAGGAAACCATCTCCTCAAACACTTCCACATGCACAGTCTCTTTATTAAGAAGACAATTTAAAATGGACCACAGTATATCGTAAAGGCAAATCAGGTTGTTAAAATTAAGAAAAAAGAAGGATATTACCTACGACAGTTAACCCTGGCTCTAAATACAGCTCTGAAGCACAACTTAAAATACATTTATTGTATTTCCAGGTTTCCCACCAGGAAAAGGGCAGCATTTCCACTCACTTACTGAGAAGTATATGTGTCTTAACTGATAAATGTGTTTAGATGAAAGAAGCCAAAAAGGGTTTTATTTATTAGAAAATACCATAACTAGAGCATTTCAGGCTATATTTTTCCTTACTACCTTTCTGACATTTTCTTTGAAGGTCGTGGAGATGACCGAGTGCAAAGAGGTTCACAGTACTTGGGGTTATTTATGCAACTTGTTGTGGACATACAATTTAAGCTTGACCAGTCTGATCACTGTGGAATGAGCCCTGGCTAAGTGGTAGGGATTAATCTGCCAGGAGACAGTCTTCAGTAAATTATTTGGTAGGATTTTTTTTTTCCTTTTCCTGATTTAAAACATTTTCTTCCAATAAATAATCGAGTTGTATACTGGAAAACGAAAATGACTGACCTCTTCAGAAAGTAAAAGAAAGTCAGAAAATGGAAACTGGAGAATTTTCCCTTCTAGTGTCCACTGAGTGAGAAAACATACTTATTTATTTGAAATACCAGCAAATGGGCTCCCACGTAATGAAATATTTATTGAAATTGCCACTTTGGCCCTCTACAGTTGCTGATAGGGTTTAACCAGAGTCAGGTAAGGAAGCCAGAGTGAAGGTATATCTATTTATTTATTTATGGTCCAAGCAGCCTCAACCATAAGGCTTACATTGGGAAATCATACAAGCAAGGCCATACGTGACTGACAATAATAGTTATTTTCCATTTTCATTGAATCATTTGCCACAGCTCAGGAAAATCAATCTTAAAGGATTTCTATATTTACTTAGTTCAGTATTTAACCCTTTATTCTGTTTATATATATATATATATACATGTTGGTTTTAATTAAAGTGCACAATATTGAGCACTTATTCAACAGATTTTCAGAGTTCTATCACCAACACCTTGTCTTTTTTGTTACTAGATTTTCTTTAGTTACCTATTTGTTTCTCTAGCCTGTCTCTACTTTGAGAATTGGTTTTATTTCAACAACATAAGCTAAGATTATTTTCTATTCCTTCTTGCTTTGGTCAAGATATATCTATCCAAATTAAGACCATATCTGTTTGAATTGTAACAATTACCCTGTGAAAGCAATTTCAAAACAATTCTTAAAATAAAACATCTGTATGAGCTACGCTCCGAAAGAATGAGAAGGCTCTAGCATTCTAAAATCTTATATACACAAAACAAAGACATTCTGGGGAGACAGGGGGCATCTCTGCCCTTCAGAGAACACTGGGTGATACTGGGGCTGTGTGATTTTTCATGAAGTTCATCATGATTTATTGAGAGAGCTTGAGAAAGTCACTAACCAGACATTGTAAGAAATAGTCTCCAGCACTACTTAAAAGCATTCCAACATGTTTGCTTTTGCTATTTCTGGATTCTAGAAAGCTAATAAATTAATAGAACCGTAGAACTTTATAGTGTAAGTAGCCTTAGAGACAAACTAATCAAAGTTCTTCAAGTTATGAATAAGGAAACTGGGATCCAGAGGCATTAAGTTAATTGAACAAAGGCGTGTAGATAGTGAGCAGCAGAGCAGTAACTAGAAACCAGGTCTCTTGACTCCTACTTAGTGTTTTTTCAACAATTTCAAATAATTACACCATAATCATACACACACACATACACACACGCTAGGAAAACCAGCTATATACATGAGTCTAATAAAGTTTTCGAAGATCACAAATGATTTGAGCAAGCTGCCAACTCATGACCTCCATATGTGTTTCAAAGAATGTAATGGATGCCATGGTATGTTGCCCAGATCCACCCTCCAAGACTAGTCCCTAACTCCCCCAGCTTCTGGAAATGTTGGCAGTCAATATTCTCAACAGAGTCTCCTTCTAGACTCGCTTTGGCTGAAGAGGGCCCAAGGTTAGGCTTTGCAGTGAATGACTAGGCAGTGCCAGGATATGAAAGCCCAGGCCCCTTAGACCAATTTGGGAGCCTTCCCAGCTCCCAAACTCCTCTCAGGCTCAGCTTATGCTTTTGCTGTCCCTGCACTCTGGTTCAACTTCTTCTCCCCAATCCTGCTTCCTTTACCCCCTCCTACTGGTGTTGATCCTGAGAGCCGTACACCCCAAAATTCTGCCTTCCCACAAATCTTCATCTCAGAGTCTACCTCCCAGAGAACCCGACCGGAGACATACAGTGCCATGGTTAAGAGGGTGGGCTTCAGAATCAGACTGCCTGGGTTTGAAAACTGGCCACACTACTTTCAAACCGTGTTCCCTTGAGCAAGTTACTCTTTAAACCTCTTTTGGATCATTTTTTTTGTTTTGTTTTGTTTTAAATAAGAATAATATTAAGGCCTACCACATAGAGTGAGTACGTATTATATGAGTTAATCCATGTTGAAGTCGTAGTGTAGTGCTTGGCACAGACTAATTGGCAGTATCAGTCAGGATGCTAAAGGAAACAGATGGCACATTCAAAATAAAGGACTATTTACAGGGGTGTGGGCAGAGCTAAAAGAACCAATAAGGAATGGCAAAGCAGCCAGGGACGAGCAACAGTGGGAAGCCAGTACCAGCCCTGGGCCTGACAAGGGCGAGGAGCAAAAACAATGTTACAGATGCACAGTGTGATGTATACTGTCTAGAGAGGTCTGGGGCTCCAAATGAGGCAACCTCCAACAGATGCAAAACAGGAGAAGAGCTCACCCCTGCCAGACCGCGGCAAGGGCGCTGGAGGATGAGGATATACACAGTGGGTACTTTCCCCTCCCACCCTCTGATTTCCTGTTGGTCTACTACTGGTCCAACGGAACCAGAAGACAGCAGCAAGAGATGCCAGAAGAATCAGTATGCAGAGACCAGCACTCCAACCCTCTCCTCGTCCCCACACACTCCAGAGAGCAGGGCGGGGCAAGAAGGGCAGAAATGGATCTAGAGAATAAACTGATAACAGCCAGCATGGTTGTCCTCAAATACGAACTATTATTTTTCTAATTCCTGCAATTCCTAGAATACCTGGCATTTGGAGTCTTGCTGTTTATAAATACTCAAGCCAATCTGAAATTTGATTCTAAGATAGAATTGGATTCTTTAAAAAAAAAATCAACCTATCCAACCAGTCCAGCCAGCATATTAGTACAATATCTGACACACAGTAGGTACTCCGTATATGTTAACTGATCAACTAACTGATTTAACAGAAATGAAATAAAATTTTCTTTAATAGGAAAAGTAAAGAAAACCCTTTGGGAGATACGATTTGACTTTAACATTCTTAACATATTTTCAAGTTACTGAAGAATTTTCGAATTGTCAGGGGTTACATTCACTACATTCCTAAAAGAAAGTTAACAGATAAATGCAAGTTCGGATTGCTATTATTTCTCACCAAGAGAACGAAAGGTTGCAAGAATTAAATTCTGCATACAAAAGAGACAGAAGACATAATCCCTCCCCATAAAATGATTTTATTAAAGGTAACAAAGTAAATTCCATTGATGGGAAGTCCTTTTTTCACCTAGGTTTAGATCTTCAAGGGATATTTCAAGGAACAGATAAGAGAATTACTCTTCCTCTTATGTAGGAAGAAGAGTAAGTAAGGCACTGGAGTTAGCTGTGTAACTGTGTATACCCCACCTATCCTTTCGGAGTTTCAACGTTTGCCTCTGCAAGAAAGGAAGGAAGGGAGGGAGAAGGGTGGGGGGAAGGAAGAAAGGAAGGAAGGAAGGAGGAATTTCTAATCCAAAGGACAAAATGATGTAACTCAAGTCATATCAAGTATTCAGAAGTGGTGGTGTAGTTTCCCATCTCAATACATATATGTTTATGTGCATACACTCAACTGCCTGGGACCTACCTGTTCACCATCAAAGAAGCTTCGACGTTGCCATTCAAGAGGGACTTGTCCCACTTCCACAGGGACAATGAAAAAATTAAAGAGATCTCAGAAGGGTCCACCTCTTGATTCCAGACTCTGAACTCTTCCACAGCATGGAGCCCAGACCTTCTCCAAAGCATTCAACCAGGAGTTCTCAATCTGAGATCTACAGTCTTTGAAACTCTCTGGAAAAAAAAAAAAAAAAAAAAAGGATGAAAAAATATGTAATTAAACAGAGATAGTCCACTGATCATAGGAGATCCTCGAAGAAGTTTATGACCCAAAGAAAGATTAGGATCCCCTGCCCTAGGAATCATACCTAAGCAACCTCCCTAACCACATCCCAGCTGCTAGCCAATCCTTGCCTGGCCACAGAGGGAGCTCATGTTCCCTCAACTAACACATACTACATTTGGTTCACAATGGTAAAGAACAGAGAGAGCTTTTATCCGGGAATACTGTGGCTTTACTTCCTGAAGCTTGAATATCAGTTTACACAATTCAGTTTTCAGCACATGTAGTCAGTTCTCACAGTCCAAAGTCCCTTTTTATTATTATTCTAGATTTTGCTGAGGCAAATCTTTTGATTGCCTGAAGGTTTGCCTGCAAGCTTTATGCAGTAGAAGTTTTAAGGCATTGGTAAATATTTATGAAAATCTCACTTCTAGGAATTAAATGTACTATTTTCATGTTTTGAAAACATAAAACGCTTCATTAATAAAGTAGTTCTAAGATTTGTAAACTATCTAGCCTGTTTTATTTTTTTTTTTAATTCAAGTATAGTTCACTGGATGTTTCCATGATCTTGAATAGCATATTTCATTAGAATTTAAATTCTAAGTTTGGGATTTTTTAGGTAAATACCAGGAAAATTTCTCTTTAACTTGATTAATGTAATAATAATAATCCTATTTGATTATTAACCGGCATTTGCTTGGTACTTTTTTTGAGCCAGACACCCTTCCAATCGCTTTATAGCTATTAAGCTTATTTAATCTTCAGCATAATCCCACAAAACATGTAATATTATCCCCATTTTACAGATTAGAAAACTGAAGCAAAGAGATAGTGGTTAAGCAACATGCCCAGAGTCACACAGCTAGTAAGGGGCAGAACCAGGATGCAAATTCACACAGAAACAATAATAGCAGCCACAATAAAATTAAGAACACCTCATAGTTCCTGAATATGCTACTCTATGCCAGATATTGGGTTCAGTGTTTTCCCTCAACTACCTGATTTAATCCTCACTGTGACAATGTTATGTAGGTATTAATTTTAGCCCACTTTACAAATGAGGGAGCCCAGAGATGCTGCGCTAATTGCCCAGGACCACACAGTGGTAAGGGGCAGCAACAAGACTCAATCCAGGTCGGCTGACTCCACAGTTTGGTCTTGTAATTACAATGTTACAGAGATCTCAGTAAAGGAGGGTTGTCAGGCTGTGTCAGACCAAACAGCACCAAAGTTTGCTAAGAAAATAAACATCCCCTTCACTCTGTAAGCTTCCAGGAACTTTTCCTACTGTGGGGCTGAAAAGGTTGAGGGTGCTTGATTCTCTGATTTACACCACCCTGGGTGCAGGCTTCCATCCCCCCCACCCCCGTGTCCTCCCAAGCATGCCATTGTCTTCTAGCTGTCATGCCAGAAACTGTTCCAAGCTTCTCTCAGATGGACTTCAGAATGAGTGTTTGAAGGAATCTAATGTGCTGTGTTCAGATGTCCTATCCACGGGCTGTGGGAACCAGAGGCGACAAGAGGTTACAGACACAGCCTCTCAGCTCCTGCACAGCAGCTGGCATTCTCCACCCCCACCTACGGAACCCCCTCAGGTCCTCACCACTGGAGACTGTTGTTAATCTTGTGTCCTGGCCCTGGGGGATGAGAATCTGGGCCAAGGTATGTAACAACAGAGGAGAAGTCAGCACAATGCAAATAATGAAAATGCATTTCAAAAGCTTCACGCTTTACAAAGCTGCTTCACATATGTATTGTCTCATATGGGCACTTCCTATGGGAATTATTAGAAACTGCAACTGGTAATTTTGAGTTTTTGTATTTACCTTTGGTATTATTATTATTATTATTATTATTATTATTATTTAAAGTTTATTTATTTATTTTGAGAAACAGAGAGCACAAGTAGGGTAGGGGAAGTGAGAGAGGAAGTGAGAGAGAATCCCAAGCAGGCTCCATGCTGTCGTAGTGCAGAGCCTGATGTGGGGCTTGAACTCACAAACCATGAGATCATGAAATGAGCTGAAATCAAGAGCTGGACGCTTAACTGACTGAGCCAACCAGGCATTCTAGTCTCATTTTTATTATGTACTGCACTTCCTATAATGGTTTTAAATTTATATTTGACCTTTTTCTGTTTACTTAGCAACACTGGTACTTTCTCAAAACATATTTAAGTCTATCAGTATATTTTAAAGGATAAAATTATCATCTTGCCATAAATATTGATAGCTTTGCCCTCAATTTAGATGAAACCATAGGTTTGTCTTCAATATGACTCTAGGACTAAGCACCCAGAATTATGAGTTTCTCCAACACTGAAGTCCTAACGTCTAAAGTGATGATACTAAGAGATGGAGCCTTTGGGAGGAATTAGGTTTAAGTTAGGTGATGCAATTGGGCCTTCATGATTGGATTAGTGCCCTTGTAAATACAGATACCACAGAGCTTTTTCATTCTCTGCTTTTGCATGAACACAACAAGATGGCAGCCTTCTACAACCCAGGAAGAAAAGTCTCGTCAGAACCCAACAATATTGGCACCCTGATCATGAACTTCTAACTTCTAGAAGAATGAGAAAATAAATGATGTTTAAAGCCACCAGTCTATGGTATTTTGTTATAGCAGCCCAAGCTAAGACTGATTTATATATACAGAAACACAATATAATATATATTACATATAGACACATAATATTAGTAGATAGATGGTAGATACTGATTCACGTGTATCAGAAAGAAGAAACTTACCTTGCATCAGTAGTAAGTAAATAAATTTTAAAAAAGGAACAGAGATCCATAAGAGATAATCTAACATCTGAAGGCATTTTAGCAACAGAAACTTCATTTTTTTTAAGTTCATTTATTTTGAGAGAAAGAGAGAGAGCACATGCAAGTGGGGGAGGGACAGAGAGAGGGAGAGAGAGGATCCTAAGCAGGCTCCTTGCTGTCAGCACAGAGCCCAATGCAGGGCTCAAACTCATGAAGCATGAGATAGTGACCTGAGCCAAAATCAAGACTATGATACCTAACTGACTGAGCCGCCCAGGCAACCACAATAGAAACTTTAAAAAGAAAAAAATTTCCCAAGTATTGGTTGTGAGTCAGGGTCTGAAATAAGGTAGCAAGTCTAACTGAAGCAACCTCAGAAATATGCTGAATACAAAGGCTCCTGGGTGGCTCAGTCCGTTGAGCGTCCAACTTCAGCTCAGGTCATGATCTCATGGCTTGTGAGTTCAGGCCCTGCGTTGGGCTCTGTACTGACAGCTCAGAGCTCGGAGCCTGCTTCGGATTCTGCGTCCCTCTCTTGCTCTGCTCCTCTCCCTCATGCTCTGTCTCTTTCAAGAATAAATAAAACATTTAAAGCAAAAAAAGGAAATATGCTGGACAGAGACGATAGAAAAGGAACCTATCAATGGAACTATTGATATTGGCCACAAGAGGATGGCACAGATGGTGGAGGGGAGGATAATGCCCTTGCTTAAAACTTCCACTTTCAAGTTGGGTAAGGTAACATGTGAGCTATAGGAGGTGGGCCTGTGGAGAGGACCTCAACCTCTATGGTTGAGGAAGAAGGAGATCCAAGTTTGCTTTTGACAGGTTGACCTTTCATGCCCTTATTGTGGCTGCTCTGTCACTGGAGTCCATGGTTAGTGTGGGTGAGCAGAACAAAGGCCATGGGCTCTAGCAAGCTTGGTCTCAGTCTATTGAGCCCTCAGTGAGTTAAATGGCTCGGCTGAGAGGTATTCTTACCTTCTGGAACAATTATCAGTGGTAGAAAAGACAGAAAACAAACCTCAATGAGCAGTTCCAAGAGAAATATTTCTACAGAGCCACAGAAAATAACGAAAGGGAAATTTGCCAAGAACAAAGCAGACATTTCACTCAATAATTTTGGTGTTACAGTGCTTAAACAGTGAGATTTTTAAGAGCGCTGTTAGATCTCCCAAAGCCTTTTACAAAATTAGAGATATTCACTTCAAATTTTCTATATTAGCCAAGTATGAGCAAGAAAAGTGATGGTTCCAGCAAGGAAAGGTTAGAAAGAAAACCCATGATGCATGTACTAATTCAGCCAACTTTAACAGGGGCAGATACAATTCCAATCCTTAAATTTATGAAGGATTTCCTACACTTTATCTTTGAAAGCTACTTTTTAATATTTTACCTTAAAGTTTAATAACAAAAATATCAATCCTGTTTCTATCCTAGAACTCAAATTTCCAAGACAAATACAGCCTACTGAATCCGTCAAAGCAGAGGAAACTCACAGAATTGCTGATCTTTAGTGTTGCTAAATAAGACTGATTGAGAAGCCAGCCAGACTGTTAGAAGAAGACTTCAGATTTTCTGGGTGAAAGTGAAAACTCACACCAATATTTCCCTAATTTTTTTGCTGCTATATTTCATAAACTCTCAGCATTCACTGTAGATGTTTCTGGGTGATAAAATAGAAGTCGATTTCTAACTACATGGCCTCAATGGATGGTTTTCTAAATTCCCACATGTGATGTATTTTTCTATTGAGTTAAAATAATTAATGCAAAAGACGTGGCGTTTCTGAACTTTTAGAATTGGAATTTGGCTTATATCATGGTTTTGGAGCTATTTATTCTAGGAAGGACCTGGGCCCTTCCTCCTGAATGGACTTTTTTATCAAGCTGGGTGGAGTGTGATAAATCAGTGCCAAACTGGAAGAAATTTTCCATAACACTTACCTAGTGCTTACTGCGTACCAGACATCGGTCTCAATGTTGTGCATTACAGGTTGACAATCCCTTCCTGGTAATTCTAAAATTCAAAAGCCTTTGAAAACCAGATTATTTTTGGCAGCAAAACTTGACCAAACTCATTTGGCAGCAAAATTTGGTCTGATTTTTAGCTGCAGAAGATGTTAGTGTTCATTACTAATTAGTCCCCCAGATTCCATTGGGTGCATTATGTAATATATGCCATATTACATAACATGTAAACAGAAACATCAATTGGATCTAAAGGCACATGATCAAATGACTATTGCCCATGAGGTCAGGAGTAAAAAAGGTTGAATAACAGATTAACAGTCAATCTGAAAAGACTGAACAGATCACTGCAAAGTTGAAAGTTAACAAAATGATTTTTCCACATTTAGTTATCAAACAATTATTTATTAAGGACTTTCTGTGTGCCAAGTAAGGTCAATAGGGAATATAAGCATAAGCATCCAGAGGGCAGGGAGTATGTTTTGCTTTATTTATTAATACTTTTTCCTTAAAAAAATATAATTCAAGCAATATGCATGAAGGACCTTAACCTTGAGTACAAAGATCCAATTGTACGTGAGGTGGAAGAGGGCTGGTTTCATGGCTTGTGCAACTAAGGACTCGGAGGCTTTCGTTAAGAGCAAGTTCTATGAGTCAACAAGATGAAGTGACTTGAAGAAGAGGCTAATCGAATCTTGGGTGGCGTAAACCTCACTGATGAGATCAGCTCAGGATTTAACCATCACTTTCAGAGAGATGTAAATCAATTACACTATGTACAGAAGAGAGGTAAAGCAGTAAAGACACTCAATATTATGACCCATAAGCAACAATCGAAAAGCCTGGGAATCTTTAACCTGGAGAATAAAAAGGGTAAGAATGTATACGAATACACACTTCAACTAATTTAAGAAATGTGTACAGGGCTGTCAACTATGGCCTTCCAGCCACTCCGCTCCAAAGAGATACTGCCTCTGTATAAGTCATACAAAGAAAGACAGAAACCATATGATTTCACTCTTATGTGGATCCTGAGAAACTTAACAGACGACCATGGGGGAGGGGAAGAAAAAAAGTTAGAGAGGGAGGGAGGCAAACCATAAGAGACTCTTAAAGACTGAGAATAAACTGAGGGTTGATGGGGGGGTGGGAGGGAGGGGAAAGTGGGTGATGGGCATTGAGGAGGGCACCTGTTGGGACAAGCACTGGATGTTGTATGGAAACCAATTTGACAATAAATTTCATATTAAAAAAATAATAAAAAAATAAAGAGATATTGCCTCTGCCACAGTCTCACATCCTAGATACCCATGAGATAGCCATGCTTTGTATCACACAACCCATTCCAGTGACTGGACTAGTGGATGACCTATAACTGTGACTCAAAAAGCCAGTCCATAAGCCAGCACACCTATACCAGCACTTAAGTAAAAGGTCAGGTGGACTTGACTTTCCCTACATGGAATTTGTATTGGAAAACAGAGAAAGACTGAACCAGCTAGAATGGAAGCAGAAGCTGAAAGAAAGCCAGCAGACAGAGCTGGCCCACAGCAAACCAAGATCATGTATAAACTTAAACGATGACAGAACAAAACACTTTGTAAGCAGAGAAACTTCAGCAACAGAGAGAAGAAAACAGAGCAAACTTCAGAGGGTAGCCAAGGTGCTGAGAGGGAAACAGGGAGAAAAGGAAAGAAAGAGAAAATCCGGTCCTTGGGAACTGGTTCAATTCCTGTTTCCTTTTCTCTCTCTCTTCTCCCTCTCGCTCCCTTTCCCTCTCTCTCCCTTGTTTCCATTCCATTTGAATCCTTTTAATAAACTCCCTTTTTTATAGTAACACTTGTAAGATTCTGCTTGTGCAAATAAAATAAAAACTAAATTGTTCTGAGAAAAAACGAATTAAACCAATTTTCTGGATTCTTGAGGGGTAAACACAAATTGGTGGAAGCTTCAGAGAGATTGGTTTCTTTCCAGTAGTTCATAAATGTGAAATGGCTGCCTCAAGAAAAGGAGATCTGTCCGCCACGGAGAAGTCCAAGCACAAGCAACTAGCCACACGACAAGGACCCAAGCCCAGTATGAAGGGCATGACTGAACAAACTTCAAGCCCCTTCCAGTCCTGAGACTACATTCTCTGATACTAGGTGAAAAGTTGTCTCCCTTGAGATAATAGAGATGGCCTTTATAATCTAAGAAGCCCATAGCCTTCTAAAATAATGTTTTGCCTTTTGGTTTTTGGTTAGAGTATTTTTTTTTTCCATTCAGTACATTGCCATCTTGAGCTTCTTTTCTTTCCAATAGGAAGTGACAAGCCCGACTACAATTTTAAGTTCAGTAAATAATGTCTTAAGTGTTTTGGTTTTGAGAAAAGAAACAGGTCATTTTGGCACTGATTTTTTTTTCCATTCGTTTTTAAATTCACGTGTATTTTTCAGTAAATTTAGTTCATATGATTTTGATTTATTTACACTTAGCTCCCTAAAATGTGTGGTTAGCAATTTGATGACTATGCACCTTTTAATTAGTCTGTCTCAGAACCAGAAAGTCATGTGTTGCCAGCACGACCAAAGTGAAATCCAGATGACACAAATTTGGATACAAATCGCAAGAGCCATAAAATTCAAGACCATTCTAAACTTGGCGATAAAAGTTCTCTTGTTCCCAAAAGTTACAGACAAAACAAGTTCCAAGTATAAAGTACTTAACAAATTTTTCATGCAGACATGTGGGGCACAGACAAATGGCAGTGGAATAGCTGCCTCTCTCATTGCTCTGCTACCATGATTACTTTGTGATCAACTTGGGATCCTAGGGGGGTGCTGCTTTGCATGAGGTTGTGTCTGTATCCCCAAAGAATCTGGAACCTAGTCAAGAAAGCCAGTCAACCAGTTGCTTAGTAAAGTGTAAACCAAACCACTTGCAGGAGATAGAATGTTTCTCGTTCATAGATTTAGATAATGTTAAGTGTGGTAGGAACCTTGGAAATAATCTTGGCCAATCCTTCACTTTAGTAATGTGTTTTAAATGGTTGTTTTGACATTCTATGTACATAACCTTTAAAATTCAGATGACATTGGTCCAAGCATGAGTTTAATTTAGTTAAAACTCAAACCACATATGGAGCAGAGAGAACATTTCCTAGGGAAACCTAGAGAATTGTTTTATGGGTCCTTTTTTTCCCCCAACTTATCCTTGAGACCCACAACATGAAAATAGGTGTCTTCCTTTAAATGTCTTAGAAAGAGTGATAACACTGCCAGGGTATATAAAATGTGTATTTTATACAAAATTTGTATTGATAAAAATTCTAAACCTGTTTCAACATATCTAAATGTGCCAATTTTCTGCAAGCCAACATTTCATAAATCATATTCAAAACAAATACCAAAAATACATGACTTACATAATTAAACAGTGATGTATTAAATTTACACATGGGCATAATCTTTCAAATTTCAATATATTTATCTATGCCAGGGTCTATGTATTCAGCAAGGGGATGGGGAAAAAATAAATCCTTAACCAGAAGTCCTTTTCTTAATGAGTTCATTGGTTGAAGTTTGAAGCCACTGCCCTCATGTCACCTAGGGCACCCGTGCAAGTTAGAGACATGGGCCTAAGGTAGTTCTCCTTGTTGATCTTTTTCTCTCCCAGAGATCTCTGATTATCTGCCCCGTTTATAAGCTTTATTTTTGCTCATTGAGTTTCTTCTAACTACTGAGATTAAAGATGGCCCATCAGGATTGAACAACCATTATCCTGACCACCCACTCGCCAAAGAATCTCTTTCATTATCTCTCACTCATCATCCTTCTGAGAAATATGATTGGTCCTCATCATATAACAAAGAGGAAGCACAATCTCATATGATTCAATGGGTCTTAAGACATCTTCCTTCTTTTCTGTAATTTAAAAATATGTTTCCTAAAATCCCCTTCTTGAGGAAATTCCTCATTCTCCCAAAACCACCGGTCTTTTCCTCCATCTTCCCAAACCCTGTCCCACACTTCAGGACCCTATTCAAGTCTCACATGCTCCAGAAACCCTTCCCTGACCCTCCAGTCCTCTGTGCCCTACCCCTACTTTGAACCTCTAATGTGCAACCTCTAAGGTTGTACACAAGCTTAGATTTACTTGTTTGTCCCATATATTTGTCTTCTCTTCCTAACTAGAGACTCCCATGAGGAAAGAATTACGCTTTATACTATTTTTACATTCCTGCAGTGATCATTAGATTGCAGAAGCCAAAGTAGGTGTCAAATACATATGAGTTAATAGATTGATAAATATTACAGTTCATTTCCACTCTGCAAATGATAATAAAACAATATTTCTGCAACTAGCTAGAGCAGATTCATTTCCTCTAAAATTACCATTTATAAAATGTTATAAATAAACTTTGCAATAAAAATCATCCCTTCTAATACATTGGTTTAGCGCACAAGCATTTGAGGTGCGGATCCCTGCCTTCCAGGAACTCACATCCATATGAGAGAAATGCATGGCAATAAATTAAGATGCACTGTGAAAAACACTCCCAAAGAGGCAAGGTCTACCACATGAAAGGCCAGAGAGAAAGGAGTACTCCCAGAGGCCCCCAGTCAGACTCTACAACCCAATAATTAACATCCCACACAACTTTCTGGATACAAATTTGGAACTTTTTTTTTCCAAGTGCCCTTACTGTATAAATAACCAGAGAGTACTTTAATAAGATTTATCATTTGTATTAAAGTTCACCGTAAAACAGAAATGGAGATGAGAAATAACTTAGAAACATAAAAATCATAATGTAAATTGTATTTGAGGAACGTAAATTTGGAAAAATATACAATATGAAGTCATATTAATGAAAGTATAGTTAGTTTTTTATTCAAAATAAAAGTCACACTCACCTGCAGCATCTGTCTACTTCAATCATGTTATTTACTATGGTTTTGCTTTCTCATACATGTGCAATTTCTTGTACATATGCCTTTGGACAGGCATAGGTTCAACTGGCTTTCATCCAGGCCTATCTTTTGGTAAAAATTAGTGTAAGATGAAAGCACTGTCTTTACCCATTTCGCAATCTCAATGTCACATGACAATGCCAAGATCTTGCTGCAGACCAGTGTAGCCATCAAATGTACATCTCAAAACTTTTTGAGGTTATTGCGAATGTTCTTTCTCACATCTCCTTTTACATTTCAGGATTTTATTATCCTTATTAGCTTTGTATAAAAATATAATAATTAGATTTCATTTTCTTTCAGAAGCAAGTGGAATATAGCTCTGACATAACTTGACTCACTCCGTATCTTCTATTAGTTATACCATAGCTCATGTGAAATGTATTTACCCTAAGTTTGTATTAATTTATATTACCATTTATAGATTCATTTTGGAACTATTTTAAATATAGAAATGATGACTTTAAAGGTACTATTAAATATGTGAATGTTTACACTAAAAATAAAAACAAGTTCAGCTGATCAGTGGCTGGTAGCAGGGGAAAGTGGTTAAGACTTGCAGATCTGGAAAAGAAACGTGAAAAGTAACTTTAATAAAGAGTGGTACAAAGTATAAGTAAAGGCAATTATGAGCTCTAGAGAGGGCACAAAGTAAATTGGTATCATATTTTCTTGAGTTTTCCAAATTATGTTTGATAGTTAAAGCAAAAAATTATAACACTGTCCAATGTGGTTCTAAATGTTTATAGAGGAAATATTTAAGACAATTACATTACAGAGAAAAACAGGAATGGCTATTTAATATTAGACAAACTAGACTTCACAGCAAAGAAAATCATCAGACACAATGAAGAACATTATGCAATAATATAACAATACACCAAAAAATATAACAATACTAAATGTGCATTCACCAAACAACAGAGCTACAAAAAATGTAAAACAAAAACTAGTGGAACTAAATGGAGAAACAGACAAATCCATAAATGTAATTGGACAGTGAAACATCTGTCTTGGATAATTGATTAAACTAGACAGAAAAGCAACAAGGTTATAGAAGAACTCAACAATACGATCAACCAACAGGATCTAATTGACATTTGTTGAACACCTCACCCAATAACAGCTGAACATACATTCTTTTCAAGTGCTTGTGAATTATACACTAAGATAGGGCATATTGTGCCCTATAAAACAGACTTCAACAAATTGAAAACAAGAGAAATCATTTAGAGTGTGTTCTCTCACCATAATGGACTCAAACTAGAAATCAATAACAGGAATATAACAGGAAAAATCTCCAAACACTTTGAAACTAAGCAATGTACTTTTAAATAATCCATGGATCCAAAAGGAAGTCTCAAAGTAAGTAAAAAATTATAATGAACAGAATGCCAATGAAAATACGGCATATCAACATTTGTGGGGCACAGCTAAAGCAGTACTGAGGGAAATCTATGCACAAAGTTTACATATTAGAAAAGAGTAAAAATTTCAAATAATAATTGAAGCTATTGTCTTAAGAACCTAGAAAAAGAGAAAAACAAACCCAAATCAAGCAGAATGACACATTAAAGATGAGTAGATGAATGAAATTGAAAAAGCAATAAACAATAAAGAAAATCAATGAAACAAAGAGATGTTTCTTAGAAAACAGCTATAATATTGACAACCCTCTAGCAGGATTGATGAAAAAGAAGTAAATTACCAATATCAGTAATGAAACAGGAGATATCACTATGGACTCTGAAGATATCAAAAGCATAACAAGGGAATAGTATGAACAACTCAACACACATACATTTGACAATTGATGAACAGACCAATTTCTCAAAAGACACAAAATATTACAGCTTATCTTACATGAAGCAGACAGTTTGAATAGTCCTATATCTATTAAGGAAATTGAATATGTAATTTAAAATCTACCTCGCCCAGTTCTCCAGGCCCAGATGGAGAACTGGAGAATTCTACCAAACCTTTAAGGAAGAATTAGCACCAATTCTACAAAATCTCCTCCAAAAAATACAAGAGGAAGGAACACTTACTGATTCACTGTATAATGTTAGTATTACTCTGATACCAAAACCAGACAAAGATACTAAAAAACAAAGAAAATTACAGGTCAACATCCCTGTATATATAGATGTAAAAATCCTTCGCAAAATTTTAGCAAATACAGTTCAGCAATACATAAAAATAATTATATACCATGACCAAGTAGGGTTGATTCCAGAAGTGCAGTGCTAGTTCAATATTTGAAAATCAATCAATGCGATCCTCCTCTTTAGCAAGCTAAAGAAAAATTCACGTGATTACTTCAAATGAAGCAGAAAATCATTTGACACAATTCAACACCCACTTGTGTTAAAAACTTCCCCCCCCCAAAAGAAAACAGAAATAGAGGTAATCTTCCTCAACTTGATAAAAGGCAGCTACAAAAAAACTACAGCTAACATACTTTTTAAAAAGCTGAATAGTTTTCCCCTAAAATTGGGACTAAGGCAAGGAATGTCTCCTCTCACTATCCTTATTCAACATCATGCTGGAAATTCTACCCATAGCAATAAAACGAGAAATTTAAAAAAATATATAGATAAGAAGTAAAAATGTCTTTATCTGCAGATGGCATGATTGTCTACATAGAAAATCCCAAAGAATATTAAAAACAGTACCACCACCAACAAACTCCTGTAAGTAATAAGTGAGTTCAGAAAGATTACAGGACACAAGTTAACACAAAAAACTATCATATTACTACACGCTAGTAAATCAACATATGGACACTGACATTAGAAATGTCATACTATGACATGAGTTCGAGCCCCGTGTCAGGCTCTGTGCTGACAGCTCAGAGCCTGGAGCCTGTTTCGGATTCTGTGTGTCCATTTCTCTCTGCCCCTCCCCTGCTCATGCTCTGTCTCTCTCTGTCTCTCAAAAATAAATGTAAAGAAACAAAAATGAAAAGAAAAAGAAATGCAATACTATTTACAACTGATCAAGGAAAATTAAATACTAAGGTGTAAATCTAACAATATGCATAGGACTTACATGCTAAAAATGACACAACACTAATCAAAGGAGATCTAAATAAATGGAGAGATTTTCGATGTTCTTAGATAGCAAAGCCAAAAGAGTAAAGATGTCAATTCTCCCCAAATTTATTCCTCTAAAAATCCCAGCACTATTTTTCTACATTTAGAAAATATTATTCTAAAATGTATGTGAAAGGGAAAAAGAAATGAAAATAACTAAGACAATCTTGACAAAGTCTAGAAGAAGGTGGGAAAAATCATTCTGCACAATATTGAGTTTTACCAGATAGCTACAATAATGAAGACAGTATGATATTGATAAAGGGGTAAATACGTAGATCAATAGAACCGAAAAAAAAAAAAAAAACTCAGAAGTAGTACCACACTTATATGTTCAACTGATATTTGACAAAGGTACAAAAGAAATTCAATGAGCGAGGATAGACGTTTCAATTCATATTGGAGCAATTAGATGTCCAAATGCAAAACAAAAATAAATACATACGTAATACATATATACATACATAAATAAATCATGGGACATCTGGGTGGCTCAGTCAGTTAGGCTACCAACTTCGAGTCAGGTCATGATCTCGTGCTTCATGAGTTAGAGCCCTGCATTGGGCTCTGTGCTGACAGCTCAGAGCCTGGAGCCTGTTTCAGGTTCTGTGTCTCCCTCTCTCTCTGTCCCTCCCCCACTTGTGCTCTGTCTCTCTCACTTTCTCTCTCTCTCTCAAAAATAAATAAACATTTTAAAAGTGTTTAAAAAAAACAAAACAAAAAACTGTGACATTACCCCAACACCTTATACAAAATTTAACACAAAATGGATCACAGACTTTTATGTAAAACTTTTAGCTGTAAAACTTTTAGAAAAAATACAGGAGGGACTCTTCTGTAGCTAGAAGGACTCAGCAAAGACTTCTTAGGCTTGATACTAAAAGCAGTGATCCGTAAAATTAAAAATTAGTAAATGGGACTTCATCAAATTTTACGACTTTTGTTTTACAAAAGATCTTAAGACAAAGCTACAAAATGAAAGAAAATATTTGAAAGCCACATATCCAAAAAAGGAATAGTGTCTAGAATACTATAAAGAAGTCTCAAAACTCCGTAGTAAAAATCCAATTATAAAGTGGGTAAAAGACAAGAGACAGTTCACCAAAGATAATATAAACATGGTAGATAAGCACATAAAAAATACTGATCACTAGCCATTATGGAAGTACACATTAAAACCACTATCATGTTACTATATGACTATCAGAATGGTAAAGATAAAAACTTAGTGATAATGCTAAATGCTTGTAAGGATGCAGAGAAACAATCATGCATATACTGCTGGTGAAAATTTAAACTAGCACAATCATGCTAGAGAAGTTTAGCAGCTTCTAAAAAAACATACAATTGCCATTCTACCCAGCAATAGCACTCTTGGGCACTTACGACAAAGACATGAAGACATGTTCACACAAAAAATCCATATATGAATATTTATAGCAACCTTATAATAGCTAAAAACTGAAAACAACCCAGATCTTCTTCAGTAGGTGAATGTTTGAACAAGCTGTGGCTTACTCGTGCTTTAGAACGGTATTCAGCAAGGGGCGCCTGGGTGGCGCAGTCGGTTAAGCGTCCGACTTCAGCCAGGTCACGATCTCGCGCTCCGTGAGTTCGAGCCCTGTGTCGGGCTCTGGGCTGATGGCTCAGAGCCTGGAGCCTGTTTCTGATTTTGTGTCTCCCTCTCTCTCTGCCCCTCCCCCGTTCATGCTCTGTCTCTCTCTGTCCCAAAAATAAATAAACGTTGAAAAAAAAAAATTAAAAAAAAAAAAAAAAGAATGCTATTCAGCAAAAAAAAAGGAAATAATGTGTTGATAGAGCAACGTCTCGAATGATTCTCCAGAGAATTGTAGTAAGTGAAAAACGCCAATCCCAAAAGGTTATATACTATAGGATTCTATTTATGTAGCATTCTTGAAGTGATAAAATTACAGTAATGTTCTCCATAGGAAGAAGACAGAAGAAAAGTAGGTGTGGCCATAAAACTACACTATAAGGAAGGCTTGTGGTGATGGAAATATCCTATATCTTGACTGTATCAATGTAAATATCCTGGTTGGGATACCCTACTACAGCCTTACAAGATGTTACCATTGAAAGAAATGGATAAAGAGTACTTGGATCTCTGGTATTTCTTACAGCTGAATTCTACAATTATCTCAAAATAAAAAGTTTAATTTTAAAATAGTTCAGTGTAATGGCTACTATCTTTTCAAAAATTCAACCCAGAGACAAGATATGTCAAAAACCATGAAGCGGAAATCTATGCTTCTCCCTTCCAAATTATCTGCCTAGCAATATAAATGAGAAAGGAAGGGGCACCTGGGTGGCTCAGTTGGTTAAGCGTCCAACTTCGGCTCAGGTCATGATCTCACAGGTCGTGGGTTCCAGCCACGCGTCGGGCTCTGTGCTGACAGCTCAGAGCCTGGAGCCTGTTTCAGATTCTGTGTCTCCCTCTCTATCTCTGCCCTTCCCCTGCTCACACTCTGTCTCTGTCTTAAAAATAAATAAACATTAAAAAATTTTAATAAATAAATCAATCAATCAATCAATAAATGAGAAAGGAATTGGGAGTGTAATGTCAATCATTGTATTTTGCTGTACATTTAATAAATTTTAAAGATAGTTTAATTTTATATGAATAGTCATTTGGGGGGGGGGGTGCCTGCGTGGCTCAGTTGGTTAAGCTTTCAACTCTTGATTTCAGCTCGGGTCATGATCTCTTGGTTCATGAGTTCCAGCCCCACAGTGGGTTCTGCACTGACAGTGCAGAGCCTACTTGAGAGTCTCTCTTTTTCTTTCTACCCCTCCCCCACTCCCTCACACGCACACGTAAGCTCTCTCTCCCTCTTTCTCAAAAATAAATAAACACTTAAAAAAATAGTAATGTGATAAACCTGTAATACAAATGGTAAGGAATAGAATTATTAGATACAAATAGTTACATTGAAAAGTTTATAGAAATAAAAAAAGAATACATTTTGGATTTTCTTTGCCTCACATTAAGGATTCATTCAGGATAGTCACTGTTTAAGTAGACTCCTGTGTTTTGTTTCATGAAATTATGCACCAATTTAAATTAGGACAGATGACAAAGTAAAAATGAATTCTAATATACTTAGCATTTATTAAAATAGCGTCACAGTTGATATACTCATGATAAATACCAGGTATATCACGCATCATGCCAGCACTTTCAAGAAACATACACTTTCACCAAGGTCACATTGTACCAGACCTGCCTCGAGGCAAAACCAAGTCATTACAAAATCAGCTCAGGAAATAAATGACTTAAATGTGGTCTTACTGACATAGGTAGGTAGGCAGGCAGGCAGGTAGGTAGGTGAGCAGATAGGTAGGGAAGGAGAGAGGGAGATAGGGATAAATAATGCTGTATGGTTGGTTTAAATGTTTGGACTAAACGGAGTCATTGTTTTTAACTGGTCACTTTAAAAGGTGAACATGCTTAACAGAAGAGTTACACAGAGGGCAGATGCTAAGCAGCTTGTTGTTTTAGTGAAATGACTGAGTTAGGATTTAACTAGCCTAGTCAGTTCAGTCAAAACAATCTTTCTGGTTGTGTTAGGTAGGTCAGTTTTAATGTTTTTAGAATCATAAACATCGCTGATAATGGTACTAGTTTGTTTGTTTTTTTTTAATAATAAATACTTCAGAAATTTGAAGTCCCTTTGTTACTGATCTTTAGCAACATTTTTAGATTTAAGGAATAAAGAAGTGGGAAAAATCATGTCATTAAGTCATATTTTTCCTTCCTGGATATTAACCCCTAAACTCCACCTTTGGATTCCATTCCAACTTCAACCCCCTTTGTTTGGGTTTTCACCACTTATATTTAAATGCCACTGCAACTTTCTGTCTGTCTCTCTGCCTCTAACTGATTTTCCCTCCAATCCATTCTGAGCCATCTATTACTTAAAAATACGTTTTTCCATTTTTCACTCCCCAGCTAAGAACCCCATCATGACTTAGTACAGTCAGCTCCACCAGTCCTTCACAATCTATTCCAATCCCCTATTTACTGAGCCTTGCTTCCCGCATTCACCCACAAATATGCTTCACCCCAAGGGAGCAAAAGGTCCTTACTTGCCCCTGTGCATACCCAAATCCCTCATGTCTAAGATTTGCCTACCATAAAATATTCCCTTACCTACCTCACTGCATTCTCTTCAACCTTCCTCTTTAAAATTCACACCCATACTGTTAGGCTGACCAACTCAAGACCACCATTATCAGGGAATCATTCTGACATCCTGACAGTACATAGTTGTTCTTTCCAAAGTTCTACTGAGTTATGCTCAGAATCAAAGCCAACCATGTGCCCCCTTAATTGTCCTCCTACTCATTTTTTTACTCATCTACTCTAAAGAAATATATTGAGCACTTATTTATGCATAAGATACTATGGTAATTATAGCAATTCTTTCACATCCCTTAGTTTATATCCTATGATTATATATTTGGCAAATAAACTCAATCATGCCTTATCTTCTTTTCCAGACTCCTCAGTACCCAGCAGTATAGTTGGTATATCATCACCATTAACATCGCCAACATCAAATATTAATGGAGCTGCTTCTACCTACTGTCAGTACTCTCCTCGGTGCTGGAAACTGAGAGCTGTAAGACATGGCCTTGCAATCACTGTTCAGGTGGGGAGGAAAGCGCCAAATGGATGGTATGTACAATGTTAGAAGAGCTAAGAAAACAGGAGCAAGCACTGAGAGAACATGACGGGGGTGGGTAGGGCTCTTAGGGTTTCATCTTTTTTTAGTGGATCCTGCAGTGCTCTAACCAGATGTCCTTTTCAGGACTGATGCACCCATTTCAGGCTGTTGGGAGTATCAATATCAACTGTAGCACCCCTCACTGGGGACGGCCTTCAGTTGTAGGGAACTGCCCTGCCCAACAGAGGTAACCCACAGCCAGGAACTGGGTTACTCAGAAGAACAAAACTACAGGCTCCTTTGCCTCAATTGGAGTCAACTCTAAAGATCCATCTAGCCTCAGACATCCCGCAATGATCATCTGAGGCCTCACTTGTAACCACACTACCATTAGCTTCTCGCTCTACCCACGACTACCTTGCTTGCTTCTTTACTTTTTTAAAGGTATCGCCCAAGACTGCTCTCCAATAAAACTTTGGCTCTCCCATCGCACAACCTGGTTCCAGGGAACCCAATCTCTCTCTGTCCATGCTGTTGAAACAAGAATGTGGTTACTTACATAGTTCTCAGCTGAAATAAAGTTCTAGTTCAGAACACTATGAAACAGATGTGTTATCTCATGTTAACTTTTCCAAAATTCCTGAAGAAGGCAGGATTTTTTGTCACTCTCTCTACAAAAGATAGTGAAGAATAGAGAGATAAAATGTCCAAGATCATACACCTGTAATAGCAGATCCAAGACTCAAACCCTGACCTTCTCAATCTCACCCAGGGTCCTTCATCCTACACCACTTTGGAAAACTGGCCTGGTTTTAAGAAAACAACATGAACATCAAAATTGGCACACTTGGGGGGTGCCTGGGTGGCGCAGTCGGTTAAGCGTCCGACTTCAGCCAGGTCACGATCTCGCGGTCCGTGAGTTCGAGCCCCGCGTCGGGCTCTGTGCTGACAGCTCGGAGCCTGGAGCCTGTTTCGGATTCTGTGTCTCCCTCTCTCTCTGCCCCTCCCCTGTTCACGCTCTGTCTCTCTGTGTCTCAAAAATAAATAAACGTTAAAAAAAAAAAATTGGCACACTTGGGTTTTCGTTTTCTACCAATTATTAACAATGTGACTTTGAGCACATTACTTAACCTCTCAGGATTTCTCTAGGCAGCTCTGTGTCTATATAATGGACATAAGAATACTTCCTCGTAGCACTATTAAAAGATAAACTGAAACAGGGAAGGCACGGTTTCCTGTTCTCTCAGAGGAGTGATGGCATGTAATTTCAAGTAAGTTTAGAGTATTCCGATTGTAGAGAATTGGGAATGTTTTCCTGATCATCTCAATGAAGCAACCTTTCCTTTTGATCATCTTCACTAAAGTGATTTCTTATTTTTCTGCAATTCCATACTCTGTTGTTTACACGGTTGACACAGTCTGTTGTATGTTTCTCTGGAAATCTATAGTCTGTATGTTTCTTAGGAATATAGGTATTTTTGGTAGTCAGAGGCCTCATTTTACAGTTACCGGCTTTAATTTTCCAATCAGTGTGTAAGGTCCTTGAAGGCCTGAATAGTCTTAAAAATCTTTATATACCCCTCAGAGCCGACATCAGTAAGAGCCACACAGCAAATGCTACATTGATGTATATGGACTTTGTAGTATATGCCGAGTAAACAGATGCTTTGTTGGGCTCTGTCTGCTCTGGTACATAGTCACATGAAGGAGAGAAGATAACACATCCACCTTGAGAACAGACTACTCTGGAAGACCCAAAAGAAGGGTAAGCAAAGGAATAAGTGAATTGAAACATACAACCTTCCCAATAGAAGAATGTAGACTTTTAGATGTCAGAGTCTACTTGCACCAACAATCAACTAAATCAGTCATTCTCAGGGATAAGAGTAAGGAGTACAGGGGGAAACAGGAAGTACTCCTCCAAAGCTGTTCATTCCTGCAAAACCTGGAAACAAGAGGGCCAGGAAAAGAGTTCTCCAATAGAACACACTTCCAAACATTAATCAGTCAAGCCAGAAATAAAGGCTTTTGCTGAGAAGGAGGATGGGGTGGAAATGCTGCTGTAGGAAATGTGATAGGGAGTCAGCAAAAGAATTGTGAGCAGCCATAAAATTAGAAAGCATGACTCTGTACAGATCCAGTCAGAATAGTTTTGTGATTTTCTATAGCAACATTCAACGGCCCAGCTGTGTGATGAGAGAAATAATATAGTAAAGATGACCCTGGGTAGGGTAGAGAAATTCTCTTCCCTTGTTGATTCTTTGTGCATGTTCCTACATTTAAATATATATGACAAAGTAGCAACTAATTAGAAATATTAGCATATTGAATCATAGGTCTTATCGTCTAATCAGAGAGGTGTGCAGCAAAGCTCTTAAGAGAAAAAGCTCTACACACTAACAGCCCTAGGTTTGAATCCAGTCCCTACTCTAATTAGTAGTATGTCTTTGGGAACATTATTTAACCATACTGTATATATACAACAGTACATATCCTTTAAATTAATTGTGAGAACTAAATAAGCCAATACATAAAGATTTAACACAGTGCTCATAAGTACTGAA